>NC_063446.1:42628671-42945338 GCF_020379485.1 Brassica napus
ATGTTAATTTATATTTTTGATAATTTTTAGAATAGGGTAATCATTCATAAATCATCACTAATATAACAATTTTCATAAACAATATTTGAGAAATGATTTGCGATGTGTCATCACCGTAATGATTTTAAAACAAAATTGATAACATGACATATTAACAATAATAAAATGGTTTGAAGCTAATTGTGAAATGAATATTTACATTTAATGTTGATTTATATTTTTGGTAATTTTTTAAGAATATGGCAATCATTCATATATCATCACTAATATAACAATAAATAATATAATAGTATAAATATAAATATAATAGTATTTTACAGTTTTCAAAATATTATTTAGTTCTATTTTTAGAATTATACAATTTTTTTATTACTAAAACAATTCTTCAAAAATTTATGCAGTTTTTTCAATATTTGTAATTTTCTAAGCCTAATACCGATAGTTTCTTTTTAATATCTACAAATTTTAGAAATATTAGTATTTGTTTTACGTTTTTATAGTTATATACCTAACACAATTTTCTCGTAATTTTATAGAATTTGATTTAATATACCAAAAATTAGATGAAAGATTTTTCCAAGACTATAATTTTAAATCTATACATATATATTATTAAATAAAAATTTAGATAAAAATATTTATTTTATCTTAATAATTAAATTAAATTTTAAATTAAATATTGTAATCAAATAATAAAATCTAAAAAATAGCAAAAAAATATTTTTAAATAAAATTTTAATTTTAAAACTTTTATTTTTGCACATGGTGGATGAATACACCTAGTTACACGTAACTGTTCGGACTCAAATCATAAAATTTAGAAATGATATTATGTGAAACTTATTCAAATTTGAAACCCTTTGGGCATGAAAAAGAAAAAAAAAGAAACTTATATAAATTCGATTATGCAAGTATGTAACTGTCTATAAGAATGTATTTGATCTCGTCTATAGTTTTTTATGCAGTGAGACTGGGACCAACGTACACAATTAGCTTTTGCACATATACTTGCAACATTTATGATCTACAGTTGAAACTCTATAAATAAATTTGATAAATTAATAAATTTTCTCGATCTCGAATTGGACCGCTTCAAAATATGACACAGATCGATTAAATAAAAATATAATAAATTTTTAGAAATTTTTATGTAAATATATGGTCCTATTAAAATCATAAATTTATAAACTATATATTTATATACATTTATAAGTACAAACTTAACATTATATTGTTTGTTTTATATTCACAATGAAAATACCTCTATTTTTTCTTAACATTTCAGTATATTTTGATAATATTTAGTAAAATTATATCAAAACCATATTTAAATTCTATGAAACATAAAAATATATACCAAATAATATAATTAAAAAATTGAAAGTCGAATTTCTAAAATTTAATTAATGTATATATGGTAAAATCAAATATTTTCTTATTTTATAAATAAAAATAGAAATAAATCTAAAAAGGAAAAATAAATAACTCTATAAATTAATAAAATACCATAGTCCCAACATTATTAATTTATAGAATTTTTACCGTATATAGATATCTTTTGGTTAGAAATGTAAAACCATTAAAAAAAATAAAATTGAGGTTTAAACCTTACATGTATTTCAGTAAATACATGCAACCAACTCTATTATTTTACTCATTAACATGTTAGAATATTATTTATAAAACTTCTACCTTTACTCGACTAGTTAGTAATTGTTGTTCTTTAGTACCTTTACTGATTCTTATACCTACATGGAAATGAGAATGATAAATTATAAGAATATAAAACCGATTGTAAAGAAAAGATTATTAAAACATGAAAAAAAAAACAAATCAAGACTTTAAATGTTTAATTTGATAGCAACATGGCTAGAAGTAATGATAATCCAAATGAGATCGAGCCGAGATGGATACAAAAGGAGTGATACAAAGAAAATTGTAATGATAAAATAAAAGCAAATAACAGGCTAATATCATCAGAATGCCTGAACATAAAACCATCTCTCTTAAGAGGTAGGAAGAGCCCGCTCAGAAACTCCTTCAAAGTCCAGCATGTGCTCACCTGAAACCAAAATGCGATCTAAAGATGGGATAACACTAACCTCAGAGCTTAATAGCGTTCTAAGTTGTCTAGCAAAAAAATAAGTAACATCATCACTTTGTAGACGAATACCTCCTCTCCACTACCAATAGCTGAACTATGCTGATGGATCATGACTTCACTACCAATTTATCTCATTTCGATTTGGCCTTTACTAGGCCATATTTCTGTGATAAATCCTTCTCCAACAGTTTACCACAACCCATTAAGTGACACATGGTCATCTTTAATGGGCGGAAGCTTGACGAGATGCGCTTGTGTTTTGTACGTTAAATCGATAATCATTATTCTCGATCTACTGGTCCAAAATCAGCGGTGCTCTCGGCGAGGTACTCCTCCATCGTTGATATTGTTTTAATCCGTTGGTTCAGACGTTTAGACGTGCCTCCAATCTTTGGCGCCATATATCATTACGATAGTCAGTTCAAATTTGACAGGACCCAGAGCAACGAAGATTGTTTCTTTTGGGAGCAGTTAAAATGATTAAACAACCAATCCTTAATCATCGAATATTCGCTTTTACTTTTTCAAAGTTTTCGGATGGTCCGAGTTCCCACTTATCCCAAAACTACTGCGACGTCTAGGTTTTTTCCACCTCTTATTTATACGATGAACCTGCTATCAAAGATAAATTTCACCTCCTTTCTCTTCGTTTTGTCTCTGTAAATTGCATATTTTTTATTTACGCTCTTTCTACTTCTCTAATTTTTATGCCGAAAACGACGAGACATGGGGCCTTTCGTTGACGTCCCTAATGAGATATATTTACTGGCCTCGATGGAAGTTGAGTCTTTGGAGCAGGTAAAACCTGGATATCTTTACACATACACTGTGTTCTTTGGGAAGTGCGGCCTAGTTTTTCCCATCCAGACTCTTTTGCTCGAGGTCATCCTTAAGTTAAAGGTAGCTTTTCCTCAAATGACTCAGAACTTGGTTAGTCACGTCATGGGTATGTTGGTGTTATCTCGAAAATTGGGTATCCTTTGAGCACTAATGATGTGATAAGCTTTTGCTCTATAAAAAGGAACCCCAGGTTCGAATGTACTTTCTATTTATCTCCATGGCTAAATTGCAGAATCCTTACGGAGATCCCCACAAGGGATGAATGGAGAGAAAATAATTCTTTTTGAAGCAAACAAGGCTTGAATCGGGAGTCAAGGACTGCGAAAGTCACCTTGTGAAGGAGCTCACTGATCGTGAAGTCACTTTGTGCACATAGAGGCCAACCTTGCCAGCGAACTTCTGGTCACTGCTAATTGGTGCTCCACTCTCATGTTCGAGAGTGATGCAGTATTGGTTAGGGTGAAGTGCGTCGAGGAATATAATCAGAGTTTGGTGGTGGCTCACAAGTTCCAGATGAGGCATTTGATTTGGGCCGCCAAACGTGAGATCTCAATTCGGTATCGGGAGATCCTGAACGCGATAAAAGACAAATTGGTGGCTAAAGGCAGGGAGGCCACCACCGATATAGAGCTTCAGGAAGTGGCAAAGAATCTTGGCATCTTGGAGGTACTCCATAGCGGGAGATTGATGTTGAAATGGAAATGGCCGAGTTGAGAGACAAGGAAAAAGAATGTGAAGTGCTTGAAAGGGCGTCCAAGTTTCGGATTTGTCTCAGAGTAAGCTTGCTCTACTGTTGATATCGTAAGACTCCATGGCAATGGACACGGACCTGGTGGATGATCAGGTTGTTGACTCCGGTGGTTGAGTTAGGGAAGGTTGAATGTCCCTTTCTTTTTTTTTTGCTGTTGTTTTGTTGCCTAAGGAGGAATTTTACTTTTCTAATCAGTACCTTAAGGTTTTATTTATTTTAGGATCTGGTTGTTTGTTTGTGGAATACTACTTTTGGGGTTGTTTGAGATTTGTACCAGCTGCAGGTTTAGAAAATCTCGTGTGATGCTCTTTTGAGATTCTCTTAGGAATTCATTTGTAATTCCTCATAACCTTGGTGTTTTTATCGGGTGAATTACTGGATTTAAGGGCGTGTTACTCTGATGGTAGAGTTAGGCGAACCCGTTATAGCGCTGAATGTTTCCGCAACGTTGTTGGGCAAAATCTAGAGCTGGAAGGTATTATTGAGGTGAACCCATTTAATAGGGATTTGAACGAATGAGGAGTGAATTCATTGTAGTTCTTTCTGTCCACGTAGGTAATCAAGTGAGATACAGAGTGTTCAAAGATACAGTTGTATATCCCAAGACTTTTTTTTTGCTTGTGAGAACACGAAAAGTTTTGTGTGGTACGTTCTGACCTTGCAGTCTTACGACCGAAGTATCAAACTTGGGGCATTTTTTTAATAAATGGTTCTTCCTGGCCTCACAGTGTTTTTGAGCGAAATACTGAGCTCGGGAACACGATTGTAATATTACGAGAGTTGGACTTTTGAAAAGAAAGAAAGGGGTGGATGTGATCTTCGGAAGCTGCCTACGTACCCTGTTAAAGGATCAAGCCTATACGTAGTTCGATTGTTGAGATCATACTCAGTCGTGACAGATTCTGAGGTTGAAATAACTCCAACACCTCGTGATTGGTACATTCAGTTTATCATCAAAGAGTTCGTATATGTCGGGAAGAACTACTTTGGTGGATCGATAGGGAACTTCCAAATTGATCTCTAGTTTTTCAACACCTCTTTCCGTGTTTTCGCCACCTACTTTTTTTCAATACTAGGTCGCCTACTACAAATCGTCGTCTTTGGAATTGTAGTAGTGCGCGGCTTTTGTTAATAGTTTTGAATCTGGATCAAAGCTTGATCTCGACGTATGTCAACGTCAATCTAATGCCGGAGCATTTTTTTGTTTAGATTAGGATTCAGAGTGCATATACTCCGCCTTAAGCTTGGTATAGCCGTTTCAGTGGGTGCAACAACTTATATCTCGTAGGCTAGAGAAACTTAGGCTTCTTATGTTGCTTTATGGGGGTGTCGCTATAAAAACTCCTGGCAGTTATGGCGACCACATTTCTTTTTTTGGATTTGAGGCGTCTCTTAACGTTGCTTAAGATCTTCTTGTTTGCTGCCACGGCCTTTCCATTCCCTTCCGGATAATACGAGGTTGTGGTGGTTGGTTTAATTTTCTAGAGTTAACATAATGATATGAATTTTTTGGAAATGAACCGAAGTTTGTTATCAGTGACTATATCTTAGGGGATTCCATGGTGGCAAATGATGCTATGATATATGAAGTTACGCACCTTGAGGTTTTCTGTTATGTGGTAGGCTTTGGCCTCGATCCAGTTGGTGAAATAGTCGAAAATGAAGAGAAAGTATATGTGTTGCCTCGGTTCTGAAGATATCATAAGGCCTAAAATATCTATCGATCATCTCATGAAAGGATAAGGGGAATATATGAATAATAAAATCTCCGTTGGCAGTCTGATTATTGGTGTGTGGCTTTGGCATTTGTCACACTTAAGAGAGTATGTCTCGAAATCCTTAGCTATAGTAGGACCAAAAATATCTTTGCTTTTCAATGTGAAGGACGAGAGTTCGTCCTCCATAGTGGAACCCGAACTTGCCATCATGTATTTCTTTCATAATTGTTAGGGTTTCACCCCCATGTACACATGCAAGGTAAGGTTTCAGAAGGCGAAGATCCTAAGATACAATCACACATCGATTATTCCACCTCCCTCAGAATATAAGCTGATTAATCTTTTTTTTTGTGTTGTACTCTTAAGAAAACAAAAGTAAAAGTAAAAAGAAAAAGAAAAAGAAAAAAGAAACAAATATGAAAGATTGTTATTTCTTGCTCATTTTTTTAGGATGAGAGAATAGACTAATTTATAGTCCAAAATATTATGGAATCTTATTTTTCAACTAGATTGAGCATTAATAAGAACTGAGTTACAATAAGTAGTCATCAATTGGTGAATTGATTATGACACCTTAATGCTTTGACAAAATTGAATTCAGTATAGATCAGATATTAAAAACAACACTGAAAGCAAAAAGACAGGTTATTGGACCGATGTCCATAACCCGAACCCGCACTCAAAACCAAACCTAAGCCCGAGTCCATATAACCTCGGCTTGGCGCTCGTGCATAATTTAGTTTGGGTTCATTCCTTTTTACAATTGTTCCAAGGTTTCTAACCATCGTCAGGCTACTCCACAATATCTGCCATATCCAATTTGTACACGTCATGCAACAAACATAAAACAAACATTTCTCATTTAAACATACTCATTTATCAGTCCAGAAAAATATTGGCACGACATATCTTAGAATTTATTTACGAGACAATCAAGTATAGGTTTGGGGTCTTGAAAAATTATATTACTATTAGGGACCAATTTTGAACAGAAATAATTAAGTAGATATGTTGGTTATGTACTTATTAGAAATAGACAAGATGTGCAGTTTGATTCATCCCCATAACATTTTAAATTCTCATGGTTTTGAGAGGCCAAATAAATAATTGGACTTCAAGGTCTAAAATTCTCAAGCACAGTCCTGATCATCTAAACAAGCATTTGTCGTGGTAGAGACTTTTTAACAGAATGCTTAGGATCGCTTTGAATAGAACTCTTTTACAACGGAATAAATCTGATATGTGCTATTAGAAAAGGTTGATACAAAGTCGTAGACATGTCCTGCTATAAACTTTTAATGTCGAGAAATTAGAATTTGAAATAACAGAAAATTAAATGCTCACAAACAAGGTAAACGCTTCTTCGATTTTTCTCTCCGTTCATACTTACAATATCATCTCTTTCTCATTTTGATTGAAGTTTAACTACAGATAATTTATCAATTGGGCGTAAGAAGCCAAATGTTCGTGTTGGAGACGACGAACCCACTGCTTCACTCTCGTTGGTGGTTGTACTAAATCTGAGGAGAAAGCTGTTCAAATAGTTGGTTAGTGGGAGGTTTAGTAAAACAAGAACTTCAATATTATCTTTTGTAATGAATCTAAGAAAGTCCATACGGAAGAGAGAAATAAAAAATAGAGGAGTTTTTATGCAAATCAATGGTATCCTTTAGAAGTTCTTGGCAGTGACAACCAATTATATCAAAAACATATATATTGGCTTTGTATCAGTCCAGAACTTGTCGTATCAAGACAAAGAAGTTAGATGTGGACAAAAAAATCTTTTGGTGAGGGTTTTGATAACAGAGTCCGTGTCCTTGTTTTGTGGTATAATTTTAGTAACATGAGTCAATGTCCACGTAGTGTTGTATAATTCTATAGAATCAAAACAGAGAGTTTGTCCACGTTATCTACTATAAACACATTAACATCGCATGTTCACATATTACTCATCACTCATTCACACATCACCCGTCCACAAATCACTCAACCACGCATCACCCGTCCACAAATCACCCATCCACGTATTACCTGAGTGTCCACAAGTGTTGTTTCTATTAAGGGCAAAATTGTCCAAAATTTGCTGCTGGCCTACAATAAAGTGTATCACATGTAAGAAGTGTCTCTAGGTGTAATAGAAAGTAAAAAAATGTCCCTTAGTGTAATCAACTCAAATTTATAGATGTAGTCGTGGTTACTACTAAAGAGACCTACCAAACCCAAGATGATCTTATGTATCTTTATTTACATATATAACCTATTACCAAAATGATTAACTAGATGTTTTATAGAACAGCCAATACATATATATATATATATATATATATATATATATTTTACCAAAAACAATTAGTAAACCTTTTTTATTTAATTTTTTATCCCACAGCACACTATCATCATCTATTATGGTGGATTTTGTGGGTTAAACAACATGCTCCTGATTTCAAGTTTTTTAAAAATCGAAAGTTGAACCGGATAATTATTTGAGTCACGGTTCAATATGGTTCGACCGAGTCAAACCTAATTCAATAGACATGTTGGCGGCTCTGAAGCTTGCGAATCCGAGTTTTAGATATACCGTAGAACTTGGCTCCAGTGGTGGTTGTAGTGAAGATTTGGAGTCGTGACGAGGGTTATACCTGTGAGAAGAATCTTTTGGAAGTCGGCGTTTAGGGGTTCGGCGAGGATTGGGTCACAGTTTTCCAGCTTCTCGATCTGATCCTATGTCGGCTTAGAGAGCGTGTGGCCAGATTCTAGTGATTCATCCTTCCATATCTGGTGTCCATGTGTCTTTGGTTTGTGTGTGGAGTGGTTCGGTGTGGAGGTGATTTCTCATTCTCTCGGTGTCGAGTGGTGGGTGTTTCTTTTTGTCGTCGGTCTTGTTGGCCTTCGAAGATCAATTTCTGGAGGCACGTGCATCATTCCTAGGTTGTTGTGTGGTAGCTTAGGCTGAGTCGGTCTTCGTGTACGCCGGTGGTGCTCAGATTTCAAGCTCGCTGCCCTATGACTTGCCTTAGTCTTTCCGACAGGCGCTTCATCTATGACTTCTCGGTCTTCACTGCTCTGGTGTTGTTGTGCGCTGCTGTGTACGGGTGCACTTTTACGATCCGGATTTTTGGGTTGCTTCACGTAACTCCTTCGTTGATTCATCTCCGGCGAGGCCTTCTGAAGTTAGCACCGGTTCTTGATGCTAAAGCGGGGCGAGGAACTCGTCTCTCCAAGGAGTTTTCGGTGTGTCAGTTCCTCGTAGGAGACCCGTGTTTTATATATTCATCCCATTTTCATTGTCGGGTCTCTTGGGGCATTGGTGGGCTAATCTTTGGTCTATTTGTAGGGTTGGAAGAGCTTCACCATGATGTGGCTCTTTTAGTATCCCGCTTTATTGCCATGGCTCGCACTTAATTTTGTATTCGAGTAAAATAAGTGCAGCCCCTTGAACTAGCTGTAACTACCCGGATGGGGCAAATGAGCTGATGGTGTGATCTAGGAGCCTTTAGCTCGGGTTCTTGCCTAATCTACTGGTGGTAGTTGTGAGGTTTGGCTGCTCGTCGGTCATTATTCACAAATCTGAACGGTGAATGGTGTGAATCATATGGAGTAGCGTTTTTGGTCAAACCACATTCTACCAGACCGTGATCTCATGGTTTATCAAATGCATCTTTCTCATTTGGCAATGCTAGTTGTCGGCCAAGCTATTTTTTTAATGGTTTGCTAGTTTGCTCGTGTTGTAAATTGTTTGTATTATCTGCTAATGTTTTTGGTGTTTCTTCTTCTTATCTCTTTTCAAAAATGAAAATTTGGTATAAAATTTAACATTTGCACCAAAAAAAGTCTTACCAGCTTGCAAGAGTGATATAAATCTTCTTGACTTTCCACGCTGAATTGGATGTTTTTGTTTGGACAATGTCATTTTTTTTTATAAACACTATCAACTGATCCGGTCGGCCCCGTGAGGAACACACTTAGTGCTACAGAGTGGACAAGCCCGAAAGCGTACCACACTGCCTGACCCGGGATTGGAATACCTTCCGACTAATGCCAGGAGGTGGACCAATCATCTGTTATGGCTAGGGCCAGCTTAGGGCATGGGGCAAGGGGGCGTGGGCCCCGGGGCCCAAACATTTTTTAATAAAAATAATATTAAAGAGGGGCCAAAATTTTAAAAATAACTAAGGATAGATGCCCAAAAATTTTAAGTTGTCCATATATACATATAAAATAAAAACTAAAATAATTTTTTTCCCAAGGGCCCAATAATACCTTGAGCCGGCCCTGGTTATGGTGCACCATGTAAACCACTTGGGCCAAAGCCCAAGCCCAAGCCCAGACTGGTCAAGTAGTGATAATTTAGTTCCCAGGGAGAATCGAATCCAGGACTGATGTGGGTACACACCAAACCCCAAGAGATTGCCACTAGGCTACCACCACTTAGTTAGACAATGTCATATTTGATTTGGTTAGACAATGTCATATTTGATGGAGAAGCAAATACTATCCATTAAATACGAGTTGTTATGAACCAGATTGTGGATGACTCATAACCAATAGATTATGATTTGTAATCTTTCCATTTATCTATGACGGTGTAATCTCCTATATAAGGAACTTCTATGTTATGAATAAAGATAGACTTTTCCATTACTTTTATAACACGTTATCAGCACGATTGATCTCTAAAACCCTAAGCCAATACCCAAATTGAAAAACCCTAACGAACCCTAAACCCTAATCGCGTCTCTTATTCCCGCATCTGTTCCAACTCGCGTCCCCGATCAACTTCAGCCCAACGCGTTCCTGATCCTAGCTCATACGTTCGTGACCCGAGAGCAGCTCTAGCACGCGACCTCTTCCTCGTTCGCGACAGCATCAGACAGCTCGCGTCCCGTTCGTGTCCAGCTCGCGGCTCAAATCCTTTGGTGGTCCGATTCAACAATCATCTAAGGTTAGAAGGTAATTCAAAACCTAAGAACCCATAATCGAACATGGATTGATTGATAAAGAATGAAACCCTAAAAGCCTAATCTTTATGAATCAAAATCATAGGGTAATAGATCAAAAATCCTAATTGAGTAAATCGAAGCTCTAAAAGTTCGATACCCCAAACCCTAAATCATGTTCCTACATGATTAAAACCCCAAATCGGTTTTTACAAGTTAAAATACGATAAACCCTAACCCTATATCTATAAACCCTAAATAATATAAGTATTAGAATTAATTATACTATAATTATCAAATCACATATTAAAACCCTAATCGAATATTTTGAAATCAAAATTGTTTTCGGTTTTGATCGTTGAGGTTTTAAATCTGATTGAATCTGATGCTATGTTGCTAGAATTGTTTGACCGTTAAATTGATAGATTTATTTTCTCATCCTGCTTGGTTAATTGTTCTTCTGATTTAAAATTGTTTAAACCGACCAGCCTTTTAAAACATTGATTGAATCCGATAGGTTGCTATGCTTATATAATCCGATAGGTTGATAGATTGATTGAGGTTTACTTGTTTAAAATCCGAATGATCTGATTGCATGATTCTTGAGGTTTAATATCATCTGCTAGGATTGATAGTTTTGTAATCTGATATGTTTTAAATAAAAACCCTAAATAATCCGTATCATAGGTTATATTGATATGATTTGGATGTCTTTGAGAATTGATAATCCGTATGCTAGGTTGATAGATTCATGATACAATCTAATGTCTTGAGGTTTAAGATTGTATGCTAAGTTCGATTAAATTGATTGATCTGATTATATGTTTTTGAGGTTTGATAAATTCGGATACTAGATAAATTATTTACACATGGTTTATGCTAAATACCAATCAGCCTTGAAACTGATTCATTGAAATTCATGCTTGAAATCTATATTCTAGTATTTCTAAAATCAGCCTTGAAACTGATTCATTGAAATTCATGTTTGAAATCTATATTCTAGTATTGCTAAAATCAGCCTTGAAACCGATTCATTGAGATGCATGCTTGAAATCTATATTCTAGTATTGCTAAAATCAGCTTTGAAACTGATTTAGTGATTAATAAATCTTTTTACTATTCTTGCTAAAATCCATTGATTGTTAAACCCTAATTGCATGATTAATTGAATCTGTTTTTCCTAGTCTTGATAAACCATAATATTATGAGCACATAGAAATAGCATTGCTGAGACTTGCTAGAAATTGACTGATTGATTAAATGCCTTTAAGATTGATAGTCTCATTGTCCCCACAAGATTGAAATCCGAATTGATTGTTTTTAAGAGTAAGGCCGCATGAAAATTATACATAAATATTGAGTGATATATGATTTGAGATGTCAAAAATCAACCTGGATTTTGCTGCCCTAAATCTTTCTGGAGATAATTATTTACGGTGGGCATTGGATACAAAGATTATCCTAAAGTCAAAAAGACTTGGTGAATGTATCATATAAGGCAATAATGCCAATGTGAAAGATTGATACATGGCAATATTAATTATTAGCCATCATCTTATTAAGAGTCTCAAAGATCAATATCTGACTATAGAGAATCCTCTAGACCTTTGGACAGAGTTAAAAATCGAGATATGATCACCAAAGAATGGTTTTATTACCAAAGGCCCTATTTGATTGGAAGAATCCCAGAATCCAGGACTATAAGTCCGTGGATGAGTCTATTGCTAGCTGGGCAAAATAATGGATTATTGATGAGAAACAGTGAATTGAGATCTCCTGGATTAACCCCATTACATGATACCAATAAGGCCGCAGAAAAAAAAAGGTAACCACGTCCAGAATGATAGACCACACGGTCATGGCCGTGGAGGGTGGAAAGGACGTGGCCATGGCCACTATAACACATTTGGCCGTGGGAATCACTATGGCAGATGTCGTGGGTATCAACCCAATTTGAGCCATGGTCAAGGCAGTGGCCGTGATATATCCTTTAAACCACAAAGCTCAACCAAATCAGTGTGCCATAGATGTGGAATGGGGAACCATTGGGCTAAGATATGAAGGACTCCCAAACATTTTTGTGACCTCTATCAAAGAGAGTCTGAAAGGGAAGAATCCTGAAACCCACTTGGTCTATAAAGATGGTGAAAATAATTTCGAACATGATCAAGATGATCTTATGGAATATGAGACTTATGATTGTCTAAAAGAATCAAGTTGATAATCTGATTTCGACATCAAACTTGTGTGATTGCTTTGCTTGTATGCTTCCTCTGATTTTTATCTCCTTGAATTTATTTCTATTACATTGTCTGCTTAGATTAAATGAATGAATGATTTTTTTATATGAGTACACTGAAAAACACCAATATAAGTACTAAAGAAGGTATCACCAGTCTGAAAGAAGACTATGGCTAGGCTAATATATTATTGCCTAAGGGTATGCATCTATAAATCAGTGATGCCTTATATTCACTCAGCTCTAAGAGCAAGAGCAGCCTATTGAGTTTTAAAGATATAAGAATGAGTGGTTTCCATATTGAAACAATGGGCGAAAGAAACAAAGAGTTCCTTCAGATATATGTATAAAATCGCCCAAGGCCATAATAAGTCCTAAAGACTATACATGCATTCTCTACTGACCTAGACTATGCATTCTCTACTGACCTAGACTGTGCATAGATCAGTATGATAGAGGCTAAAAGCCTGCAAAAATATACGCTTTATGGCACGACCAGATTGGCCATCCTGGTCCAAACATGATCCAAAAATTGATATTCAAAAGGCACACATTAAAAGATAAGAAGATTTATCCCAAAGAATCTCACGTGTGTAGCATGTACACAAGAAAACTCATTAGGCCATCACCAGTAAAACGGCTACGAGCCCCTTTTTCATAAATAAAGACTATGTCTAGATAATACTGGTGAATACATGTCTCAAACGTTTAAATGATTATGGTATGTCCATGGGGGTAAGTGTGGACAATTCTGTGATATATGTCCATACCAAGAACGGCTTGGCCGAAATATTTTAAAACGCAAATAGCTGATTGATAGACCATAACTTATGAGGTCAAAACTCTCATTCACAGCTTGGGCCACACGAAATTTACATGCACCTAAGTTAATACGCATCAGGCCATTTAGTGAGCATAGATATCCCCTATCAGAATTATTAACGGGTCAAGAGCCAGACATACCCCATCATAAGACATTTGGATGTGCTGTCTATGTACTAGTTGCTCCACCACAGAGAACTAAGATGTGACCTCAAAAGGAGGATGGGGATATATGTTGGATATGATTCTCCCACAATAATAAAGTACTTTGAGCCAACTATGGGTGACTATATTTGAGGCCAGGTACACAGATTATTTTAAGACCAGGAGGAGAAAAATAATAAAGCTGGTAAAAAAATGGTAAAAGAAATAGAATGAAATCAACCATCAATGTCTTGGCAAGATCCTCGGACTAAAGAATGTGAAATAGACGTCCAAAGATTATACATTTACAAAACTAGCTAATCAAATGCCAAACACATTTGCTGACCCGAAAAAAGAATGACTAAGTCATATATAAACCAGCTTGTAAAGCACCAACGAATTTGATGTCCAAGAAGAGACACAGTCAAGTTGCTACAGAGTCTAGACAACGTATGAAACGTGGTAGACCAAATAGGTTCCAAATGATAAGAATCATCGGAAACAAAAGAAAGGTGCAGAGAATGATAATCAAAATCCAAATCCAAATCCGAGGTTACTAAGGATACCATCCCAGACATGGAGATAAGGCCGGTCGGCTCTAAGGTACAGGTACCAAACAATGTAGCTTGGGACGCCAAGCTGCAATGTATTACAGGTCCTGATA
Source organism: Brassica napus (assembly GCF_020379485.1). NCBI lineage: Eukaryota > Viridiplantae > Streptophyta > Magnoliopsida > Brassicales > Brassicaceae > Brassica > Brassica napus. The sequence continues at coordinate 42,642,891 of NC_063446.1, forward strand.
ATAATGAATCTCAATCGATTATATCATGTCTGGAACATAATGGAACCAATAAGGAATGTCGACATAAGATGATTTATTTGCATACAAGGTAGCACTTGAATTTATGAATATAAGCGAGGATCATGAAACCACATCAATATAAGAGTGCACACTCGTAGAACAGATTGGATTGAATGAAAACGTGGGGCTAAATAGTTTAAGGAAAAAATGCGTATTTGGCCATATGATTAAGACGCCATATGATGTTAAAACCAGTGGATATAAATGAGTCTTGTGAGGAATAGAAATCGTGAGATATAAAGCTGATGTTGCATAAGGATTCTCTCAAAGACCAGTAATAGATTATGAGGAGACATACTCCCATGTGGTGGATGCAACTACTTTTAGATTTCTCATAAGTCTGGCTATATAAGAGAGAAAATTAGACTTGCAGCAAGTTGATGTAGTGACTGCATATTTATATGGTCCACTGGATAATGAAAGTACTATAGGGTATTGAGCTGAAAGAACAACAAGTTCTCGAGAACAATATTGATAATCATCAAAGTATATGATCTGAATATCCTAGGAACCTCTGGATACAATTTTCCAAACAGTTGAATATCTCAAGAAAGAATTTGAGATGAAAGATCTTGGAAAACAAAGTTTTGTTTGGGATTACAGCTTGAGTACACTAACAATGAAATCCTTGTGCATCAAATAGAATATTCAAAAAGGGTACTCAAGAGATTTAATATGGACCAGTCTCAGTACATGGGCGTGAGATCACTTTTTTTGGACCCATTCAGTCCAAAGGTGGACGATAAAGAAGTCCATTTAGTCCTGAGATGGACGATGCAAAAGTCTTGTTTTAGACACTGATATGATTGGTCCATAAGAAGGACGATGAAGAAGCCTTTGATTTTGGTTTATTTTATACTAACCAGCCCAAAGAGGGGTTATTTGGTTTTGTTGATTTGTTTTCAGACAGGTTATGTTTTACACATGGTGGTACACACATATCACAGCAACATCATCCAAGATTTCGTGTGTGTGTATTTGAGGTCGATGACTCAATATGTTCGATCAGATTGTGGCATGGCCGATGGTAAAGAAGAACCAACTATCATGTTCGAGGACGAAGTATATTCTGCCCAAGATCTTCATCACCCACGGATTGCAGAAAATTGGAGAGGTCAGTAGTGTCCAAATCATGGGGAGTAATGTGTGTTGTACTCTTTTTCCTTCACCATGGTTTTGTCCCAATTGGGTTTTTCTGGTAAGGTTTTAATGAGGCAACATTAAAGCGCATTACAAGCTCTAAATGGTTATGGCATCCAAAAGGGAGTGTTATGAACCAGATTGTGGATGACTCATAACCAAGAGATTATGATTTGTAATCTTTTCATTCATCTATGACGGTGTAATCTCATATATAAAGAACTTCTATGTTATGAATAAAAATAGACTTTTCCATTATTTTTATTATGAATAAAGATAGACTTTTCCATTATTTTTATAACACGAGTCAGATTATTCAAATTTATTGCAAATAATTAAAATTTCAACAACTAGACTGTTTACGTTTTTTAGAAGATATATACTCGTTGCTCAAAAAAAGAAGAAGATATATACTTAGTTTACCGCCTCTTGTAAAACGTCCATGCCTAGCCGAGTAATCGTTAGATAGGTGGTGAACATGATGAGACCTCCAATTCTGTTGAATAAAGTGTTGGACTGCACAAAACCCTGAACTGCATGGAATTGGAAAATGCGGTTGTATAATAAACATAACTATATAACCGATTAATTGGTTTAAATTTTTTTGGTCTAAATTCACAATTACATATCTATTTGTTCAGCCAAAAATAGTTAGTCATAAACCAATTAACCTAAATATTATTATCACAACCAATTAACCTAAATTATGCAGATCATGGAGAAAAATAGTCTTCATAATGGAGAAAAATGGTTACAAGAGATCTTCGGCATGGTGCATGGCGTATCATCGAACATGGATCTCATAGGGCGGCTCGGAGTGACGCAGTCAGACGTGTATTTTCATATGGTGGTTGAATTATCGGCTGTAGAATCGTTTATGTAACATTTCTCAGCGTTGTAATAATATAATTAATCAGACGTTGAAAAAAAAAAAAAATCTAATCTATTAATTTAGAGTCCTATTTAAATTTTATCGTGACGTGTTTTTCAGTGAACATTTAGGGACTAAATATTAAACCACGCTTCATATATAATCTTACAATAAAGTTTTTTTTATCAACCTAATAATAACCCTAAAATAAATAGTAACATTAATAATCTTTTGATTTCCTCTTTGATTATTTGTATGAATTTTGAAATCAGGAAACCCTAATTTCAGTTTATGGGTTGTGTATCGAAAGAGAAGAAGATATCTTAATTCTTGCTGAAGATCTTTTTGTTTTCTTAACTCCTCTTGATTTTGGGGATTTTGTGGCCGTAGGCGTATTCTTTTTGTTTTCTTATTGTGTATTGTTGCAGGAAAGTGTGAAGACTGCGCATCTTCAATTGTCATATGAGTCAAGGATATGATTCGGCAATTGGGACAATAAATTCTTCTAAGCTTGGTGGGTATTGCTGAAGATTAAATCTTTAGATCTTATTTTTGTCACAGAATGTTAAGCTTTCAATTTCTTTACAGAAGATCAAGTGAACGATGAAAAATGTTTGTTACATGCTCTGCTTTTTGGCTTATGCAACTTTTTAATGGTTTTCTTCGTTAGATCTTCTTGGAAGTGTAGCTCCCTATGTGCTGTATGGAACTAATAGATAGAGGCTTAGTGGGTCTGCTCCTAGAACGTTTTCGAATCACCGCTTGACGTATTTAGAACGTCCTTACACAAAAAAAACATTGGCTGCTCTCTCCTCGAGAAAGACCCGAACTTTGTTCATAATCTGTGAGTCTATACATTCTAATTACTGCTCTGTTTTATCTGTTTTTTTTAAATGGACATTCAAGCAATATAACAATATAAGGTTGGGTCATGAATGAATTTCTTCTTTGGTTTTTTCTTTGCAGGTAATTTGAAAAAGGAAAACTAAAAATGGGTAAGAGAAGAACAAGTATGGTTATTAGACTATCTTCATCACATATATTTTTTAGAACAAGTATAGTGTGTTGTGATTATCACGCCTTTGATGAATTCAAAACTGACAATGGGTTTTTGTTATACATTTCATTATAAGCCCCATAAGGTTAAGAAATGGTTTGGTAAGTCCAGGACGTTGGATGTTACCAATTCTGGTGTAGCTGATTCCTAACAATACTTTTTGTGGTGCCAGAGACCAAATTAAAGAAGATCGAGGATGAAAAGAGCAGACATATTTACTTTGTGGCTATTGCAACTGTTGCAGCTGCTCAAGTCGTTGCTGAAGTTGTTCGTCTCACTGCTTATCATGTTTCCCTGGAAATCAAAGAAAGATGTTGCATATATCAAGATTCAGACAGCGTTTAGAGTATATGGTATATAGAGTAACTATCAAGTTTGGTTTGGTAATTGAAAAGATTGATTCTTTTTTCTTGTTACCATTTTAAAGCAAGAAGAGCATTGTGTGCTTTGAGAGGCCAGAACTGAGTTTTCTGAAGAACCAAAAATCCAAAAGAGACAAAAGGCTTCTCAATCATCAAAAGACAATGTTTCAAAAATCGGATTGACCCGATGCTGGGATTCAACCACGAACTGTAGTCAGATTGTATTTTAAAATTATTGAACTGGATTAAACTATTAAAATCTAGATTTTATATAAAGTTACTTAATATTTCTAATATTTTATATTTGATTATACTGATATTCTAAAAAAACACTGTTGTTAACTAAACTTAAACTAAACCCAAACTCATAATTCATATATTTTTTTGATAGTAGAAGTTACAACTAAACGAGAACCAAACAAAAAACCAAAAAAAATACAATCTGGAAACGAATCAAAACCTACACCATACCTAAACATATTAGTGATATATTAATAAATTTGTCAACAAAAAATAATCACGCTCTTTCAAAGCGCGGATTCTATCCTAGTTATACTTTATTTTCAAGATCGAACCAATATATTTATGTGTCTCTTTTGAGTAAATTATACTTATATTTTGTATTTTTCATTAAATTTTAATTGAAAGAATTATAATTATATTTAATGATCTAATCTAATATTTATTTACAAATTCTTAAGAATGTTATTCTACACATAAAATTTCTTATACATAAATTTTCTTGTACTATATGTACAAACGAGATATTCCCTATACTTTTTATGAGAGACGATTTGCCAAGTGATCTCAATACATTGATTTTGAAAAGATGATGACATGACAAACTAACAATAATGAAATGACGTAAAAGTAATTGTGACATAAACATTTAAATTTAATGTTAATTTATATTTTTGATAATTTTTAGAATATGGTAATAAATTATAAATCATCATTAATATACGATAAATAATATAAAAGTAAATATAGAAATAGAAATATAATAAATTTTAAAATTTTAAAATTTTCAAAATATTATTAATTATTATATAATTTTTATTAATAAAACAATTCTTCCTAATTTTATGCATTTTTTAAATTGTAATTTACTAATCTTAATACAATTAGTTACTTTTTAATATTTACAAATTTTAGAAATATTATTTGTTTTACGTTTTGATAGTAATATAACTAACAAAATTTTTTCTTAATTTTATCGAATTTGATTTAATATATTTTAACCAAAAATAAATTAAAAATATTTCAAAGATTATAATTTTAAAATATACATATATATTATTAAATATAAAGTTATATAAAAATACTTAATTTATCTTAATTTTTACATATAATTAAAATAAAATTTAAAATTAAATATGGTAATAAAATAATTAAATCACTAAATTAACAAAATTTTATTTCTAAATATTAAACTTTTATTTCTTTACATGATGCAGGAAAACACCTACTTATACAGACAAAAATATAAAAAAAAACAATTTGATGTTATTAACCAGATTGTGGATGGCTCATAACCAAGAGATTATGATTTGTAATATTTTCATTTATCTATGACGGTGTAATCTCCTATATAAGGAACCTCTATGTTATGAATAAAGATAGACTTTTCCATTACTTTCACAACACGATTGATCTCTAAAACCCTAAGCTAAAATATCGACCATAAACCCTAAATCTCTCTTCATTGCTAAAACCCTAATCTCTATCGATCACCTCTCTTTGATCATGACCCTGATCTGTATTCGACCACTGATCTCAACAAGATCGATCTGTGGACTGATCTCTGCAAGTTTCAGTACGCCTCAATTATTCCAGATTGTACGATCAGCCTGTTCCAGTCCGTGATCAAACTGTTCCAGATCTACGAGTTCTTTGACTGCAAGTACCAGCTCGCGTACCAACGATCCCGATCATCTCAACCTAAGCTAAGTTTTCGATCTCTATCTGAATCTCCATCGATCTCTCTCTCTCTATCGATAAACCCTAATCACTTTCGATCTCAACTTGTACCCGATCTCAGCTCGCGGACTGCAAGGAAACAGTTTGGACCAGTCCGCGTAAGGTTCCAGTTTGTACCAGTCCACGTAACCTCATTCTCTTGGTGGTCCATTCAACCCATCAAAGGTTAAAGGTATACCTAAACTCTAAGAACCCAGAATCGAATGAACTAATGTTCAAAGTGAAACCCTAAAATCTGTAAACCCTAAATTACGTGTGCATGGATTGTTTTATTTGATTGATTGAATGTTTCTTTAAGGTTTAAATCCGTGTGAGTTAGGATTGATAGTTTTTATAACCTGATTGAATGATTTGAGGTTTAATATTGCATGTTAGAATATGTTATAATACAAACCCTAATTCGAATTGATAAACCCTAAAATAGAATCCGTGTATTGCATAATCCGAATTGAATGTTTTGAGGTTTCATATTATACTAGGTTGATAGTTTCCTGATATAATCAACTGTTCTGAGGTTTAAGATTATTTGCTAGAAGATGATTAATTGATAAAACCCTAATTTTGAATTGAAACCCTAAACCCTAATTTGCGTATTCCTAAAATCAGATTGCTTGATTCCATCTTGCTAATATCAGCCTTGAAACTGATAAATATCAGCCTTGAAACTGATTAATAAAATTGATAGAATCAGCCTTGAAACTGATTGTTTTGGTTTTTCATGATTGAAACCCTATTTTTGGATCGAAACCCTAAATTGTGTAATGCTTGAATCCGTTTGATTATTTTTGATTATTGATCCAATTGCTAGTCTTGATAAAACCTAATTGAATCTGATTGTTAGTCTAGGTAAATCTCATACCTGAAACTGATTGATTAATTGCTAAACCTTGATTGAATGTTTTAGTATTACCCTTGCACATATAGAATCCGATTGCTAAGAATGAGTGTATCATATCTACTTGGCCGTGTGGCCAGTTTGCATCATATATCATCCTGACCAACATGTTTATGTTATGCGCATGATCTGATTATTATCACCTTTGCATGATCTGATTGTTTTAAGTTGAGGTTCCATAATTCCACTCCTGTTCATATAGAATCAGTATTCTAGGTTTGCATTATAACCATATGGCTGCATGAAAACATGTAGAAATTGTTTGTTTGGTCGATACCCTTGCTTGATAAATCTCTGTGACTTATTATGCATCATATATCACTTTGGCTGTGTGGCCTTATTGCATTATATCACCTTTGGCCGTGTGGCTTGTTTGCTTATTAGAAATGTATTGACTTGATAGCATGTCTTGTTTATGGCCGTATGTTAAATATTTTATGAGATCTAAAATTGATTGATATATGATTTGAGATGTCGAAAATCAACTTGGATTTTGCTATCCTAAATATCTCAGGAGATAATGATTTGAAATGGGCACTGGATACTGAGTTTATCCTAAAGTCAAAGGACTTGGTGAATGAATCACAAAATGCGATAATGCCAAATGAGAAAGATTAATACAGGGAATATTAATTATTAGCCATCATCTTATTAAGAGTCTCAAAGATCAGTATCTGACTATAGAGAATCCTCTAGACCTTTGGACAAAGTCAAAAAATCGAGATATGATCACCAAAGAACGGTGTTATTACCAAAGACCTTATTTGATTGGAGGAATCCCAGAATCCAGGACTATAAGTCTGTGGATGAGTCTATTGCTAGGTAGGTAAAATAATGGATTACTGATGATAAACAGTGAATTGAGACCTCCTAGATTAACCCCATTACCTGATACCAATAAGGGCGCAGAAAAAAAAAGAAGGTAACTACGTCCAGAATGATAATGATAGACCACACGGCCATGGCCGTCGAGGGTGGAAAGCACGTGGCCATGGCCACTATACCACATTTGGCCGTGGGAATCACTATGGCAGAGGCCGTGGGTATCAACTCAATTTGAGCCATGGTCAAGGCAGTGGCCGTGGTATATCCTTTAAACCACAAAGCTCGACAAGATCAGTGTGCCATAGATGTGGAATGAGAACCATTGGACTAAGATATGAAGGACTCCCAAACATTTTTGTGACCTCTATCAAAGAGAGTCTGAAAGGGAAGAATCCTGAAACCCACTTGGTCTATAAAGATGGTGAAAATAATTTTGAACATGATCAAGATGTTCTTATGGAATATGAGACTTATGATTGCCTAAAAGAATCAAGTTGATAATCTGATTTCGACATCAAACTTGTGTGATTGCTTTGCTGGTATGCTTTCTCTGATTTTTATCTCCTTGAATTTATTTCTATTACATTGTCTGCTTAGATTAAATGAATGAATGATTTTTCTATATGAGTACACTGAAAAACGCCAATATAAGTACTAAAGCAGGTATCGCCAGTCTGAAAGAAGACTATGGCTAAGCTAATATATTATTGCCTAAGGGTATGCATCTAGAAATCAGCGATGCTTTATATTCACCCAGCTCTAAGATCAAGAGCAACCTATTGAGTTTTAAAGATATAGGAATGAATGGTTTCCATATTGAAACAATGGGCGAAGGTAACAAAGAGTTCCTTCAGATATATGTATAAAATCGCCCAAAGCCATAATAAGTCCTAAAGACTATACCTGCATTCTCTACTGACCTAGACTATGCATAGATCAGTATGATAGAGGCTAAAAGCCTGCGAAAATATACACTTTATGGCACGACCGGATTGACCATCCTAGTCCAAACATGATGCGAAAATTGATATTCAAAAGGCGCACATTAAAAGATAAGAAGAGTTATCCCAAAGAATCTCACGTGTGTAGCATGTACACAATGGAACGTACACAATGGAAACTCATTAGGCAATCACAAGTAAAACGGCTACGAGCCCCTTTTTCATAAATAAAAACTATATGTCTAGATAATACTGGTGAATACATGTCCCAAGCGTTTAAATGATTATGGTATGTCCATGGGGGTAAGTGTGGACAATTCTATGATACATGTCCATACCAAGAACGGTTTGACCGAAATCTTTTAAAACGCAAATAGCTGATTGATATACCATAACTTATGAGGTCAAAACTCCTATTCACAGCTTGAGCCACACAAAATTTACATGCACCTAAGTTAATACGCATCAGGCCATTTAGTGAGCATAGATATCCCCTATCACAATTATTAACGGGTCAAGAGCCAGACATACCCCATCATAAGACATTTGGATGTGCTGTCTATGTACTAATTGCTCCACCACAGAGAACTAAGATGGGACCTCAAAAGGAGGATGGGGATATATGGTGGATATGATTCTCCCACAATAATAAAGTACTTTGAGCCAACTATGAGTGATTATATTTGAGGCCAGGTATACAGATTGTTTTAAGACCAGGATGAGAAAAAAATAATAAAGCTGGTAAAAGAATGGTAAAAGAAATAGAATGGAATCAACCATCAATGTCTTGGCAAGATCCTCGGAATAAAGAATGTGAAATAGACGTCCAAAGATTATACATTTACAAAGCTAGCTAATCAAATGCCAGACACATTTGCTGACCCGAAAAAGAATGACTAAGTCATATATAAACCATCTTGTAAGCACCAACGAATTTGATGTACAAGAAGAGACACAGTCAAGTTGCTACAGAGTCTATACAACGTATGAAACGTGGTGGACCAAATAGGTTCCAAAAGATAAGAATCCTCGGAAACAAAAGAAAGGTGCAGAGAATGATAATCAAAATCCAAATCCGAGGTTACTAAGGAAACCATCCCAAACATGGAGATAAGGCCGGCCGTCTCTAAGGTACAAGTACCAGACAATGTAGCTTGGGACGCCAAGCTGCAAAGTATTAAAGGTCCTGATAATAATGAATCTCAATCGATTATATCATGTCTGGAACATAATGGAACCAATAAGGAATGTCGACATAAGATGATTTATTTGCATACAAGGTAATACTTGAATTTATGAATATAAGCGAGGATCATGAACCCACGTCAATATAAGAGTGCGCACTCGTAGAACATATTGGATTGAATGGAAAAGTGGGGTTACATAGTTTAAGGAAGAAAGACGTATTGGCCATATGATGAAGAAGCCATATGATGTTAAAACCAGTGGATATAAATGGGTCTTGTGAGGAATAGAAATCGTGAGATATAAAGCTGATGTTGCGCAAAGATTCTCACAAAAACCAGTAATAGATTATGAGGAGACATACTCCCATGTGGTGGATGCAACTACTTTTAGATTTCTCATAAGTCTGACTATATAAGAGAGAAAATTAGACTTGCAGCAAGTTGATGTAGTGACTGCATATTTATATGGTCCACTGGATAATGAAAGTACTAGAGGGTATTGAGCTGAAAGAACAGCAAGTTCTCAAGAACAATATTTATAATCATCAAAGTATATGATCTGAATATCCTAGGAACCTCTGGATACAATTTCCCAAACAGTTGAATATCTCAAGAAAGAGTTTGAGATGAAAGATCTTGGAAAACAAAGTTTTGTTTGGGATTACAGCTTGAGTACATTAACAATAAAATCCTTGTGCATCAAATAGTATATACAAAAAAGGGTATTCAAGAGATTTAATATGGACTAGTCTCACCCATTATCTAGTACATGGGCGTGAGATCACTTGTTTTGGACACTGATCCATTCAGTCCAAAGGTGGACGATAAAGAAGTCCATTTAGTCATGAGATGGACGATGCAAAAGTCTTGTTTTAGACACTGATATGATTGATCCATAAGAAGGACGATGAAGAAGCCTTTGATTTTGGTTTATTTTATACTAACCAGCCCAAAGAGGGGTTATTTGGTTTTGTTGATTTGTTTTCAGACAGGTTATGTTTTACACATGGTGGTACACACATATCACAGCAATATCATCCAAGATTTCGTGTGTGTGTATTTGAGGTCGATGACTCAATATGTTCGATCAGATTGTGGCATGGCCGATGGTAAAGAAGAACCAACTATCATGTTCGAGGACGAAGCATATTCTGCCCAAGATTTTCATCACCCACGGATTGCAGAAAATTGGAGAGGTCCAAGAGACCTTTAGTAATGTCCAAATCAGGGGGAGTAATGTGTGTTGTACTCTTTTTCCTTCACCATGGTTTTGTCCCAATTGGATTTTCCTGGTAAGGTTTTAATGAAGCAACATTAAAGCACATTACAAGCTCTAAATGGTTATGGCATCCAAGGGGGAATGTTATGAACCAGATTGTGGATGACTTATAACCAAAAAATTATGATTTGTAATCTTTCCATTATCTATGACGGTGTAATCTCCTATATAAAGAACCTCTATGTTATGAATAAATGTAGATTTTTCCGTTACTTTCACAGCATTTGAGTATTACCCAAAAATTTTCCATCTATATTATTAAAAGAGAAGTATCCATTTGAAAATGTTCTTACTTCATTAATTAAATTTTTTTTTTTTTTTGTCTTTCTCAGTTGCATTTATGAAATATCCTAAAACGAATAAAACTGCCTAATTTATTACTTGTCTTTTCAGTTACATTAATGAAATATGCTTAAATGAATTTAAACTTCCTATTTTATTGTTTGTCTTTTTCAGTTAGCTTAATGAAATATCCTTAAATAAATTTGGACATAATGTCATTTAATCAACCAAAACAACTCATGAGTTATCCTTACGTGCATAATTTTAATAATGGAGATTTTTAAAAACGTGCATCATTAAAATGTTACCTAAAAGATGCAGCACTAATATGTAACATGCATCAATAAAACTAGAATTTGACTCACACAATTGTACGGATATTATTTTCAGTTGATTAAATTTAAAAATAATTATTTATTCAAAAAATATTTAAGAATGACTATGTTTTTAAAAATTATATGGTATTATTTGCTCATTACTCATTTGTCATTTGATAAATTGTTAGAAAGAAAATTTTAGCATAATATAATTCAGTTGTCATTTCCTAAATTTATGGTTTTTATTTATATTTTTTATTTTTTATTATTTAGTTACAATATTTTCATTTTATATTTGAAAGATAAATGAATTTTCTTCCAAACAATATTTTTGTAAATGTGTTTTTTAAAAAATAATCAATTAAAATTGTTATTATCATTGAATATCATTATTTTTGACATAATTTGAGTTTTCGTTTACATCAAAACTTATCATATCTTAGGATAATTTTAATTTAAAATGGAATTTTCATATTTTTCAAACAAATTCAAAAATATTTTTTTAATATTTTTTTATAATTGTTAAAAAAATATTGAGTTGCATTTCAAATAAAAAGGTAAAGATATTAAAAATATTCTAATTAAAATATGTAAAATTTAATATAGTTTTAAGGAAATGGTCAAAATAAAAAAAAATTACACATAAAATAATCATGATTTTTGTTAATTGGGCAAATCATTATTTATATGATATCGCACAAGAAAGAAAAATTTCTGTTTTTAAAATTATATAATTAACTCTATACTCATTTTTTGATATTTTTTATATGATATCACACATTCGTAAAAAAATAGATAGTTTAAGATGCAAAAAAAAATATTTACTTAATGAATATAATATAAACGAATATTACAAATACATTATTTAATAAAATAAATAATTAAAAACTGAAAATTCATATTCGCGCTGATCATGGTCTAGTTTTTCAATAAATGCATAGGATTTGGTACATCGTATATGTAGCGCCTATCAAATATCTGACGAGAATTCCACGTAGGCCTTGTATTCCTATCATCTCCCTTACAAAAATGTTTGAACATGAAGTTACTTATTTTCCTATATAAATAGGTAAACTTGATTTAATATAGGAAGGTTATTGAGAAAAGATCTTTATCAACATCCCTAATATATACATACTCCTAGACTTCTCGGGTCAGAGAAAGGCACAATAACGCAAAACGGTTGATGATGAGCTGAGGTTCGTTGGGTACGGCACCAAAAGGATGAGAGTAGCCATTAGGCTGAAAAAATGTTTTTAAATTTTGATTTGATATGATTTGATTTATTTTTATTTTTATTTTATTTGTACATATCGAATCAGATATCTTGTTTAAAATATAAAAATCTTGATATTCGGACACTGAATATCCGAAATGCTACAGATCAAATTAAATCTGATAACTGATTTTTGGACGAAAAATATCATAACACGAATATCTCTAAAACTCTGGATATTCGATTAGTGTTCGTAGTTATATACTTATTGCCCACATCCATGATGGAAGAAATGATCTTTCTCTTGTCTTTTTTGTTAAATGAAAGGAAATAAATGGTATTTATGTTGTTTTAAGCATACTTATGGAATTTTCACTCTGCCTGCAATGATGAGTATAAGAAATGGTCTTCGGTGCACTCTGAATCTGCTGTGGATGGTTCATAATAGTACTTTCCAAAATGAGTCCATTCTGTAAAACAGGATCAACAACACGAAGTTGAAACAGGATGGAGAGCGCAAGCGATGAAACTTAGAGATCAAGGGTCTGATCGATAAGTTAGTAACGTGTTCTCGAAGGTAGTTCAAAAACAAGATCAAAGGGCGCGAATACTCTTTGCAGTGCTTGTTAAAGCTTCGAAGTGATTGGTCGATTCAACTTGGCCGATGGCGGGTTGGACGATGCTGGTTTGGTTGTTTTGATGCTCGGAATCGTCTGTTCGAGAGATTGAATGATCCTTTCCAAGAAGCTTGTCGTGTAATTCTATTAAAAATGAAGTCAACTTTCGATGAAGTCTACTATGAAAAGTTAAAAGTTAAGTTAAATTTAAAACTAACCTGTTTTACGTTGACGGTTTAGCAAGTTTACCTAATTTTTTGTTTTTGTTTTCATAGGTAAAGACGTAGATTTCTAGGGAAGTCTACTAAAAAAAATTATTTTAGTCCATTACAAAACTAACCTGTGTGTTGACAAGTAGACCGCATCGTAAGTCTACACATATGCGTAGACATACAAAACAGTCTACAATCGCGACACAAATCTGAAAATGACGAAAACAATGTAAAAGTTACTTTTTCCGGTGTAAAAATCGTTTCCACTTTTTTCTACCGCCCAAGCTCCAAATTTGAGCAAAAAGAAGCACCTGTGACGATTCACAACTGAATAAACTCGAAAATATGAAATGTGTGCTTATGAAAATGAAAGTTATGTGAGTTTTTAGATGAAAATTGAGAGAAAATGAGAGGAAATGAAGATTTGTTGGTTTAGAAAGAGAAAAAGTAGTTAGATTTTGAATTCTTGAGCTTTTAAGAGTTCATAATGGTAGTTTATGGTAGTTAGAAAATTGATGATAATTGCATTGTTGAAAATAAGAAGAAATGTTTAGGGTGTAATTTGTTTTTGTAATTTTTGAAATAATTGAGAAATTAAATAATAATGACAATTCTGTAATTATTTCGAAAACATATGGAGGGTTTGGAAAATTTATGGGTGAATAATAATGACAAAAAAAGAAATTAGTTTTAGTATTACTTGAAATTTTAAGTTGTTTTTGAAAACCTCCCTAAGAATAAAAGCAATATTTAACCAAAAAAATAATAATAAAGCAATAATTTTAAGGCAAGTAGAATTGTCTCTCGTAAAATCGTCTGTAATATTTCTCATAGTTTGTAATAGCATAATTATCTAGCGTTAAAAACAAATCGAGCAAGAGAAAAACGCAAGGTTTAACCATACTCTATGGACATATTAATTAGTAGTCTATTAAGTAAGTCTCTCTAACACAAAATTATATTAATATTAAGTCTTGTTGATATTTTAAAAACTTGAAATATCCAGACAAAAGTTTCTCAACTAGATAAGACTATTAATGTTACAATTATAGTTGAATGGCCCCATTTGCCACATGTTTCCGTTCTTCTCGAAAAAGCACATGTCACAGGTCCTCCATATTTGACTTTTCGATCAAATACGTATTCAAAATTCTGTAATGAGTAATCTCGTCGTGATTTGGAAGTTAAAAATATGTAGATCTTTTGCTCAAAAAAAAAAAAATGTAGATCTATTATTTGCATTTCTCTCTTTTCTAGTTAGTTAAAGAAACTAAAATTAGAGATGTTCATGTATTTCCATTAATAAGCATCTCAGCTAACTTCTAGTGTTAAACAGAAAAATACTGCTTCAAAACTCTGGTCACTGTGACAAACCTTTTTCAAAAAAAAAAAAAAAGCTCTGATCACTGTTTCTAAAACCCATAGTGGATTACATATCGGGTCATTGGATTTTTAAATAATAAGTTTTTCCTAAAACCCATAGCGGATTAAATATCGGGTCATCGGATTTTCCAGTTGGACCGCAACCGAACCATGGCAAATACCACAACGGGCCTATATACAAGACTGATAGAATAGTAGTATCAACATGGTCGGATATCTCCAATCTCTACATATCAAAGCCGGAATTGGTTAACATTCTGAGGTAGATGCGCCCACTGGTTAAGTGGCTTCAGAATATAAAGGCACCGAAAGCATTCAGGAACCAAAACCAGTGGTATAAATTTCACAACGAGCATGGTCAATTTCACAATGAACACGGTCACAAGACAGAGGATTGCATCTGGCTGAAGATGGAAGTCAACGAGCTATTAAAGAAAGGCTACCTTCGGAAATTCCTTGTCGATAAAGCCAAGAATCCCCTTAATAACAAGGAGGGGAATAACCAACTAAGCGGAACTGCTCCGGCCTCCCCAACTTGACACGATAGATGATCAGCTTGATATCTGGCGGTTCAAAAGAAAGCGGAATCACATATGTGGTTACAAAGAAGAACACCAAAAACGTCAAGAACGGGTCGAGAAACCGGGAAGCCAAAACGCTTGCTCCTGGAAACTGGCGAAATAAGTTTCACAACCAAGGAACAGAAAATAATCCTGGCTCCCCATCAATACACCTTTATCATTTCTCTCATGGTGGCAAATTTTTTGGTGATGAGAATACTACTGGACAATGGGAGCTCTAATAGTAACTCCCTTATTCTTATGAAACCTTATAGTCAGTGTGGGAACCGAAATTCACACCGTCGATTTCCGTCTAAATTAGGAAACTAGGAAAACCCTAATTTCTCAGAGGTCCCGGATCTCTGCGGAGCCAACGACAAGTGACCAAATAGATGCAAAAAATATGAAAAGATAACAAAACGAGTTTAGAAAAAATAGATCTTCATTTCGGATCCGCGTAAGAGCGTTGCAATTATTACAAAAGACTTAAAAACTTCGGCCGCAAGAGCTGTCAGCGAGTTCCCTAGTTTTAACGACCAAAAACCTTAAACCTAGTTGAGTCGCAGCTCGATAATCAACAAACGAAAAAGATAAAAGGTTTTGATTGATTTCGGACTGAACCTTATGAAAGGCTGCCTACGTACTCCTTTCGAGGATCAAGCCAAACGTAGTTCGATTGAATGAGTAGAACAAGAGATCGAACCGCCTTTGCGAGTTCGTCTAGTAATCGAGTGCAAGTCATAGAAACAGAACATGTCGAGAGTAATGCCTAAAGTTTCTAAGTGCTGAATTTTCTTCCTCTTTTTGCCTCTCGCCTAGGACTCCTTATATACTCTCTCCTAGGTCGGTTTATGCTTTTTCCCTTATGCCCTTAACCCGTCATAGCTCAAAAATGGAGATATTCCATTTTTCCCGATCTTCGTGATTATCTGCGGAAACTTGACATTTATCCGCGGAAACATGACATTTATCTTGCCTTGCGAACCAAGCATGAACCATCATAGGATTTATGGGCTTTACCTTAAGAAATCGTAAGTGGGCTTCGAGTCGCGTTTTAGGTCTCTTTGGGCCGTCTTTCGACTCGAAACGTTCATTACGGTTTCGTTGATAAAAACAAACTTCCCGCGGTTTTTATCGTAAAGTTTGACTGATGACTCCGATCGATAAGGAACAAGGAGTGGTTAAGCCGTGGTCTACGGGAGATATCATTAAAGAGTAGACGTAAATGCATGGACTCGTGTCATATCGACGTTTGGGAGAGTCCGGTCGCTATGTAGCGATTGAGATGCGTACGTGCTCGGTTGCTACGTAGTGACCGAGCTTGGCTTGTGCGTGGTACGATGGCCATACTTGACCATGTCTGTGGCCGATTTGAATACTTGTCCGTTGCTTTCGGACAATCGGTGTTTTTAGTTTTTAGTTTTTAGGGGTTCGATTGAAATTGAAACAAGATTTTACCACAAAACTCTTCGTAAAGATTCTTTTTCGAAGAGTAACTTTCGTAAAAAATGTCCATACTGATTGTTACGGAGATTTGGATGTTAACTTCGTCGTGACCGTTTTTGACCCCAACAGTTAGCCCCCCAGCCCGTTAGAATCGTGGATAGTTGATGAGATTCTAGCGTGTGGTTAGACGAGTTAGGCAAGATAGGCATGTTGGATGAAGTTCATATCCGAAGATTCGTAGACAAACATTGACGAAGAAAAACTTATGCATATAGAGAAAAGTTTTTTTTTTTTGTTTTTTTTTTATTGGGGCTGCGCCTTATGAAGGCTTCCTACGTACCCTTGTCGAAGGGACCAAACCTTTCGTAGTTTATCTTGGAGTTAAGATGCTTACGATCTGTTTTCCAATGAGACATTTACGGTTTAGTTATGTTGCCGTTGATGGCATTTTGTAGTGGACCTTTGCCGGCCTCGAGATTAGCCTTGTTGGCTGTTTTATTTGGCCAAGTGTGGTCGTATTTATGTTTTCGGAACTGAAAGCGTGTGGTTTCGAATCCCAGCCGTTTTGCGACTTTTTAATAAATTGTGTTTTGTGTTTTAAGAGCATTTTTGTATTCGTGTGAGTGTAGAGGGAAGATTATGAGTTGTCATCTCATATCTAACCCTTTGTGGATCGTTGTATTCGCTGTTCATTTTAGATGAGAATGTACGAAAATTTTTCTTTTCGGAAATTCATGAACGTTGGAATACAAGCAAAGAGACATATTTTGGGATCTCGTATCTTTCGATATCATGCCTAAAGATGTCAGAGACCAATGCGGTGGGTTTAGGGCAAGACCTAGGTTTACTTTTGGTTTTAGGGGGTGCGATGACTAATTCGGCTTACATATCCCGTTACAGTTTTAACCTTATTCCATACCAATTTAAAGTCCGCGATAGGTTCTCGGCTTATACGACTTGTATGGTTGGAACCGAACATCTCTCCAAGGACAATTTCTAAGTCTCCTGAAAGTGCTGACCAAAATTTTGGATTTCTTTTATAGCGCTATTACCCTTGTGTCGGGTGTATGAGAGCTATCTCTATGAGATGGCTAAGTCTGTTTAGGACAGTTAAGAGTTTGTTGTGATCAGCAATCCGGGTCGATTTAGAGATGACGCTAGGGACTGTGATTTGGTTGTTTCCTGGTTGACGACTTGGATTATGTCGGTTTTGAGAAAATCACTAGAAACGAATCGGTTTTAAGACGACCTTCATGTCTCTAGTTTTTTTCTCTCTTTAGGAAGTGATCTGGATATGGGTGGCGATCGTTTCTCGATTTCAGAGAGTTTAGATCGGTTTGCAAGATTTGGCTGAACAGTTATGGAACGATATATCGAGACAGGAAAAATCGCCTAAGACTTAGATCGTTAGACTATCCACCTAGGTTTTACGTTCCCTAAAGTTCTATGGCAGTCTCAAAGGCGTTTTTGTTTCTACTAAAATTCCAAGTTTGATCTTGAAACAAGTCGGACATACCTTAGTGTTCTCGGAGATGCAGTTTTGTCTCTTCTCAGTTTTGCTTGCTTATTTCTCCTTCCTCTTTTCGTGTGTGTTCGCCATTTTCGATATTGGTGTTTATCGTTTGAAATTTGACATTTATCTTCCAAACTCGACTGTTATCTTCTACTTAGATACGGTGTCAATTTTTATAAAAATGTTCAACGTAATCGTATAGCTGAGGCAGCTAAGGTGCTAAGTTAACCGTTGCCGATTTATACGATCAATTTGAATTCATGCGAGAAAACAAGTCTTTGCGGTTTTTTTTTTATCGTAAAGTTTTAATGGTAACTCCAATCGAGATGAACAAGAGACGTTTCGATCGAGATTTGAAGGAGAACACAAAGATGGAGGTAAGGGCGAGTAGGAGCAAGCGAATGAGTTTAGACGAGTCTTACTTGTTTTCGTCGTAAAATCTTAACGGAAACTCCGATTGAGACGAAACGAAATGCGTTTCGATCGGGATTCAAAAGAGAACGAAAGGAGGACCTTTTTTAGGCCTGACAGGTCGCTATGTAGTGAGTGGAGGTCTGACAGGTCGCTACGTAGCGGTAGAAGCAAACCAAGAAGAGTCCTACTTGTTTTCGTCGTAAAATCTCAACGGAAACTCCGATTGCGACGAAACGACAAGTAATTCGATGAGGATTCAAAAGAGAACGCAAAGGAGGACTTTCTGAGGCCTGACAGGTCGCTACGTAGCGAGTGGGGGGTCTGCTCGCTACGTAGCGAGTAGAAGCAACCCAAGAAAAGTCCTACTTGTTTTCGTCGTAAAATCTCATCGGAAACTCCGATTGAGACAAAACGAAAAGCGTTTCGATGAGGATTCAAAAGAGAACGCAAAGGAGGACCTTTCTGAGGCCTGACAGGTCGCTATGTAGCGAGTGGAGGTCTGACAGGTCGCTACGTTGTGAGTAGAAGAAAGCGAAGAAGAGTCCTACTTGTTTTCGTCGTAAAATCTCAACGGGAACTCCGATTGAGACGAAACGAAAAGTGTTTCGGTGAGGATTCAAAATGAAATGCAAAGGAGGACCTTTCTGAGGCCTGACAGGTCACTATGTTGCGACTGATCTTGGCTTATGCTCGGTCGCTACGTAGCGACTGAGCCGTGCTTGTATTCGGTCGCTACGTAGCGACTGAGCTGTGTTCGTGCTTGGTTGCTACGTAGCGACCGAGCTTGGCTAACTGGTCCAACTCGAGTTTTGATGATACGTTGATGCGGTCGCTTCGTAAATGATGCCAATTTTATTTCTACAAAAGTCTCATCATAAAATATTGACTCTTTTCACTTTGCAAACGATGTTCCGTAAAACATTGTCGAGTTTAATTTTACGAAAGCTATTTCGTAAATATGTTTTCGAGTTCGGATTGACGAAAGCTGTCTCATAAAATGTTGGTTTGCTTTGTTTCGTCTCCGTCTACCATTTTTTGGTTTCGAGTGATTTTTAGGAAATAACCTTTGTTTCTCGGAATGTTATCCAGAAGAAGTACAGCAATGGGGGTTGCGTACCCAATTTCTTTTTCTTCTTCTTTCTGTAAGTAACCTAGGGTTTTTCCGCAGTTTTTGGGAGAGCAAGTTTTATTTTTCTGAAAAGTTTTCGGAAAAAGTCTTTTGGTCAAACCCCTACGCGCTAAGATTTCTCCAACTCGGTAATAAGAAGAACTTTACGGGGTTGGATAGATTTTATTGTTGCCCATCGTGTTTACAGGGAGAAATCACGAGCTCGTTTTAGTGCTTTTCCTGTGGCGGAAGGTCGCGACTAAGTTTTCGATTTTGTTGAACACTACGGCGTTTGCGTAAGCGTTGGCCATAGTAGCAGTCAGTGCTGCGAGTTTTTCTTTCATATATCCAGACATCGTTTTGATCAAGCGTTTTGTGGCCATGAGTAAGAGTAAGCCGTAACCCCCCCTCCTTCTAGCGCCAAACTGTGGGAACCAAAATTCACACCGTCGATTTCTGTTTAAATTAGGAAACTAGGAAAATCCTTATTTCTCAGAGGTCCCGGATCTCTGCGGAGCCAACGACAAGTGACCAAATAGATGCGAAAAATATGAAAAGATAACAAAACGAGTTTAGAAAAAATAGATCTTTATTTCTAATACGCGTAAGAGCGTTGCAATTACTTAAAAGCTTCGGCCGCAAGAGCTGTCAGCGAGTTCCCTAGTTCTAACGACCAAAAACCTTAAACCTAGTTTAGTCGCTGCTCGATAATCAACAAACAAAAAAGATAAAAGGTTTTGATTGATTTCGGACTGAACCTTATGAAAGGCTCCCTGCGTACCCCTTTCGAGGATTAAGCCGAACGTAGTTCGATTGAATGAGTAGAACAAGAGATCGAGCCGCCTTTGCGAGTTCGTCTAGTAATCGAGTGCCAGTCATAGAAACAGAACATGTCGAGAGTAATGCCTAAAGTTTCTAAGTGCTGAATTTTCTTCCTCTTTTTGCCTCTCGCCTAGGACTCCTTATATACTCCCTCCTAGGTCGGTTTATGCTTTTCCCCTTCTGCCCTTAACCCGTCATAGCTCAAAAATGGAGATATTCCATTTTTCCCGATCTTCGTGATTATCTGCGGAAACTTGACATTTATCCGCGGAAACTTGACATTTATCTTGCCTTGCGAACCAAGCATGAACCGACATAGGATTTATGGGCTTTCCCTTAAGAAATCGTAAGTGGGCTTCGAGTCGCGTTTTAGGTCTCTTTGGGCCGTCTTTCGACTCGAAATGTTTATTACGGTTTCTTCGATAAAAACAAACTTCCCGCGGTTTTTATCGTAAAGTTTGACTGATGACTCTGATCGATAAGGAACAAGGAGTGGTAAGCCGTGGTCTACGGGAGATAGCATCAAAGAGTAGACGAGAATGCATGGACTCGTGTCGTATCGACGTTTGGGAGAGTCCCGTCGCTATGTAGCGATTGAGATGCGTACGTGCTTGGTCGCTACGTAGCGATCGAGCTCAAGCCGTGTACGTGCTCGGTCGCTACGTAGCGACCGAGCCGTGTGCATGCTCGGTCGCTATGTAACGACCGAGCTTGGCTTGTGCGTGGTACGATGGCCATACTTGACCATGTCCGTGGCCGATTTGGATACTTGTCCATTGCTTTCGGACAATCGGTGTTTTTAGTTTTTAGGGGTTCGATTGAAATTGAAACAAGATTTTACCGCAAGATTCTTCGTAAAGATTCTTTTTACGAAGAGTAACTTTCGTAAACAACGGTCATACTGATTTTACGGATATTTAGATGTTAACTTCGTCGTGACCGTTTTTGACCCCAACAGTCAGGTGCGTCGTTCTCGCATGATACGCTTGATTCTTAGCCAAACACAATGCACTGTGCCTTTCACAATGGCAAAAGATGCATTTCACCAAGCCAAACATCGTGATCAATGCCAAAGGCATACTTAAGACTCATGTCTCTCAAGTCTCTAGGGTTTCACCAGAAAACCTTAAATCTACCACCTCGTCGTGCCATTTATTAAATGGGCATGGATGTAGTGGGCCAACTTCCGATTAACTTGGGGCAAACAAATTTCTTCCCGGTCGTATCCAACTATTTCTCTAAATGGGTGGAAGAGGATGCTTTGAGCAAGATGACAAACATCCAAATCAGAAAGTTTCTGTGTGTTAATATCATATCTATGTTTAGCTTCCATGAAAGATCGTTATAACTAATGGACCCAATTTCACCAACAATATATACCTTCAAAGTTTTTTTTAATAATTGGGTCATAAAAGTTATCTTTGCAACACCACTACATCCTCAATTAATGTACAAACATAATCTACCAACAAAATGGCGATGAATATACTCAAAAAGCGCCTGGAAAATGCAAGAGGCAGGTGGGTAGAAGAATTATAAGGATTGTTATATGGGCATTACCAAACCACTACAAAAATAGCCATAAGCGAAACACCATACTCCCTGATTTATGGCAATAAAACATGGCGTCTATTCCTTCATATCATACCGTAAAGCTGAGCAAGAATCACTTGTACCAAATTATGTCTAACAAGGGTACATACCTTCCAATTTTGACCTGGATACATGAAATAAAAGCAAGAGATCAAAAAGGAAAAAAATGGAAACAGAGTTCGGCAAAGAACTTAAAATCCTATGGTATAATAACATATAAATTACTTTAGTATGCTGGAAAAGTAGAGGGGAAGGAGTTTTATGGCAGAACATATTCAACAATCCAAGGAAAACGAGATTGGAAAGGAAGATCCTAACAGATAAAGGATAAAACAAAAATGAGATGTTTCTCCCTTCTAAGAAATACCATCAAGAAAAAGAAAGTAAATTCAGAAAAGAGTAGAGAATTCAATTTCAAGATTGAATCGACGGTAAGCTCGTGATCTGCTAACCATAACGATAACATCTTACAAGGAGAGAAGCTGAGAGAAAAGAGAGAATCTCCTGAATGCCCAATTGAAAAGTCAGAATCATCTTATCTACCTCGGATAATCTCCTTCACATCTTCTTCTAATGCCCTCGTGTTGAATCTTCCTTCCTATAAAACATAGAAATAAACTCCAAAGGTTATCTTCATCGATGTCTCAAGCAAATCTACATGATATAAACTCCAAAGGTTATCTTCATCGATGTCTCAAGCAAATCTACATGATCACTATCATCCAGACTAAGATCACTACTCATTAAAGCAGCTCACAAGTTTATTTACTGGCTCAATCCACGGATTTTTGCTGACAAACAAGATGACATCATATGCTCATATAACATAATGCTAAGTCCCTCCCCCCGCTAGTCAGGTCATGCACCCTTTAGACCAGATACCTTCTATCAAATACAAAACCACTTGCCCACAAGTCTCCGTGCCCATAAGACAAAGTGCCAACTTAGGCCATGCGCCACCAAGAAAAGTTCGCATATCATTGCACTATGAACCCTAGACTATGAGTCCATTCAGGGCACCTTATCATATGGGCCCCATGTCTAATGATCTAAGAGACTCTGGTCTCTCCTGGTGTCATACACTTTTGTAATAAAGCATCTTCCATTGGATTCTCGAATGGTTCATAAAATGACAGTCTGGATAATCCCCAAGAAGCAACGTCGTGCTCCCTGTTTGGATAATCCCCAATATCGTCCGAAAACCACAAGTTATCTTCCAACTTCAAACATGAATTCAGAAAATAAAAGGTAAATTGTTGAAGATATTTAATCAAGGAAGCAAATCCTCTTGTGTGAAACAGAACGCTGACCTTTTAATGCTAACCGTTTCCGGCCTTTGTGTCATGTTTTCTCTTGCCTCTAGGTCAAACAAGAAAACTTCTAGATAAAGAAAGATATTTTCATATTTCAAGATATGAAAAGATCTAACCTAGATTTCGACTATAACTACTTATAAAACAAACTCCAAAACCCTAAAAGAAGAGGATTGACAACTATTCACATTCGACATATGGGAAAAAAAATTAGAACTATGGTTTATACACTAATACATTGTATTCATGATTTCTCGATCAATAAAACATTACACATGATCTCTTCTTTCTGCTTTACTTCCTATTTAAGTAGTATTATAAAGAATCATGATTGATTTTACCCAACAAAATGATGTATTGACCCATTTTTAATTTCTTAAAAGAGAAATTAGGGTGCATATACACCAAAAAGCCAAAATTTGAGAACTACCATTCACTATTTGGTACACTGTGCACTTATCATTAATTCCAAAATATCCCTACTCTTTGCTCTCTCTTGTCTTCTTTATGTTATACTCTTCTATCTTTTTCTTTCTTCGCCAGACAAACATCATATCCAAACTCTATTAATTCTTAATCAATTCACTGTGAATCCTAATTTACTCAATCGATCACCAAATATATATACTTCTAATTTACTTTGATTACACAGCCACTATAACACTAATCTCATCGTCTCACACTGATACCAGGACCTTAAATTTTTGTCCAAATTAAATTTTTAATCACAATATTGATAGTTTCATAAAGAAATTTTGGTGTTATGTAACGGAAGCGACGAAGAAGAAGACTTCGATGGCTGAGAAAAGATGGTGGAGCCGCTATCACCCACTTTTTAATTTCAATTTTGTGTTGTGTTTTTATCTTTCCGATGTGGTTGGGTGACTTGCCGGCGACGATGATTTCGTGAACCTGGCTCAGGCAATGGTTGATTAAGAATTTGTGAAATTATTTTTTGATTTAGATAACATAAATGTTAGTAGTTATTTATATATGATTATTTGTGTTTAAACGGATTCTCAATTTTATATCATCATTGAAGATACATATTTGGTTAAACATACACAACTAATTGATAAATATTGTATAAGATGTATCAAAATAGCTATCATTAACTGGTACATGAGAGATTAGTTGTTACCAACAGATTAATACTAATTGAAAAATGATTGATAAAATATCACAAAATATTTTTCATTAACTGATACATGGTTTAGTAACCGATACATGATTTTTTATCTGATATGTTTGTTTGCAACATAGTTTGTTAGTTGATACGTGGATTGTTACTTTATGTGTGATTCTCTTAGCGGATATATAATTTGATACCAAATAATGAACATTTACTGGATATTTATTGTCAATCATCTTCATAGTCAATTAAATGAAGTTTTATACTAAATAATGGTGAATATATCAAATATATATCAATTAACAAACAGTATATCAAACAATATATCAGTTAACGAACCATGTATCAACTAACATATAAAATATCGGCAACAACCATTTTACTTTGTAAGTATAGTTTCCTAATAAAAAAGTTATGCACTAACATGTAATATAACATTTACTGGACATTTATTCTCAATCATCTTCATAGTCAATTAAATGAAGTTTTATACTAAATAATGGTGAATATATTAAAAATATATCAATTAACAAACAGTATATCAAACAATGTATCAGTTAACGAACCATGTATCAACTAACAAATAAAGTATCGGCAACAACCATTTTACTTGTAAGTATAGTTTCCTGATAAAAAAAGTTATGCACTAACATTTAATATAACATCTAACTTAAAAATTAGAATGAGTGGTACATTCTTGAATTGCTGAGAACCTACAACAAACCGCAATCCTTAATTCCATAAGTCTAATGGGGAGATTTATAGATTGGGGATGGTGGAAAAGATGGGATGGGATGAGGAAGAGGAGGATGTCGATTGAGGTTGGTGCTAGAACGCCGGTTAATAGATTTGTCATGAAGCTTTCTTTTGCATCATCTTTACCTGTAAAACTTCTCCATAGTTGCTGAAGTACTTCCTGAGAAGATTCTTGTTACTATCCGTTGAAATTCCACTGATGAACAAATTTTTTTAATATGTTTTCATCGTTAAAAACTAAAATTATTTGGATGGAGATTAAAGGAAGATAGAAAAAGAAATAGAAGATGAAGAAAGAGAATGAGAAAGACAGACATTGAAATGAGTGTAGGGGTAAAACCGGAAAGGAGGAGAGAATATATTACATAGATGATGAATTTTTTGGTGCGTGAGGTAGTTTGTCAATTATGATTCCAATTTTAACTAATTAGCCAATTATCTCTTTTTAAAAATCATCTTAAAGTAAAAACCAACTAGAGATAAATTATATATATATATATATATATATATTATTGATTTTTAATCTTATATAATTATATTTATATATTTATAAATTAAGTTATAAAATATTAAAAGCACAGATAAATTCTATATTTAAATATAAAATATTCTAGTTAACTCAATACATTGTACGCTTACATCACATAAATTCTACAAAAATCTGTTTTCTTTTTTATTAATTGTTTTGTCATAAAAAAATAATCTGTTTTACTACAAAAAATCTGTTTTACTAAGCATAAAATATTATAAATTTCTTTAAAATTACAATGTCGAGCTATATAGCAGATGTAAACCTAATAGGCTAGCTAATATATTATTGCAACTTGATAAAAAAAAATCATTTTCGTAGATCAATATATTTGACATTCCAACATAAGACTTCAGTTTCTTTTTAAAAAATTTAAATAAGAATCTATATATTTAAAATAGAATAAAATTGAAATTTACATTACAAGACATAATTTATCTTCTAAGTTTTAAATAACTAAACTAAAAGAGAATAAATACCGTCCATGACATGAACGTTTAGTTATGTAAATATGTAGTAAAAACATCAACCAGACATGCCAAATGGTATTAATATTGTCTATTTTTTTTTTAAAGGATAAAGATCTGATTTAATTCAAAATGATCTAAATCATATGACTGATGTTTTATATTATAAATTTCAAAAATAATTACATGAAGGTGAGCGATGGGAACAATGGACAAAAGCAAAGATGGGTTCAGACAAAAGTAGTCGTCAGGGATCACATTGTTGTCCATAAAATCATACCACAAAACATAGAGACAGCAGACGCATTTCTGGAGGATTATGTTTCCGACCTCATGAAGATCCCTTTGGACACCTCGAGGCCGTTATGGGAGCTTCATCTACTCGACTTGAAAACCTCAGACGCTGAGAACGTCGCCGTTCTAAAAATCCATCATTCGGTTGGCGATGGCATGTCAATCATGTCTCTTGTCCTCGCTTGTATGCGTAAGACATCGAACCCTGATGAGCTCCCGAGTCTCCCTTCTGCATCATCCCGGTTAACGACCGGTTCAATGAGTAGTTCCAGGTTATGGTGGTTGATTAAGGTTATTTGGACTGCGGTTATGCTGGTGTTAAACACGGTTTCTGATGCTTTTGAGTTCTTTGTTACGACGTTGTTCCTCAAGGACACCAAGACGCCCATCAAAGGTGATTTCCTGTCAATGAAGAAGAGTAAAGCCCTTCGTTTGGTTCATCGTACCGTAAGCCTTGACGATATAAAGGTAATCAAGAACGCCATGAAGATGGTATGGTTTGGTTTATCCTTTGATTAGTTGGTCGACGTTCTCTCTTAGTCATAACATTGTTTGTTCAATTCGTCATAGAGATGGCTTACTAGCATCTAATTCTCTCTTGGTCATAAAATAGGAGAATATATAAGTTAGGAGAGTGCTATAAAGTTTATTTTTATTTTTAAATAATAATAATGAATATCTCATACTCTGTTATAATAGACAGTCAACGATGTTTTACTTGGAGTAACCCAAGCTGGTCTCTCGCAATACATGGAGAGAAGATACGGTAATTAACTAAATTATATACTCTACTATTTTCTTATAATAAGAGATATTTATTAATTGCATGAAATTAACGTACGCTACGTACACAGTCTAATAATCTTGTGAAAATTAAATAGGAGAACACTACAAAAAAACAGTGACATACTAAGGGAAAAAATCGTCGGTATGTCGTCGGAATAACGTTATTCCGACGACATACCGACAAAACAAGTCCTCGGAAATAACTCCTCGGAAATTCCATTTTCCTCGGAAATCCCTCAGAATTTTCCGACGGAATTCCGAGAAAACAAATTTCCGAGGAAACTCCGAGGACCACCAGTTCGTCGGAAACCTCCTCGGAATATACCGAGGGAGAACGTCCTCGGAATTTACCTCGGAAATTCCGACGAAATGTTCCTCGGAATTTTCATCGGAAAATTCCGAGGAAATGAACCCTCGGAAAATTCCGAGGAATAAGGGTCCCTCGGTATATTCCGAGGAACATGTTCCTCGGTATATTCCGAGGGTTCATTTCCTCGGTATATTCCGAGGGTTCATTTCCTTGGAATTTGAACCCTCGAAAAATTCCGAGGAACTAGTCCCTCGGTATATTCCGAGGGATCATTTCCTCGGAATTTAAAAAAAAATAAATTTTTGAAATTTAAATTCGAAAATATAAAATTAAAATTGAAATCATATTAGTTAATATTCAAAGTTGTACAAATAAAAATAAAACATTCCGAGTTTTAGAAAAAAAAAACTACGGGTCTGGCACGTCCGGGAACACCTCGTTCGGGTACATTCTCTGCATCATCTCCATCATTTGCTGGTTCAACCTCCTCTGTGCCTCATAGCCCGCCTGTTGAGCCGCCATCTGGGTCTCCAACAAAGATATGTGATCATCCTTGTCCTTCAACTGAGCCGTAAGTACTTCTGGATCAACAAAGGGCGGTGGTGCAGAAGAAGGAGGAACCGACCGGGTGCGACGACCCAAACCGACCAAACGTCCCTTCTTCTTTGGAACCGACTGAAATAGAAAATAGCCAAATTTAAATCAAGAAATAAATGAATTAAACTTTTAAAAAAAGAACTTACGGATTCAACGATTTCGTTGATTCGAAACCGGGACAAGTTGGTCGAAGCCGTCGAAGCGTCATCCTCGGTTTGAAGCTGAGACACTTCGTCCTGCACCTGAGTTTGGACCAGGGTGACCACTTCCCTCACAAGACCGTCATCAATCTGGCCGGTCTTCTTGTTGGTATACGCCCTCTTCATTAGGACGAGATCATCAACCGGCTCGCCATCATTTTCTTCCGCCTTGAAAAAAACATAAATTAAAGAAACATTAGAAATTAGAAGAAATGCACAAAAAAATAAAATTTCAAAATTTAAATAATTGAAGAAAAAGTGACTGAACTTACTATGCGATCTCCCAGAGAGGCAGTAGATTGAGCACCCAAGTTATGCTTGAAGACGCCATTCCCTTTACGGTCGCTCCTGCGGTTAGTGGAGTTGGTGGAAGAAGTTTCTTTCGTCTCTTCCTTATCCCAATGCGCACACAACTCCGTCCAGACCGTGTTGTTTATCGACTTTTGGACCTTTTAATAAAAAAAAGAAAATAGTTAAATAAATTAAAAAATCGTTTAATAAATTTAAAAAATTGTTTAATAAATTAAAAACAAACCTTGTTGATTTCCAACTTCTTCTTCCACTCGTGGATCTGCTTCTCATAGTTGTCCATAACTTTATGGACGAAGTGGTGATAGATAAAGAGCGTCTCATCGGAATTCCAGTTGAACTCTTGCTGAAAAAAAAACACAATTAGTAGAAAATTTATATTAAAGATTAAAAATATAAGTAAAAAATTAGAATACTTACCGCAAACTGACGAAACCAAAGATGCTGCTTGTCGGTAGGGAAGTGAGTGAAAGTCGGATGTCCACTGTCGACGGCCGAGTACATCATACGGTTGATCCATGAGCTGATCCCGTTCCCGGATCGGTTGAACCTAATAAAAAGAACAAACGGTTAATAATGAATCAAATTTTAAAGAAAAAAAAATGTTTAATTACCATGTTTGACCCCGTCAATGTGGATACGGAGTGAGATAGGAAAGATGGTCACGACCGGGCTGTCGAACCAACTCCGCAACACTCATCACGCCCGGAGGACCCGGAGGAGCAGGAGCGGGTGCAGCAGCGGGAGCGAGAGGAGCAGGAGCGGGTGCAGCAGAGGGAGATGTATGGTAGGAGCTGTGGGGTGAAGGGGAATCCTGAAAATGGCTGGAATCCCGAGACTGGCTTCCCGTACCACCACGACCACGACGCTGTCGAGGCCGGGTCTGATCATCATGAGACCTGTAAAATAAAAAAAAAATATTTAATAAATATTGAAATATATAAATTAATTTTTTTTAAAAAAAAATCCCAAATAATAGTTTTTAATCACAAAAAAAGTTTTATAGATATTAAAAATGTTTAATAAATATATAAAAATAGTTCTAATAAACAAAAATTAGTTTTAATAAATAAAAACTAGTTTAATAATTACAAAAAATAGTTTTAATAATATTAAAAATGTTTAATAAATATAGAAATTTATAAAATATATATATATATATATATATTTTTTTTTAAATCCCTGATAATAGTTTTTAATCACAAAAAAAGTTTTATAGATATTAAAAATGTTTTGTAAAATCCAAAAAATCGAATTTATATACAAAAAACGTTTTGTAAAATCAAAAAAATCGAATTTATATACAAAAATTGATTTTATAAATACAAAAAAAATTAAAAAATTATAAAAAAATTCTAAATCAATTCAACAAAACAAATTATTCAACCAAATCACAATTCTAAACCTATTATACAACCAAATCACAATCCTAACCAATCACCCTAACAAAAATCTATCAAATCTACACAAAAACCTAACAAATAGAACCTAAGAGAGTGGGATAGGGTCCTTACATGATTTGTGTAAGAGAAGGGGGAGATCGCCGGAGATATCGTCGGAGAGAAGGGGGAAATCGCCGGAGAGGATAGAGGAGCCGCGCAGAGGAAGAAGAGAGAAATGGGAAAGAAGAAGCGGCTCGTGGTTATAAAACCTAGGGTCCGACGAAAGATTTGCGAAATTAGAAACCTAGGGTTCTAATTTCAATTTTCACGAAATATTTGCCCGGTTAAATGAAAATATTCCGAGGAAATTCCGACAGATACTAAAATATCCCTCGGAATTCCGTCAGAATATTCCGAGAAAATACCGAGGAACTAGTGTTTGGGGTTTCAAAACATCAATTTTTTTTGCCGTATTTCATTTCTTATACCATTGTAATGCATACCATTGAGGATTCTTTGTATAGATGATCATAAACCATGAAATAACAAATTTCAAAACGAATTGAAAGTATTCCCTTTACCGTTCATTAAAGTGTATAAGTGTTTCTCTTATGTTGTGGGGATTTCGTTCATACAATCGGAAAAGTGTTTATTATAGGGTAAGGAACAAATTTTTGACTTCATAATCAGTCTAAGACACTTAATAAGGGTTATATAAGTGTTATTCAAACCGCAAAACGTTGTTTTCGGTTTAAAAACCCTATTTCCTCGGAATTTCCTCGGAATATTCCGAGAGAATTCCGAAGAAACCCTTCTTTTCCTCGGAATTCCGTCGGAATATTCCGAGAAAATACCGAGGAACTAGTGTTTGGGGTTTCAAAACATCAATTTTTTTTTGCCGTATTTCATTTCTCATACAATTGTAATGCATACCATTGAGGATTCTTTGTATAGATGATCATAAACTATGAAATAACAAATTTCAAAACGAATTGAAAGTATTCCCATTACCGTTCATTAAAGTGTATAAGTGTTTCTCTTACGTTGTGGGGATTTCGTTCATACAATCGGAAAAGTGTTTATTATAGGGTAAGGAACAAATTTTTGACTTCATAATCAGTCTAAGACACTTAATAAGGGTTATATAAGTGTTATTCAAACCGCAAAACGTTGTTTTCGGTTTAAAAACCCTATTTCCTTGGAATTTCCTCGGAATAT
This sequence comes from Brassica napus, assembly GCF_020379485.1. NCBI lineage: Eukaryota > Viridiplantae > Streptophyta > Magnoliopsida > Brassicales > Brassicaceae > Brassica > Brassica napus. Next base: position 42,674,264 of record NC_063446.1, read on the forward strand.
TCCGAGGGAATTCCGAGGAAACCCTTATCTTCCTCGGAATTCTGTCGGAATATTCCGAGGAAATACCGATGAACTAGTGTTTGGGGTTTCAAAACATCCTGTACATGAAAATCCTGTACATATGATGACAATAATGTAATTAATTAAGATTTAAATTTTTGACTTCATAATCAGTCTAAGACACTTAATAAATGTTATATAAGTGTTATTCAAACCGCAAAACGTTGTTTTCGGTTTAAAAACCCTATTTCCTCGGAATTTCCTCGGAATATTCCGAGGGAATTCCGAGGAAACCCTTATCTTCCTCGGAATTCCGTCGGAATATTCCGAGAAAATACCGAGGAACTAGTGTTTGGGGTTTCAAAACATCAATTTTTTTTGCCGTATTTCATTTCTTATACAATTGTAATGCATACCATTGAGGATTCTTTGTATAGATGATCATAAACCATGAAATAACAAATTTCAAAACGAATTGAAAGTATTCCCATTACCGTTCATTAAAGTGTATAAGTGTTTCTCTTATGTTGTGGAGATTTCGTTCATACAATTGGAAAAGTGTTTATTATAGGGTAAGGAACAAATTTTTGACTTCATAATCAGTCTAAGACACTTAATAAGGGTTATATAAGTGTTATTCAAACCGCAAAACGTTGTTTTCGGTTTAAAAACCCTATTTCCTCGGAATTTCCTCGGAATATTCCGAGGGAATTCCGAGGAAACCCTTATCTTTCTCGGAATTCCGTCGGAATATTCCGAGGAAATACCGAGGAACTAGTGTTTGGGGTTTCAAAACATCATGTACATGAAAATCCTGTACATATGATGACAATAATGTAATTAATTAAAATTTAAATTTCAACTTGTTAAAATAAAAATTTGTAAGCTAATTTATTTACCTCTCATATTGAAGAACATCTTCGCAGTTGGTGAGCAAATATGTTTGCAAATTACTGCGCTCCTGCTCAGTAAGTCGACGGTCCTTTGGTTTTCCGCTAAGTCGTCCAACGTCTGTGAAAATGTCTGGAACCGTAACATGATATGTTGCCCGTTCGCCTCTATCATCATGCCGAGCAGGTCTTCTGTTTTTGGTCTGAACTTCTGCTAGAAAGTAGTACTCGGCAAAGTTTGAAGTTTCTTCATTGATCATCTGTGCGACTATAGAACCTTCCACCCTACTTATATTTTTCACCATCTTCTTCAAATGGAACATATACCGCTCATACAGATACATCCATCTATACTGCACGATACCACCAAGTTCCAATTCTCTTGCCAGGTGAATAACAAGATGCTCCATAACATCAAAAAATGAGGGAGGAAATATCTTCTCAAGGTTGCACTGAATCACGGCTATGTTAGTCTTCAAATTTTCAATACCTTCAAGTGTCACTGATCTCGTGCATAAATCGCGGAAGAAACCACTTATCCCTGCAATTGCTTCATGAACATTTCGTGGTAATAGTTCCTTGAAGGCAAACGGAAGGAGGCGCTGCATCATTACATGACAATCGTGGCTTTTCAAGCCAGTAAACTTTCCTTCCTTTCTGTCGATACAGTTACGCAAATTAGATGCGTAACCGTCTGGAAATTCCACATCGTTTGAAATCCAATCAAAGAACGCATCTTTTCCCTCTGCATCAAGTCGGTATATGGGAAAAGGAGCCCTACCATTCTCATCAACATGAAGTTCTGAACGAGCACATATATCGACTAAATCCAGTCTTGACTTCAAATTATCCTTTGTTTTACCTTGAACATTAAGGATTGTGTTCATGAGATTGTCAAAAAAGTTCTTCTCAATATGCATGACATCTAAATTATGCCTTAGCAGATGATCCTCCCAGTATGGCAGATCCCATAAAATATTTTTTTTTGTGCCAGTTATGTAGGTCTCCAACAGCATCTACCGGAAAACGCTCATGTCCACCGACGTCTGGCGTCCTTTCAGCACCAAAATCTCTTAGTTGTATCTTCAAATCTTTCCCACAAATTTCCGGAGGTGGACTGACAAACACCCTCTTGTTCTTCGTAAACAAATTCCTACTCCTACGATATGGATGATCAGGTGGTAGGAATCTCCTGTGACAGTCAAACCAACACGTTTTCCTTCCGTGTTTTAGTTGGAAAGCATCAGTGTTATCTTGACAATATGGACATGATAGCCTTCCATGCGTTTTCCATCCAGATAACATACCATATGCTGGAAAATCCCTTATTGTCCACATTAGTACTGCCCGCATTTGAAAGTTTTCTTTACACGAAACATCGTATGTTTCAGCACCTTGAGCCCATAGTTGTTGCAACTCATATATTAGTGGCTGAAGAAACACATCAAGTGATCTCTTAGGATGCTCTGGTCCGGGAACGAGAATCGAGAGAAAAAAAACTCTCGTCGCAAGCACAAGTTTGGGGGTAGGTTGTATGGTGTAAGAATGACGGGCCATAGAGAATACTGTCTTCCACTCTTGCCAAACTGGCTGAAACCATCAGTACATAATCCAAGGTAGACATTTCTTCTCTCATACGCAAAGTCGGGATACTTTTATTGGAAATGCTTCCACGCTTTTGCATCTGAAGGATGTCTGATCTCACCATCTGTTGAGTGCTCCGCATGCCATCTCATTGGTTGCGCTGTGCGTTCAGACAGATACAACCTCTGCAACCTTTCCGTCAAAGGCAAATACCACATCCTTTTATATGGCACTGGAACTCTTCCACTCGTATCTTTATAACGAGGCTTTCCACAAAATTTGCATGTAACCCGCTGTTCATCCGCCCTCCAATAAATCATGCAGTTGTCGCTGCATACATCTATTACCTGATACGATAAACCAAGACAAGCTACGAGTTTCTGAACCTCGTAGTATGAACCAGGAGCTACATTATCCTCGGGTAGAATACCTTTTACAAAATCAGCAATCGCATCCACACAGTCTTCAGCCAAATTATAATCTGTTTTAATGCCCATCAATCTTGTAGCAGATGATAAAGCTGAATGACCATCTCTGCAACCTTCGTACAATAGTTGCTTTCCAGCATCCAACATATCATAAAATCTCCTAGTTTGTGCATTGGGTAAATCTTCCCCTCTAAAATGATCATTTACCATCTGCTCAGTACCTACACCATAATCTACATCCGTTCTAATTGGTTCTTCTAATCTAACCGCTGGCTGAGGTTCGCTAGTACTACCATGTTCATAATCAGTTTCCCCATGATGATACCAAATTTTGTAACTTCGTGTAAACCCACTCAAATATAGATGAGTCCAAACATCCCACTCTTTAATAACCTTTCTATTTTTACAATTAGAGCAAGGACATCTTAACATACCTGTTTTTGCTTCCGGTTGTCGGTGAACTAACCCCATGAATTCGGTTATACCTCGTTGGTATTCTTCCGTAAGCAATCTCGTGTTCGGATCCAAATGAGGTCGATCGATCCAAGAATGAAAATAATTTGAAGAAGACATGTTTTTTATGAATCAAATTCGTGTGTAAAGAGAGTTAGAGGGAGGATGAAGATATGGAGTGAATGAAGAGGAAGAGGGATTCTAATTTGAAGAAGACATGTCCGCCGGAATTCTAATTTCAATTTTCGTGAAATATTTGTCCGGTTAAATGAAAATATTCCGAGGAAATTCCGACGGATACTAAAATATCCCTCGGAATTCCGTCGGAATATTCCGAGGAAATACCGAGGAACTAGTGTTTGGGGTTTCAAAACAACAATTTTTTGCCGTATTTCATTTCTTATACAATTGTAATGCATACCATTGAGGATTCTTTGTATAGATGATCATAAACCATGAAATAACAAATTTCAAAACAAATTGAAAGTATTCCCTTTACCGTTCATTAAAGTGTATAAGTGTTTCTCTTATGTTGTGGGGATTTCGTTCATACAATCGGAAAAGTGTTTATTATAGGGTAAGGAACAATTTTTTGACTTCATAATCAGTCTAAGACACTTAATAAGGGTTATATAAGTGTTATTCAAACCGCAAAACGTTGTTTTCGGTTTAAAAACCCTATTTCCTTGGAATTTCCTCGGAATATTCCGAGGGAATTCCGAGGAAACCCTTATCTTCCTCGGAATTCTGTCGGAATATTCCGAGGAAATACCGATGAACTAGTGTTTGGGGTTTCAAAACATCCTGTACATGAAAATCCTGTACATATGATGACAATAATGTAATTAATTAAGATTTAAATTTTAACTTGTTAAAATAAAAATTTGTAAGCTAATTTATTTACCTCTCATATTGAAGAACATCTTCGCAGTTGGTGAGCAAATATGTTTGCAAATTACTGCGCTCCTGCTCAGTAAGTCGACGGTCCTTTGGTTTTCTGCTAAGTCGTCCAACGTCTATGAAAATGTCTGGAACCGTAACATGATATGTTGCCCGTTCGCCTCTATCATCATGCCGAGCAGGTCTTCTGTTTTTGGTCTGAACTTATGCTGGAAAGTAGTACTCGACAAAGTTTAAAGTTTCTTCATTGATCATCTGTGCGACTATAGAACCTTCAACCCTACTTATATTTTTCACCATCTTCTTCAAATGGAACATATACCGCTCATACAGATACATCCATCTATACTGCATAGGACCACCAAGTTCCAATTCTCTTGCCAGGTGAATAACAAGATGCTCCATAACATCAAAAAATGAGGGAGGAAATATCTTCTCAAGGTTGCACTGAATCACGGCTATGTTAGTCTTAAAATTTTCAATACCTTCAAGAGTCACTGATCTCGTGCATAAATCGCAGAAGAAACCACTTATCCCTGCAATTGCTTCATGAACATTTCGTGGTAATAGTTCCTTGAAGGCAAACGGAAGGAGGCGCTGCATCATTACATGGCAATCGTGGCTTTTCAAGCCAGTAAACTTTCCTTCCTTTCTGTCGATACAGTTACGCAAATTAGATGCGTAACCGTCTGGAAATTCCACATCGTTTGAAATCCAATCAAAGAACGCATCTTTTCCCTCTGCATCAAGTCGGTATATGGGAAAAGGAGCCCTACCATTCTCATCAACATGAAGTTCTGAACGAGCAAATATATCGACTAAATCCAGTCTTGACTTCAAATTATCCTTTGTTTTACCTTGAACATTAAGGATCGTGTTTATGAGATTGTCAAAAAAGTTCTTCTCAATATGCATGACATCTAAATTATGCCTTAGCAGATGATCTTCCCAGTATGGCAGATCCCAGAAAATACTTTTTTTGTGTCAGTTATGTAGGTCTCCAACAGCATCTACCGGAAAACGCTCATGTCCACCGACGTCTGGCGTCCTTTCTGCACCAAAATCTCTTAGTTGTATCTTCAAATCTTTCCCACAAATTTCCGGAGGTGGACTGTCAAACACCCTCTTGTTCTTCGTAAACAAATTCCTACTCCTACGATATGGATGATCAGGTGGTAGGAATCTCCTGTGACAGTCAAACCAACACGTTTTCCTTCCGTGTTTTAGTTGGAAAGCATCAGTGTTATCTTGACAATATGGACATGATAGCCTTCCATGTGTTGTCCATCCAGATAACATACCATATGCTGGAAAATCACTTATTGTCCACATTAGTACTGCCCGCATTTGAAAGTTTTCTTTACACGAAACATCGTATGTTTCAGCACCTTGAGCCCATAGTTGTTGCAACTCATATATTAGTGGCTGAAGAAACACATCAAGTGATCTCTTAGGATGCTCTGGTCCGGGAACGAGAATCGAGAGAAACAAAAACTCTCGTCGCAAGCACAAGTTTGGGGGTAGGTTGTATGGTGTAAGAATGACGGGCCATAGAGAATACTGTCTTCCACTCTTGCCAAACTGGCTGAAACCATCAGTACATAATCCAAGGTTGACATTTCTTCTCTCATACGCAAAGTCGGGATACTTTGATTGGAAATGCTTCCACGCTTTTGCATCTGAAGGATGTCTGATCTCACCATCTGTTGAGTGCTCCGCATGCCATCTCATTGGTTGCGATGTGCGTTCAGACAGATACAACCTCTACAACCTTTCTGTCAAAGGCAAATACCACATCCTTTTATATGGCACTGAAACTCTTCCACTCGTATCTTTATAACGAGGCTTTCCACAAAATTTGCATGTAACCCCCTGTTCATCCGCCCTCCAATAAATCATGCAGTTGTCGCTGCATACATCTATTACCTGATACGATAAACCAAGACCAGCTACGAGTTTCTGAACCTCGTAGTATGAACCAGGAGCTACATTATCCTCGGGTAGAATACCTTTTACAAAATCAGCAATCGCATCCACACAGTCTTCAGCCAAATTATAATCTGTTTTAATGCCCATCAATCTTGTAGCAGATGATAAAGCTGAATGACCATCTCTGCAACCTTCGTACAATAGTTGCTTTCCAGCATCCAACATATCATAAAATCTCCTAGCTTGTGCATTGGATAAATCTTCCCCTCTAAAATGATCATTTACCATCTGCTCAGTACCTACACCATAATCTACACCCGTTCTAATTGGTTCTTCTAATCTAACCGCTGGTTGAGGTTCGCTAGTACTACCATGTTCATAATCAGTTTCCCCATGATGATACCAAATTTTGTAATTTCGTGTAAACCCACTCAAATATAGATGAGTCCAAACATCCCACTCTTTAATAACCTTTGGATTTGTGGATTTGGACTAATCTTCGTATTACGACAGGAACTAGCTGATATGATGGCGAAAGGGTCCAAATGTAGGTGGGGAAATTGGTTTGGTTGTCTGATCTTTCCGTTTTCTATTGCATTACGTGATGCCCCGTTGGAACATCTCCGACGAGTCAAGTCGATACTCCTCAGAAAGAAGATTTGGGGCAATGCTAACGCACATTTTTTTGTAGAATCATTGTGAAATTTTTTGGGATTCAGGTCAGTTTATATTAAAAAATATCATATAGTATCTCTAGTATCGAGAGCAAACTGTCATTTTTTCATTAAGATTAAAGGACAATACCAAAAAAAAAGTCCTAGTTAATATATATAGTTGAAGGTTTGTCTACTGTGTTTATATAATTATTGATTAAATTGTTACTAATCACAGGTGGCGGCTACTTTAGTAAACAGAATGCTGTCAATTACAACAATGACGTTTTCGAACATGGTTGGTCCAGTTGAAGAAGTTAGCTTCTATGGACATACCATTACTTACTTTGCTACAAGTGCTTATGGCCATCCCCATGTAAGTTTTTTTTTTATTTTTTTTTTTTTTTTGTCACAGTCCCCCCCCCCCCCCCCCCCCCCCCCCCCCCCCCCCCCTATTATTCTTTTTTTATTCACAGTCTAACCCAACCATACACGCTATTGAGGTAGAACAGGTTTACTTTAAATGGTTGCAGCATGCATACTTTTCTCCTTGAGGTGTGTCATATCTGTTAAGACCTAAAGCATTTAACTGGTTTTTGTTGAAATTGATTTAGGCGTTGACGATACATTGTCAAAGTTATATGAATAAGATGACAATTAAACTGATCGTAGATCCAATGGTTATAAGTGATCCTCACCGGCTATGTGACGACTGGGAAGAATCTCTCCAAAACATAAAAGCTGCTGTCCAAGAAAGAGTGTCTCTTCGTCTATGGGATATACTCAGCAATAGAAATGCTTGGCTTCTTCACAAAATGTTGTAATGTAAGATTTGAGAACAAAAAAAACATCTTTACTTGCGACTTCAGATCTTGGACAAAATAATATTTCAAATATAATTTCAAAATATGAAACAATAACAATACATATAGGTTTCCACTGGAAACACCATTTAGTTCTTCTTTGTTGTGATTCAGTAGATACATATTTTAAGATTTATATATTAATTATGAAATTATTTATAATCTATTAGATCCATATTTATATGACCCTAAAATTTATAATATTCTTTTTAAGGACAATTTTCTTATATACTAAAAACACGTTTACTAATCCTAAAAGATATACATACTGTAACACATTAACTTTCGGCCCTCACACTCTTCCAGATGTCAATTTTTATAATGAGCTAATCCGTCTTGCACCTGTTTTATCCAACCCAATGTATATATTATTTTACCGGTACACCGTTTAAGTCATTCAAGAATCACAAACTCTATCTGGACGAAGAATCTCTGAAAGACCTTTTATCCCATTTATTTTTGAGGAGGAGGGACCCTTTTGCATCTAGCATTTGACAACATGGAGCAAATCTAATCAATACTTGAATTTCTCCATTCTAACGGGTTTGATGAACATGTTAGTTGTATTTTCTAACTTTGCACATTTTCCAATAAAACATTTTTAGAAACTGGTAACTCCTTTATCTTATGAAACCTTATAGCCAGATGCTTTCTCCTCGCATGATAAGCTTAATTCTTAGCCAGATACAAATGCACTGTGGCTTTCACAGTGTAGCTGAACACCTCCTTGATAAACTTTTGATTCGGCTACAAGTCTTTGCATCCAAAATTCTTTCTTAGCTGCTTTTTCAAGTACCATAACTTTTGTGGTTGAAATCACAACAACAGATTTTTGTACCGTTCTCTAACATATTAATTGGTCCTCCTACAAGAGTAAATATGTACCATCTAGTAGACTTTCAATTATATAGATCATCAGGGTCCATGAACCCCACAACTGAGCAACACTTTTGACCTCCAAACATATATACATATAGTCATTAATTCCTCTTAAGTTTCTCAAAATCCATTTGATAGCGTCCCCAATGAATTCTACTATGATTTAGCATATACGTACTTATTTGACTAACTACTAATGCTAAATCTAGTCTAGTACACACCAATGCATATATACATCAAGCATCCCACTACACTAGAATAAAGAATATGCGCTATATCTCTGATATCTTCAACAGACTTTTGCCACTGTTCTACTGAAAGTATGAATTGTTTTGCTAAGAGTGTAGAAAGTGGTTTTGCTAATTTTGATGGGATATAAAGATTATAAGTAGAGATGAATGTTTTCATAAATCTTATATTTTCTATATAAAAAAAATCAAGTCAATTACATTAGAAATAAAGGGAAAATATAATAGCAAGTACAAACAAGATAGCTAAAAAACATCACATTTCATATCTCCAGAACATAAATAATATTTTATGTTTCTTTTAGTGATTTTAAAATCTATTTCTTAGAGCAAAAAAAAAGCAAATACTATAAGTAACTATCTCAATGCCTTAACCTTCACTTGATCTTTTATTTTTTTTTGTCACGAAACACTTATATTAAACTAAACATTGAACGGTGTTATAAACCAAGTGATGAATGTCCATAACCGGCCCAAACCCTAGAAGAAAAAGACATAGCCGAAACCCTTGAGAAAGGAGAGAGAAACGGCCGCATGCCTTAGAGGAGAGAGAGAGGCGGCCACAAGCTTTAGAAGAAAGGAAACCCTATTTCCTTTTCCTTGTATATGTAATCTTTCCATTTATGTATTTAGTAGTTATCCTAAATCTAGTTGGATTAGGATTTGTACTCTTTCCTTTTATCTCTATCTTGTAACCCTTATATAAGAGATGTCTTATTCATTAATGAAATACACAGAACTATTCAGTCTTCAATCTTTTAATTACAACACGTTATCAGCACGATTGTTCTCTGCAATTTAAGCTATAATCGCCAATCCCTTAAACCTAACCTAGCCGGCGACTTTAACGTAATCCCGACGAACCCTAATTCGTCCTAGCTCGCGTTCCAGCTCGTCAGCAACCAATCAGCTCCATCCCTAAGGTGTTCCTGATCCTAGACGACCTCAGCTTCCGTTCGCATCACAGCCAGCTCGTGTTCCCGATCAACCAACTCGCAATCCCGATTAGCCGCTTGCAAACCCGATAGGAAGCAGACGCGTCTCGTCCCGTTCAGCTCGCATCCGACGACAGCCAGCTCGCGTCCATCCGTGTGCAGCTCGAGGTTCATCCGTTCTCTTTGGTGGTCCGGTTTCAACCCTACAAACAAAGGTATACCGATTAATCTAAGAACATAATGATCAAACCCTAAAACCCTAATCCATTATTATGGAAATCCAATGTTCTTGATAAACCCTAAAAATTGGTATAACCTAAAACTGATCATCTTAAAATCACTAGATTGAAATCGATTCCATTAGAACATGTTGATTGATTGTTCTGATCTGAATTATGAAAACCCTAAATCTTGGAATCGAAAACCCTAAAACCCTAAAGCTTGAAATCGATTTCAAATTGTTCTTGCTTGATTGAATGATTGATGATCTGAGTTTTAAGATTAATAGATTGATTGAATCTCGAAACTAAAATCTTAAGGCCTTGAAACCCTTAACCTCATGTTGATAAAATTGGCCACTTAAATGTTTAAAACCCTAAATCTCGTTTTAAATTCCTAAAGGCCTTGAAACCTTAATCTCACATTGCTTAAAATTTGAATGATTGATTTGAGGTTTAGGATTGATTACATATTGCATGAGAGTTAGGTTGCTAGATTACTCTGATTCTGAAACCCTAAAATCTAGCCGCATATTACCAACCTTGAAATTGGTAAACCCTAATTGATATGCAATTGAATGATAAGATTGAATGCATCTAAATTGATTATCCTTGTTTGCATTATATTCTGTTGTGGCCGTGTGATTTTGCTATGAACCATACCGAACGGCCGTGTGGCCTAACCATTCCGATGCATTGTTCATACTCGCGGCCTTGTGCCCTTGATAGATCACATTGTTTGCATCATGTGATTGAAAGTCGTGTGGCTTAATGCATCATAGCTTGGCCATGTGGCCTAGAGAGACATCATATCTGAATGGTCGTGTGACCTTGCTTGCATATCTCATGAACCGATCTCTAGGATCGTTGTATCACATTACATGGCCGTGTGGCCTAAGCATCACATATAGACCTAGCATTCTCGACTTGTTTCGCACCATGATCGAGTAGTAAAGTGTTTTGGTCGAGAGACTTATGAAATCATATGCACTGATTATTTTGAATTGGTTGCATCCTAAATCATGAATTGATTAATAATATGGTTTCAGATGCCGAGATTTGAGCCTTTGGATTATGCCATTCTAAATCCCTCTGGAGAAAATTATCTAGAATGGGCAATGCACACTTCAGTTGTCCTGAAATCAAGAGGACTTTGAAGGAGTATCATTCAGGGTGATTATGCAACTAAAAGTGAAAAGTTAAGAGCCATAACAATTATACGCCATCATCTCACTGAGGATCTAAGAAATCAGTACCTAAATATTGAGAATCCTCGTGACCTTTGGACAAAATTAAAATCCAGATACACAATGGTGTTATTACCAAAGGTCAGGCATGAATGGATGAGTCTCAGATTCCAGGACTTTGAGTCTGTGGATGAATATCATTTTGCTTTGTCCAAAATCGTTTACAAACTGAGACTATGTGGTGAAGTGGTAACAGAGGAGGATTTACTGGAAAAGACCTTCCTCACAGCCTATCCAAGAGATCTATTGTTACAACATATCTATAGAGAAAAAGGTTTCACCACCTATAATGATCTGCTCTCATGCCTATTACTAACTGAGCAGAGTAATCAGTTGCTCAAAAGAAATAGTGAGATGAGATATCCTGAAGCAAATTAGACTGATATGGATCTGGATGAATCCAAGACAGCCGTGTCCAATGTAACTGATGGTGTGGCCGACATGTCTATTGACTAAAGAAAGATCTCGACATGCTAATTGTGTTTTAAGTCTTTGATTTGTGTTTTACTTTAAACCTAATGGTTATTCACGATTTTATATATAATAATAGAATTGATTAGAGTTCATTACTATTATATCTTACCTGATCTTACTTGATAATGTGAATGATTGATAAGGAAATCGCCTAAAAGGCATTATGGTACGGTATAGTAGCCTAGTAAGAAATCTATGGCTAAGGCATTGCCTAAAGGGCATTATATACACCCAAGAATATATGACCCATTGAGTTAATATGGTTTCCAAATAGAAACAATGGGCAAAAGGAAACAAGTTCCTTCAGATTTAAGAAAGAAAGAAAACGCCTAAGACCCTTTTAAGAAAGTGGTCAAGACTATACCTATGTAATCTACTTATCAAAACTATGCTACAAATCAGTATGATAAGAGGACAAACTTGATGCAAAGATTGATATTGAGAAGGCACAAAGAGTTATCCCATAAGATCTCACGTTGTGAAACATGTACACAAAGGGAAACTCAATAGGCTTTATTGTCCTAAGCATCACAAAATTATAGTATGTTCATGAGTGAGAGAGAGGATAAACCCATGATACATGATCAATACTACAAATTCGTGAACACATTCGTGAACCATGGTCTATGACCATGATATAAACGGCTTGGCCGTGCAGTCCATTACCTATAAGGATCGGACATCCATCCTAAAGCTTAGGGACATCATGGATTTACATGTATATAAAGTAAAAATATATCAGGCCATATAAGTGAGCATAGATATTCCCATATCAGATTGAATACGGGTCATAAACCAGACATACACCATCTTAAAAGACTTTGAATAAACCACCACAAACATATGTGCCGTCTAAGATGGAACCTCAGAAGAGGATTGAAAATATATGTTGGATAAGAGTATGAATTTCTCCCACGAATTCTAAGAGACCTTGAGCCAAATATGGGTGATCAGAAAGTGGCCAGATACACTGATTGCATGGTCAATGAATCAGACTATCCAACATTAAAAGGAGAAAGCTATAAGCTGGTAAAGAGTAAAGAATGATAAGAAACAGAATGGTATCAACCATCATTGTCTTGGCAAAGATCCTCGGATTAGAATTATAGATGTCCAAAGAAAGAAAAGATTATACATAGCTAGCTAATCGAGATGCCAGACACTGACCCGAAAAGAAAAGAAAAGAATGACTAAGTCATAACCAGCTTAGCACCAAACGAAATCTGATGTCCTAGAAAGAGACACAGTCAAGTTGCTACAGAGTCTATACAAGATAGACCAAAGTGTTCCATAAGATAAGGAACCTCGGAAAGAAAAAGAAAAAGGTGCATAGAATACAAATCCGAGGTCATAAGGAAACAGACCAGACATTGAGAAAAGGCTGCACAACTAAACATCTAAGGTACCAAACCATGTAGTTTTGGACGCCAAGCTACTAGGTAACAAAGGTCTTGGATAATGAAATCTCAAATCGATTAGATCATGTCTGGAACACAATGGAACCACATATATAAGTGTCGACACATAAAGATATATTTGTACATAAGAGAGTAGCACTTGAACATAAAGATATAAACGAGGATCAGAACCCACGAAAGAGTACTCATAAAGAATAAAGATTAGATTGAAAAGATAAACGTGGGGTTTAAAAGTATCTACAGAGAAAGATAGGCGTATTGGCCACATACATATATACAGAAACACCATCTGATATAAACCAGTGAAATAGATGGGTCTTGTGAGGGAAAAGAAACCGTGAGATATGGTACATGATCACGAGATCTAAAGGTGTTCATGTTTCCTACTAACAACATTCGATCATAGCTTGTTACACAATGATACTCACAGAGACCATGGAACGGATTATAAGGAGATAAACTCCTATGTGGTGGATGGTGCTACACAATTTCGAAATTGACAAAGGTCTGGTCATAAGAATGAAATTAGATTGACATATAAAGATGTAGTAAGCAGCATATGGATCACTAGATAAAGGACAACATTGTTCCTAAGTTGTTCATGGACTGAAACAAAGCAGCTGCATATAGTATGTAATACTAGTAAAGGAGTTCTATAAGAACGATCAAATTCAGTCCATATGTAAACTAATAAAGAAATTTGAATTCCTTGTGTTTATACTAAACCAACCTAAAGAGAGGTTAAAAGGTTTATAGAGATCTGTGACACTAGCATGGACCGACTAGATTGTAGTACGGGCTAGTGGAAAAGAAAGATCAGCCCAAAGAAAGGTAATTCGGATTGCCTCAGCTTGCTACCTCGGATAGCATGTTCTCCGGATAGACCAATCCAACATCAGATCCCTTAGATAAGGATATGGCATAGCAGAACAGTCTGCTGCTGCTGTGAGGCTGAGAGGAGACATTTAATCTATCCTTCTCGATCGGATACCAATAGGTTGCAGTCCATAAGAATGTGTGATCGAAGTCCATGACCTAATGTATATTCAGTGTGTGATATGATCCACGGCAGAGAGGTCATGGGACGCCATCAAGATATGGATAAAGGACTGCAATGTCTGATATATATGGCATTACTGAATGCAAGAGAGATTGATAACCGAGGTCCACGAATGTATTTGGCCGCAGAGCCATAGTTTGATAAGACTGTAAAATCGTTGCAGCAATGATCTTGGACGCTCATGGAACGAGTTGCGGACATATATAGACAATGTCTATAATTCAAAACATGAATCGATCAAAATATAGTATGGTCGATGGTAGTCCGCACTTTATCATCATAACCAATCATAATAGCCAAGGTATTCGAGAGTTTATGTGGTTGAGATCTATGACTCAACATGATAATAGAGAAAGATTAATGGACAAGATATTAGTACACATCCGTGTAGAAGATACACCGGATCATAGGTTTACAACCTGAGATTATTAATTCATGCAACCATGCTCGGTATATTGTCTATATACACACGATTTGCAAAGACTCATGCACACATGAGTTTGCAAAGAACCGACAGTGATCTTCGAGTACAATGCAATCTGCATTGCTCAGCTTATCTACTTTACTAAGACACACGATGTCAAAGGACATGAGAAAAGGCCGAAGAGGTCGAAGTGGTCCAATTACGGTTCAGTAATAACCTGACCGATTTGTTTACTTCCCACCTGCACGTTCAGGAAGATCACGCATCAGATGCGTAGACTAAAGAACTTCCACTGAGGTTCACATCAGGGGGAGTAGTACGTGTTGTACTCTTTTTCCTTCATCATGGTTTTGTCCCACTGGGTTTTCCTGATAATGTTTTAATGAGGCAACGTGAAGCGTATTACAATCATGTATGGTTTTGGCATCCAAGGAGGAGTGTTATAAATCAAGTGATGAATGTCCATAACCGGCCCGGTCCATAACCGGCCTAAACCCTAGAAGAAAGAGACATAGCCGAAACCCTTGAGAGAGGAGAGAGATGCGGCCACCTGCCTTAGAGGAGAGAGAGAGGTGGCCACAAGCTTTAGAGGAAAGTAAACCCTATTTCCTTTTCTTGTATATGTAATATTTTCATTTATGTATTTAGTAGTTATCCTAAATCTAGTTGGATTAGAATTTGTACTTTTTCCTTTTATCTCTATCTTGTAACCCTTATATAAGGGATGTCTTATTCATTAATGAAATACACTGAACTATTCAGTCTTCAATCTTCTAATTACAACAAACGGGTTTAAACTATTACAACCGGGTGAATCTTTATCTGCTAATTTAATGGACTTATGGCTGATCTCTAAGTTTTGTTTCTTCTTTGTCTATCAGTTTTACCCAATTTTTTTACCATGTTAAGTGTTGGATGTTAACTAAAAATAAACATAATATAAGTAAACAATTTAAATGATAATAATATTTTAAAATATATTTATTAAATTTTTCTCTTTTTATATAATTTTCATTATCGTTTATTTTTGAAAAATGAACGCTATTCAATTTTTTTTTTTTTGATAACTTTGGTGTGATCCCAAAGGCTTTCTAGGCTCAAGGACAAATCACCAAGAGGCCCATAGAAATCCGGGTTTTCTTGCCACTTAAGACGTCTACGGGTGGCCAAGAGGAATCGAACCCCGGGCGGAAGCTCCAGCTGGAACCCTTTACCACTAGACCAAGACCACTTGGTTAACGCTTTTCAATTCATTGCATGTCATTTACACAAGGAAAATTCTTGGAATAAGACACATTCATTCTAAATTGACATTTAGGTCATGGAAGACCAAAAGAGAGATCATATTTTGAGCAGCATCAGTGGCGATCTACGAGTTAGCCCGCAAAACCGATTAGCCATACAAAATAGATATGGACATATTTTATATGAACTGCAACCTGCGGCATGTCAGCCTGCATGAGCCGTTTAGAAATAGAGTCCTTTATAGATTTTTTTTTTTGATGAAATGTTAAATTTATTGATCATCTCAAAAGAATAGTATATGTACAACTATAATGAGTTTTTAGAGACTTAAGAAAATGAACTAGCCAAAGCCTAAACTGCACTAGCATGAGTTTCAAACCAACGTATCATCAGTCTCTGTAGCTTGGGATTGAGGACATAGTTGGTGGAGGAGATACAATTCCTCACGGACTTGTCAATTAACCGTGCTAGCTGATCCACTGACTGGTTACTGGAGTTGTGCTTCCTCTCATTTCGGTCGCGCCAGATAAAATATACGGTGGCTTGCAGGGCCAGTCTCAAAAGAATGAAAGTCAAACGATCATACGAACCCGTAAGAAGCCTAGACAGCGTCGTCTCCCAATCCGGGTCAGGTTCCAAACCAAATAGATTTCCTGCCAACTTCAGCCAGACCATAAAAGTGTATGGGCAAGCAAAGAACAGGTGATCCCTAGTCTCATCAGGTTCACCACAGAAAATGTAGCACTGCGGTTGGCCCCAGCAACTCGTACGATGTCCTGTAGACAACCTATCCCGAATGGCAAGCCAGGTAATGAATGCATAGCAAGGAACCCCTTTGTGAGAACCATATCAGCTTACTCCATGCTACTCTATCTTTGGGCTGTCTGATTTGATTCCAAGTTGCAGATGACACAAACTTTGAACCAAAGTCATCAGCCCCGCGCTTCCATAACACCTCATCTCTTCCATCAGTTAATGTAAGATTGAAAGCTTCAATCTCGACAATCATTGAGCGAACCAGGGGGTCGCGACATCTTCGAAATCTCCACTCACCATCATGTAGTACCTCACGGATCCTCACATCTCTTCTAAGACCCAGCCTCTGCGTGCCAATTTCGCCAACAAATTCAATAAGCTTGCCCAACGGGTGCCATAGGTCCGTCCAGAACCTAGCTGTATTTCCATCCTTAACCTCAAAGTGTAAAAACTCTTGCGCCCTAGATCGAACACGCAATAGCTTACGCCACAGCCATGACCCTAGACCTGAGTCTCTTGCATCCCAGAGCGTCTCATCCCGAAGTAAGTACTGCTTGACCCACTGAACCCAAAGGAAAGAGGAATTGGCAAATAGACGCCAAATAAGCTTCAACTGGAAGACCTGACTTACATCTACCACCCGACGAATGCCCAAACCACCTTCATCATACGGACAACATACCTCCTCCCAAGAGACATTGGCCCTCGTTGTGATGTTTGGTGACCCACTCCAGAGAAAGGCAGAGCACATGCTCTCAATCTCGTCGATACAGCCTTGCGGAAGACAGAACGCAGCAAACCAGAAGTTAGTGATGCTGGCAATAACAGACTTTATAAGCACCAGTCTCCCTGCATAAGACAAGGCTTTACTAGACCAAGAGAGGAGCCGGTTCCTGATCTTCGCGATAAGTGGCTCATAATCACTTCTGGTCATGATTTTTGTTGTGAGGAGAAACCCAAGATACTTGATAGGTAGAGAAGAGACGGAGAGACCCGAGGTCGCTGCAACACCGTCTAGTACCTGCTTCCCTCTCCCAGCAGAGAAAACCGTAGACTTTGCTACATTTATCCGCAATCCTGACATTGTAGCAAAGTCATCGAAGACTTGAAGAGTGCCATGAAGAGACTCTGGTGTACCATCCGTAAAAACCACGATATCATCAGCGAAACTCAAGTGGGAAAGATTCACCTCCTTGCACTGAGGATGAAAACCAATTCTCCTTTCCACCATCGCTTTATTAAGGAGCTTTGAAAGCACATTACTAACAATGACATAGAGGTATGGGGACAGTGAGCAGCCCTGCCTTATGCCTCTGCTGCTAGTGAAGAAACCTTCTAATTCCCCATTGACGGAGACAGAGAAGGCTGCAGTACTAATACATGTCATTATCCAGGTGACAAACAGATCAGGTTAGTTCATAGCTCGCAAGGTGTTCTCAATGAAGGACCAGCTTCCTGTATCAAAAGCTTTTGAGATATCCAACTTCATGGCTGACCTTGAAGAGACTGAAGTCTTGCGGTAATCCTTAACAATCTCAGTAGCTAACAGAACATTTTCCAGCAACAGCCTACCCTCCACGAAAGCACACTGATTCATCTCGATTGCTTCCGAAAGTGTGGCTTTAAGCCTCCTCGCTAGTATCTTGGAGATAACCTTGTATATGACATTGCAGCAAGCAATTGGGCGAAAATCAAACATCTTCTCAGCATCCGTAGTCTTTGGAATCAAGGACAACAAGGTGGCGTTAATGCTAAGGGGCATGAACCCGAAGTGAAAGAAGGAATGTACTGCTGTAACGAAATCCTTCCTGATCACTGACCATGCCGCTCGATAAAATTCCATTGGATAACCATCTGGCCCTGGCGCTTTGTTGGCAGGCATAGAGAAGAGAGTTTCTGTGATTTCAGCCTCCTCCACCGGTTTCATAAGAAGTGCTTTGGCTTCATTTGAGCACCGGTGATCAACCAGTTCCGTTAGCTCCTCTAGCGGAATCTCAGAATAAACCTGAGGTTCAAGAAGTTTTCAAAATGAACAGCAACTTCAAGTTTTATGTCAGCAGGTGATGTGAGAATTCTACCATCTTCTGTCACAATGCGCCTTATGGTATTTTGCGCATTCCAGTCCTTTATAGATTGGTTATTTAGATGATGGTTGACCGTATGACATCTCTACTAACTAACATGAGAAAGGAATAAGAATAAAGGCCATACCTTTACACACAAAAAACTAGCAAATGAAAAACTCTTATCTGTAATCTGTCCCAAAGGTTTATCGAAAAAGAGTTGTGCACGTGCGCTCTCAAATGAGAATGGGCCGAGAGCGGATAAGCTAAGAGACGTATGTTTGGTAAATGGTAATCCCCTATATTTTATTTTATGGACAATTTTCCCAACTAGACATTTTTAAAAAAAAATTATCGCAAAAAACTTTCAAAAAAAAAGACCAAAGTATGCGTTTCATTAGTGACCAAAATACTCTTATAATATATATATATATATATATATATATATATATATATATATATATATATATAACAAATAAAAGAATAAAAAATAAAAAAATATATTTTTAATAGTTTCGAATTAGATGTTTCAAATTCAAATTTTTTTATAAATATTTTTTTCAATTTTTTTTTTTATTTTCAAATTTTCTTTTTAAAATTCGATAAATGCTTTTTGAAATTAATTTTAAAATTTTTATTTTTAAACTTTAATTTTTAATTTTGAAAATTTTAAACCCCACCCCAAAACCTCAAAACCCCAATCTTTAACTCTAGACCCTAAGATCTAGATTAGTTAACCCTAAATGTATAATTATATGTTTAATTTTTTAATGAAATATTTTGGTCATTTTAATTTTTAGGAGTTATATTTGTGACAAAAACTTTTTTAGAGCTATCTAAAGATATTTCTCTTATTTTATTTGTAAAACATTTAACAAATAAACTTTACTTTCATATGTTATTTTTCTTGTGTTACCTTAGATCTTTTCACAACATTTATCAGCAAGTCTTTATTCAATAGGAAAATTACAAAATGTCACTTACGATAATAAAGATTGTCATGCATTATTTTTTTCTTTTTTTGGAAAAAAGTCATGCACTAATTATAGCTAAGATATCCCACACCCCCAACCAAATACATTTTCTTTTCAGACACAATAATCTCCGGTATATTCGTCTATAATTTTAACCGTTGACTAACGTAATTACGTAACCATCATTAAGCATACTTGATAATTGATATACTAATTATTCATCATAGATAGTTTCTATTAATCAAAAATAATGGCAACCATGTTTACACATGATTTTCTTCTTTTGTTGTTCCATGTTCTTCATTGGCACAAATTTGAGAATATTCTCAATCATATCCGAAAGGATTTATTTCATTTTCATATGTTGTATATATATATATGTACTAATTATATATATATATATATATTTATCTTTTAGTTTGGCATAAAAATGTTAAAAGTAGTCGTTTTGAAGTAATCATAACCACTATATATTAGTAGAGGAAAAGCTGGTTCTGAGGGAAGGCGACATAATCAAGCGACATAATACAACTTGAAGAAAAAATTTTCATTTTTTTTATATGAAATTTTCTTATTAGTATTATCAATAAATATAATTAATATTTTTAATAGCAATATGTAAGAAATTTTATCATTGTTTATAAAAATTAATTAGTAAATATATTGAATTAGTGTATTATAAAATAATATTTTTTAAATGTAAAATTTGTATCAACAAATAATTTTAGTAAACTATGATTTGGTATAGTCAAAATTTTATGATTAACTAGCATTTCTATACATTTAATTTTGTTAAATTATTTTTTCTAGTCACTGATGAAGTTAAATTAGTTTATAAGGTTTCAATGTGATTTTATACTAAGATATATGTTATTATGTAATATTACTAGCTTAAGTGACTCGCGGTTAAATCTCTTTCTTCATCTATATCCTTTTGTGTTATTGGTGTTTCCTTTGTAGATGGTGGTCGAGCTCAGAGGGTGAGTGTTTGAGTTGGTTGCGTTTGAGTCATTTTGCTTTCTTCTAGCTTTTAATAGTGGTTGTGTTAATCGCGGGTGAGGTGTCAGAGCTAGTGGTGGCCGGTGCTTCGTCGTTTTCTCCCCTTCCTCTGTCGTCCTCTTATCAGATTTATTTGAGGGTGGTATGGCTCATGTGCGCCTGTTTTGAATCAAGTATGTTGGGGTCAAAATTGCCAATCTCGAAATCAACGGCTAGGAACGTTACTTATGTAAAACTTCTCCGGATATTTTCGAGAAGGTCGAAATTTACAAGGACGTTACTTCTTTAGAACAATCTCCGGGAAAGAAAGCAACGAAACGAGAAGAAGGATCTACCGGTGTCCCGATGCATTCCAGCCGTCCCAGCTAGTCAGTCCTGGTAAGTCTTTGATGCGCCCTTGAGTAGCACACCGGACAAAACAGACATGCATGGCTTGATCATGGAAAGCAGTAATGATATATGTTCATTGTTTGACTCATATCTTCCAACAAACGAGTCCTCTTCGCATGAAATTACTTGGAGAATGTTCTCAACTCAATTACGGAGCTCCTCGAAGAAGAATCAGATCAAACGGAGTTCAGATGTGGGAGTTATGCAATTTGCAAATCAGGAGACCTTCCGTTCTCGCGAATTTGGGCCGTATGGATCGTCCAGCCCACATCTTGATCCTTACCGCGAATGAACCACTTGGTTCAGACGAACCTGGACGTTAGCCGAAGAGTCTCTTTGACCAGATCTGAGATCCAAGAGTTTTAATACATTGTCTTTAAATTTCTCATCTAGATTCAATTTACTAAGTTTGTCTTTAATACATTCTTAAGTCTTTTTCTATTCCTAAAGTAGTATAAATATGTAAACACTTCTCATAATAAAATCAGTCTAAGTTTGAGTTTATTTTTGTTTTTCTTCTTTTCTCTGAGTGAGAGAGAGAGAGTTCTTTAGCTAGTTCATTGGTGTGAACCGGCTTGTTGATTTGGTGGTCAGCCAATTCATTTTTGTGTGTTGTTTGGTGGTTAGCCAACACATTCATTCATTCTTGGGTGGTTAGCCTTAGATCGTGGGTATATCAAGAGCCATTCCGCATCTCTTGACGTTTCTTTCAATCCATATCAGTTCCAGAAGTGCCGTTTGCCTTCTCGGATCATATCCAACATCCAGCTAAAGTGATCTTTCTCGATTTAGGGCGTATCAAGTGGTATCAGAGCCACTTTGGCTGGTTTGTTTTCTTTCCTCTTTCATCTTCTCATCTCTCCACGTTTTTCTTTTTCTTATTTCTTGGATCCGGGCTGTTCCTTTACTCCCTTGTGATCGCCTATTATATAAAAAAAAAAAAAAAAAAAAAAAATCGAGAAAAAAAAAAACAAAAAAAAAGAGTTTTGGTTTGAATCACTTCTGAAGAGAAATCCAGGGGGAGTGGTGGAAGAGAAACCCCGCTGGCTGAAGAGAAACCCAGCCTTAGGACAGTTAAAGCGGATCCATATCAAAATTCTCTTCATCTTTCTTTCTCTTTTCTTTTCCCACAAAAGTTTGTTTTGGGTTTTGATTACTGAATTTTGACTGCCTATCATCCTTTGAACCAGTGGAAAGAACTCTGAGTGATCACCTAAAAATCGTGAGCTAAACACTTTGAGAGTGTGAGGATTTTTTTTGCTAACTCTTTTGTTAAGTGTTTTCAGGATGTTTGGACTTCACAAGAAATCAAATCAGGCTTCAAAACTACAACAAGATGTTTATTATCCTTTTAAAACCGTGCTTGAAAAAAAGCAATTGATTTTTGGAGATAAGAAACATTTTTCTCCTAATGAGTTTGATTCTGTGCAGAAACAAAGAAACCAAAGAAAGAGGCAAAACAGGTTCGATGATGATGAGAAGAGGGTCAGAAATGGTGATCGTCCCTTCACCAAGGCCAAGAGAAGCAACTGTGATGTGCTTGACCGGAACGAGCTTCAGACTTATGCCAGCTTGGAAAAGATGTTGCATAAGGCGATTCATGTTGTCCGACAACTTAAAAAGAAGGGAAACACCAACACTTCTTCTGCACCAAAACAACAAAGTAATTCTTCCTCTCTTTCAAATTGTGATTTGAAAACTAATGTGTTGTCTTCTGATAAAAGCAAGGCTGTGAAACCCACAAGCAAAGCTCATTCTACCAGGTGCTTCAAATGCCATAGGATCGGTCATTATGCTAACAAGTGCCAAAACCAGAAACCGTTGGTGACTTTGGAGAATGAAAACGTTGAAACCGAGCCAGAAAAGGAAGAATTTTCAGATCCATTGCCAATTTTCGATGACTACACACATGAGCCAATGGCAGGTTTGAAATCTTGTGAACATAAGAAATTATTTTCTTCTCAATCTGAATCAGTTCCTGATGAATCTTGCTTGCATTTAACTGTTTTACAACCAGAGAATCCAAGTAATTTTGAATTAATTTATGAGTTTGAAAAGGATTCTGAAAACGTTTTGAACAAGGATGAATTTTCTGGTCCTTTGAATGCTCTTGGTATTGGTGCATATGACTTTGGTCTTGGAAGCTTTGTGTCAATGCAGGAATGGCCAGATGAAGAACAAAACTGTGGTCATCAAGCAAACCAAGAAAGCTCTTCTTCCATAAAAAATCGGACCAAACTCAAGGTGAGCAATGTTCTGATTATGATTCATTTGCTTATAACTCTTTTCCTTTTAATGTTCCAGATTTGAGGACAAATCTTTTTGAAGAGGAAGGGAATGATGCGCCCTTGAGTGGCATACCAGACAAAACAGACATGCATGGCTTGATCATGGAAAGCAGTAATGATATATGTTCATTGTTTGACTCATATCTTCCAACAAACGAGTCCTCTTCGTATGAAATCACTTGGAGAATGTTCTCAACTCAATTACGGAGCTCCTCGAAGAAGAATCAGATCAAACGGAGTTCAGATGTGGGAGTTATGCAATTTGCAAATCAGGAGACCTTCAGTTCTCGCGAATTTGGGCCGTATGGATCGTCCAGCCCACATCTTGATCCTTACCGCGAATGAACCACTTGGTTCAGACGAACCTGGACGTTAGCCGAAGAGTCTCTTTGACCAGATCTGAGATCCAAGAGTTTTAATACATTGTCTTTAAATTTCTCATCTAGATTCAATTTACTAAGTTTGTCTTTAATACATTCTTAAGTCTTTTTCTATTCCTAAAGTAGTATAAATATGTAAACACTTCTCATAATAAAATCAGTCTAAGTTTGAGTTTATTTTTGTTTTTCTTCTTTTCTCTGAGTGAGAGAGAGAGAGTTCTTTAGCTAGTTCATTGGTGTGAACCGGCTTGTTGATTTGGTGGTCAGCCAATTCATCTTTGTGTGTTGTTTGGTGGTTAGCCAACACATTCATTCATTCTTGGGTGGTTAGCCTTAGATCGTGGGTATATCAAGAGTCATTCCGCATCTCTTGACGATCCTTTCAATCCATATCAGTTCCAGAAGTGCCGTTTGCCTTCTCGGATCATATCCAACATCCAGCTAAAGTGATCCTTCTCGATTTAGGGCGTATCAGTCTTGGCCAGCCCGTCCCGGAGCAACTCGGCTAACCCGTCCTGGTGCGTCTCGGCCAGCCCATCCCGGAGCGACCCGGCCAATCCGTCTCGGTCCGTCCCGGCCCGCTCGCCGCGTCCGTCCTGACCCGCTCGCCATATGGCGAGCGCGTCCGTCCCGACCCGCTTGCCATATGGCGAGGGTGTCCTGTCACGGCCTGCTCGCCAATTGGTGATCGCGTCCCGTCCCGGCCCGCTCGCCAATTGGCGAGCGCGTCCCGTCCCTGCGCGTTCGCCATATGGCGAGCGCGTCCCGTCCCGGCCCGTTTGCCATATGGCGAGCGCGTCCTGTCCCGGCTCGATCCAAAACGTCAATGCCATGCACCCTCTTAGCTCTACCCTCTGAACCCGTGGTTTCCCTTGCTTCATCTCAATCGGAGTTACCGTTGAAACTTTACTAAAAAATCGCAAAAGCTTGTTTTCTCGTATAGGTCGAAATCGATCGTATAAAACGGCAACGGTTGACCAAAAACACTGATTGCCTCGTCTATATGATTGATTTGAATTCTTTTAAACCGTCATCATACCAAAAAGTGACGTCTCAAAGAAATTGTAAAACGGCCCAAATAGGCCTAGAGACGCAGCTAAAGAGCCCACAAGTGATTTTAGACGAGAATTAGCCCAAGACTACTATGACGGTTTATCTTTTACCAGCATGAGAGGATAAATGTCAAGATTCGAGGATAAATGTCAAGTTGCCGAAGATAACTACGAAGATGAGAGAAAAATGTGATATGTCCACAAAAGGATAAACTTGGGCCCAGAGGCAAAAAGGAAAGAGGCCACCGATCTTGGATATATAAGGAGAGCTGGAGCAAAGGCGCATGGATCCGAGATTTTGAGACCTAGAGAATTCTTGCTAGCTTAGAATACTTAGGATTTTGGTGGCTCGACTAACGAAGTGATACTTAGAACGTTTTTTCCGCTTTGTTCTAGGGTTCTATTGTTAGCAATTCTCTGTTCATCTTTTTGTCGGCGAAATTATGTAACTATACTCTTATTTATCAATAAAACGCCTCTGAGCGACATTCTACCGACATCTTGTTATTCATCTTTTTTCGATTTCGTGTGATTACGCAGATAGTCCGGACCTCCAAGGAAAATTAGGTTTACTTGACTTTTCTTCATTAACTAAATCTCGACGGTGTGATTTCGGTTCCCATAAAGTTCAGTTTTGTTTTAAAGGATTGAATTCTGTGATGAGTCTAGCGTCAGATGTCAGATTGATATCTGTTAACGGCAGAGGCGGACCCACATGCATTATTGGTGGGTCAGCTGACACCCTTTAAATTATAAAAAGCGGAACTTTAATATGTAATGTATTAGGATTCTGTAGTTCTGGTGGTTAAATTTGTTCATCTGACCCCCCTAAACCAGGCTTCAAAACCTACCTGACACCATCTTTTTTCTTTTTTTTTTTCTCAGACTAAAGCCCATTTAAAATTTGACCCATGTTAAAACTGAGTCTGGGTCCGCCACTGGTTAACGGTGCGATGTAGCTACTGAAGGTAGTGCAAGTGTTTTTGCGGATGTCGCCTTAGAGCTTTCTTCATCCCTAGTTTGTTTGCTTATAGCCCATTATTCAGAGTGCTTTATGCTTGGTTGTGTTGTTGGTTTGACTGTTTTTTTGTTGGCGCGGTCATAATGTCCTTTTCTCGAGTTAGGTGGCCCTCTTGTCGCCAATTGGTTTTGGTTCATTTTGGAGAGTTTGGTTTCTTGTTCTTTAATTAGCAACTGTGAATCGTCTCGAGGATTCTAAATTGTTATTGACTTCTTTTAGGTGAAAAGTGTGATATTGAAACATTATACTGGCTTCTCTTCATCCTGGCATGTTGTATGATAATCTTTCTATTTCTGCTTTTTGAATTGGTTATCAAACTTATCACTTTATCATGTGGTTTCTCCGTGTTAGATGCTCGTTCTCAAATCGTCTGGTTGTCCCTTCGTAAATCTCTGGTGAATTGTGGCTCATTAATCCTTTTCTTCTTCTTTTATAATTTAGAACTTCGCTGTTTATATTCGGGTTTAATTTCTGGAGATATCTTTATTTTCCACCAACTGATATATCCTTCGTTTTATTTCACTTCTAAATCAAGTATCTAATCAGATGCGGGAAAAAATAAACAATATCTCATCATGTGCTAATTACTACCTAGTAAAGAATTAAAACCCAGGTAGTCAACGTCATCTACTTTATTAAGTAGGACCCAATCCTCGTGTCATCTTCTGTTGCCCCATCTGATCACCCAAACGGCAGATAAATATATTTCTCCTGGGCGTTGAATTCGTCCAGACTTGTTTAAAAACGTGTCAGAAAAATATTTAAAATCCCCAATTCGTCATTTCTATAATTTTATTATTTTAATTATGTATTATAAAATAAATGTTTTCAACTCTTTACATAACAAAAATATTATTAATATATATAATGATAGATATATGTTCTTAATTATCTGTATATTATATAATTTACAATAATTATGTAGTCTTTGATCAAAACAATATCTAGTCTTATAGACTATTATAAACTATCATTTTATATATATAAAGATTTGTCAGTGATTACGGTTTTACCAATGTTTTCGACTACCATAAAACGTAATAAAGAAGTTGACATGTGTAATGGCATAATTTTGATAGAATTCAAAAAGAAACACAAAAAAATGCATTGAAAATCATGAGACAAGTTATATCACCATGTGAATGAAGGAGGACTAAAGTTTAAAGATCTAATAGATTTCAATACATCAATGTTGAGAAAACAATTTTGGCGTTTAATGGAGAAGCCTATAACCTTATTCTCTCAACTCTTCAAAAGACGACATTTAAAGAACACATCTCTCTTGGAACCGACTAGATTATACTCATTGTATATGGATGTCACAGTATTGTATCTGCTAGATCTCTAGTTAACAAATGGCTAATCAAAAAGGTGGGATTAAGATCATCTATTTCCGTATGAAATGATCCTTGGTTCCTAACCACTCCCCAGAGACCAGCAAACATTAATCAACAAAATCATTACCCTGATATTCTCTAATCAATGCAACATCACGAGCATGAAATTCACAGCCAATCTGGTCTTTGGTGAATCCATAGGATGCGAATATTATAGAAAGTATACCATTGAGTCAGAATCAGATGGTCGATAAAGATGGATGGCACTTCAATAATAGAAATGTACAATGAAATATGGTTATCAAGTGGTACGAATATATCCTGACAGAGAAAAAATGCTGCCAGTGTATGGACCCACTGTCCTTCCTTTAAAGGTTTATTGGAAAATACTATGTCCAAAAAAATAAAACATTCCTTATGGCAAATAGTGTTATGATGTATATCAGTGAAGAAACATTTACGAGTAAGAGGGATTCATGGTGATACACAATGCTAAAAATGTGGAGAAACCAAAGAATCAATGAACCATGTGTTTTTTGAACGTTCCCAAGGGGTCCAAATATGGGCTCTCTCACAGATTCCATCGAATCTAGATATTTTTCTTTGCAATCACTTTTCGACAATATGGATCATCTGTACTAGAGAGTTTTTTCCGTATACGGAAGATCATCAATTTACATGGATTTTATGGTACATTTGGAAATGACGCAACAATAAGATTTTCAGTAACCTAAATATTGATCCTATAGATACTCTAGATTGGTAGAAACTGAATCATTACTTTGGTCTGAGACATATGCTACAGTAACACAAAGGGTCAACCAATCTAGGAATCTGGAGGTAAGAAGCTTACCTTCCGTACCGGGAAGATGGTGTATTATGGATGGGTCATAGAAATATTAAGATGATCATTTGGGGCAATGATGGTATACTACGTTAGAAGGTTTAGATGGACTGATGGGGCAAGGAATACGAGAGCCAGCGTATCATCTTTCATACGAAAATAGAAGCGCCCATCTGGATACTGGAATATATGAGAACTTTACGACAGTTTCATGTTTTATTTTTAATGGATTTCTCCCAATTGATGAAGATGGTTTCAGAATTAGAAGAATGAGATGCTTTTGCAAGTTATTTGAAAAATATTAAAATCCTGAAAAGAAGTTTTAATCATTCAGAACTCATTCATATACTTCGAATACAGAATACAAGGGTGGAAAGTCTTGCATCCAATTCCAAGAAACAAATATCTTTTATCGTTCATTAGGAAGTTACCAATTTAGTTTGCAAAGTATTAGTTGAGTATGTTTATGTTGATGACAAAAAAAAATGTATTTATTTTCGATTATAAACTGAGTCGAATCCTCGCTTGCGGGTTATTTTAGCGAATACCTATTTTCTCACTATCTGTTTTTTTCTAAATCTCTTACGGGTACCAAAATAAATCTATTACTCATAAGAGTCGAACCAAAAATTAGATATCCCAAAAGTTTAAAGCACATACATATTTTTGTTGGTTAATATGTGTGTTTAACGTCCATACAAAAGCTAGGAATAAAAAACTCTTCAAGGGAATAGATAGAGATCCTTCGGAACTAGTTAGACATGCAGAGAGTGAATGCCAAGCCTGGTTTGATGCTAATGAAGTGGCACAAGCAGTGACACAAGATAATATAAATGATGAACCCCAAGTCGCAAGCTTGAGAAACCTTTGCTTGTTATATGGATCTTGGACATCTTCTGCTAACTTTAGTGGAAGCGGATGGGCATGGATGGATAGTTCTGGGAACACTCAACTTATGGGGACAAGAAACTTCCCCCGACGTGAATCCGCCTTGCACTCGGAAGTAGAAGCACTGCGGTGGGCGATGGAGAATATGCTGTAACATTCGACCTGCGAGAGCTTTGGGACAGACTGTAAGGAACTAATTGCAATGGTAAAGGACCCTCAGGCGTGGCCAAGCACTACAAGAAAACATAATCTTAACGAGGGCGGTTTTCCTCGTTATTTCGTCGTAAAAGAGGCTTTACGACGAATTAGCGAGGAAACGCGTTTGCCCGTTACACGTCCGTCGTAACACATATTTCCTTGCTAATTCGTCGTAACTTAGCGAAGAATATATTTCGTCGTAAAGACGAAGTAGAACGATTCGTCGTAAAGACGTCGCTACAATTCCTCGTAAGGACGTCGCTACAATTCCTCGTAAATAACTCGAAAACAGTTCCTCGTAATCTACACGTAAATACCTTGAAAGATTTTCCTCGCAAAATACACGTAACAACCACGAAATGATTTCCTCGTAAAATGGTCGTAAACATTTCCTCGTTATTTCCTCGTAAATACTTCCTCGTAAAATACTCGTAAACTGTTTCTCGTCATTTCCTCGTAAGATTTCCACGTAAAGAGGTCGTACATTAGCTACGAATTTACTTCGTTTTTATTATTTTACAGAATTTTAAAATATAATAAAAAATAATTAAAATTATTTAATTTAATAATAAATTAAAATTCAAAATAAAAATAAATTCATATGAAAATATTTTATAAATAAATAAGTTTTGAATTTATATAATACAACAACAAAAAAAACTAAGGGTCGTTCATCGCCCGGTAGAATTCATCACTCCTCCTCGTAACATCCGCCTCGTTATGTACGTCGCCGGATGACTCGCCATGAATGGGATGTTGTTGTCGCATGTTCCTCAACATGGACTCCCATTCCGGATTTGTGGCCGCAATAACGTCTAAGAAGCCCTCGACTCCACCCATACGAGATTTTGTCGCGGTCAACTCGTTACGCAGCTGAGCGGACTCTCTACGCAGCTCCGTGACTTCATCATCCCGTCGCTGACCATAAGACGATGTCGCTCTCGGAACATCGTTGACGGAACCAATACCCAATGTCCGTCCCTTTTTTTTAGGGACAACCTTAAAAACAAAAAAATAAATATTGTAAGTAAATATTTAAAGTTAAATTAAATGAATAATTAAAAATTAATTTTTTTGAAAATTTACCTCCTCGTAAATCTTATCCACTTCAAGTGTGGATAAGGTGACGGGTAATCCGTCGGTAGACTGCTGGGTCAGCTGAGTCTGGCGGTCTTCAACCCGAGCAACTACGTCGTTGTAGATTTGCTCGGACATGCCAATTACCACCCCAACGAACTGTTTCGTTAGCTCCGTAGTAGTCGATTTGCGCTTCAATTTGTTCTCCAGTTAGATATGGAGGAGGAGTGTCTCTCACAACCCTTTTGTGCCTAAACAAATTCTTGTTTCTTCGGTAAGGATGGCCAATGGGAAGAAATCGACGGTGACAATCAAACCAACTTGTCTTCCTACCATTCTTCAGTTGAAACGCATCTGTCGTTCCATTACAATATGGACAAGCTAATCTCCCATGTGTAGTCCATCCAGACAACATCCCATAGGCAGGGAAATCACTTATGGTCCACAAAAGCATCGCTCGCATCGTAAAATTCGTCTTCGTTGAACAGTCATACGTCCTCACCCCTGTTGACCACAAATCCTTCAACTCTTTTATCAGTGGTTGTAGGAAAACATCCAGGGACCTTTTTGGATGGTTCGGACCAGGTATTAATATGGTCAAGAATGGTAACTCTCGTTGCATGCACATCTCCGGTGGCAGGTTGTATGGAGTAAGAAAGACTGGCCACAATGAATATTGTCTCCCTGACATTCCGAACGGACTAAATCCATCTGTGCATAATCCGAGATACACATTCCGGATATTGCTAGCGAAATCTGGATGTACTTTGTTGAAATGTTTCCAGGCTCTTGCATCTGATGGATGAGTCATCTCACCATCCGTCTGAGTATGCTCGGCATGCCATCTCATCTTTCCAGCAGTCTGCTCTGATTGATACAATCTTTTCAATCTGTCTGTAATTGGTAGGTACCACATCCTTTGGTATGGTACCCTATTACGTCCCCGTCCTTGCGGCTTGAATCGTGGCTTCTTGCAGAATCGACATTCTTCTAGCTTCTCATCATCTCCCCAATAGATCATGCAGTTGTCGATGCAAACATCTATCATCTCAGAAGGTAACCCAAGACTATAAATCAGTTTCTGAATCTCATAATAAGAATCAGCAGACACATTGTCTTCCGGCAAATACTCTTTAAACAAGTCCGCCCATTCGTTCATGCAACATTCAGGTAGATTGTGATCAGTTTTAATATTCATCATTCTAGCAGCTAACGACAATTTAGAGAGACCTTCTCTACAACCACTGTAAAGTGGTTGATTCGCCGCGTTTAACATTTCGTAAAACTTTTTTGCATCTATATTAGGTTCTTCATCTCCATCATGAGCTACGAATGCATCAGCTACCATATCATGAACCCTATCATAATCTACCATCTCCTCTTGCTGGTAACTATGTTTATTATGCAAATGATGATCAACCGGTTCTTTTTCCTGAAAATTGCTATTACTACTACTAGCTTCATTCTGATCATAATTAAAACCTTCTCCATGTTGAAACCAGATATAGTAATTTGCCGTGAAACCTCTATTTATTAAATGCTTCCAAACATTTTCACGGTTTGCCAGTTTCGAATTGTTGCATTTCCGACAAGGACAGAACATCTTACCACTTTCTTGGGCGAGCGGTGTTGAATCTGCTTGATGCATAAATGTCTCCAGACCCGCAAGGTATTCTTTCGTCACTCTCCCGTTAGCATCTATATGCATATACATCCACTTCCGCAACTCGTAAATATTCCCGGAGCCAGCCATTTTTTTTTCTTTCACGTTTTTTGTTGTTGGTGTGTTTAAAATGATGTTTAAACATCCAT
The DNA here is from genome assembly GCF_020379485.1 of Brassica napus. NCBI lineage: Eukaryota > Viridiplantae > Streptophyta > Magnoliopsida > Brassicales > Brassicaceae > Brassica > Brassica napus. The sequence goes on from NC_063446.1 coordinate 42,706,191, forward strand.
ATTTATAGGAAAATTCGAATCTGGTAGTTGTAATTTTGCTATGAATTTACGACGAAAATTAATTAGGTGGGCAAAAAAAACGTGTAACACCTATAAAGTTGGTGGATTCAAAAATTTCCTCGCTAAATACACGTAAACTATTCCCTCGTAAATACCACGCAAAGTTTACGTCGTATTTACGAGGAAATAGTTTTTCCTCGTAAAATACTCGTAAAGTTACATCCACTTTACGACGAAACAGTTTTGTCGTTACGTTACGAGGAAATAACGATGACTTTAGTTTTTCACGTAAATTCGTCGTAAACTCGACGCAAATTTACGAGGATTGTTTTTCCTCGTTAATTTTCGTCGTTAAGCATGTGTTTTCTTGTAGTGAAGATTTTCGACGGAATTGGAGAGGTTAAAGACGCTATAGATATGCTTCCCGAAGTTCAACATCACTCACGTTCCACGGGCGCACAATCAGATTGCTGATTTTTTGGCTAAGACTGCTAGATCTTTCCATATGGAGTTACATTTTGTTGGTTGTTTATTCCGGTTTGGTTACCTAGACCACCTCAAGTTTGAGTAATAGAATGTTTTTTTGACGTTAAAAAAAAAAAAAAACGTCCATATACACATTTAATGGACAGTTTCCGAGACGGGAGAAATAATAAATAATAAAACGTGAAAATTTCCAACGATTAATAAAAAAGTAGCACACACGATTGAAGGCTATGAAAATTGAGGATTAAGATATATATGAATGTTAATTTTGTTATTAAAATAAAGAACAAAGAGTGTTAAAAATTTACAAATATGCTTAGCTAATACTTTTTAACCTATATTTGCTTACCTAATTATTATCTACTACTAGATCAAATATATAAACTGTGGATAAGAAACTGAAAGTTTCAAACGATTAGAAAGGAAAATGTTGCACACACGCTATAACCTATGGAGAGGATAAAATTATTTATTGAGTCGAGATCCAAGACAAACGATTTTATAAAAAAATATTGAATATTTCCAACGATTATAAAGGATTTTAAAACTATCAATAAAAGAGAAAATGGCATGCACGATTGGAGGCGGCTATACACTATATATAAAGAGGATGAGCCATTTTAAAGTCGAGATTGAAAGAGTGAAAAACACAAACTAAACTATGAAGATTAAGACAGGAAGACAGGAACCAGCGGGAAACAAGGGAGAACATGATGATCAACCGCTTACTCCAACGGCGCGTTTGTTTACCGCGCCGGAGTTCAACTGCTACATCACTGCGGTGATTGGTTTAAAGAGCAAGATCAAACGAGATGTGTTTATCGAAGGATTAGAGCAAACTTTGCTTAAACATCCACGTTTCTCCAGCATACTGGTCAGAAATAATATGTATATGTCTATATAAAATGTTTCATTCACCAAATATATTGGTTTATTGGGGGTTTAGTTAAGTTGTGTCTTTACTTCATTTCATAGTAAAATGGATATTCTAGGCCATGACAAAAATATATTAGCAGAATTATATGCCATGTAATAAAAGAATGAATCTTCCACATAAATAATATGTCGATTTTATCCTTTAGTGTGTAAGGAAAACATGTTTGATAGTGCTTAGCACTAGCCCAAAACCGTAATACCCGAGAACCCGAAAGAAACAAGAAAACTTCCAAGTATGAAGAATAATATGGAAGAACTCTCAAAAAGATTTAGAAAATTTTGAGTAGAACACTCTTTCTTTAAGAAAACTTTCTTATACTTTACTTGTTCAACTTCTTGTGTTGTTACAAATGAAAGGATGAAGAGGTATTTATAGCCGTCTAAACTATCTTACAAATATCTAGATTATTTTACTATAACCTCCTTACTTCCTAGATATTTTTTTCATATTCTCTAGATTTTTCTACTACAATATCTAGATTTTTTCTTCTTGAGGAGATGATGATAATTCTAGAAAGATTCTAGAACTTGAGCTTAATTTTGGGTTCAGTCCAATAAGAGTTTATTGGCCCATAATTAAGCATAGCCCAAAATCAAGTTTAACTTCAATACTCCCCCTTAAACTTGATTTTGTCCACCATTCCGAGCTTGGAGCGGAGTATCTCGAACTGACCTTTAGGTAACGACTTGGTGAAGATATCAGCAATGTTGTCCTCGCTTCGAACCTCAAATACTTCAATTGTTCCATCAAGCACCTTCTCTCTTATGAAATGATGTTCCAATTCAATGTGCTTCGTTCTTCCATGGAACACTGGATTATTAGCCAGCTTGATAGCACTTTGATTATCTCCATAGATGGTAATCGATTTATTGATTGGCTCGAATAAGTCTTCAAAGAGTCTTCGAAGCCATATACATTCTTGGGCTGCGAGTGTTGAAGCTTTATACTCTGCTTCGGTAGTAGACATTGAAACCGTTGCTTGCTTCTTACTGCACCATGAAATGCTTGTGTCTCCACATAAGAACACAAAACCCGAAGTTGATTTTCGATCATCTAAATCTCCACCAAAGTCTCTGTGAAACCATGAAGAGAAACCTTGACATTATACTTGTACATCAGTCCAAGAGTTGTCTTCACATACTTCAGTATCTTCTTTGCCGCTTCTAGATGTGGCTTTCTTGGTTCCTGCATGAACCGGCTTACAGGACCAACCGCAAAGGCAATATCTGGCTTGTAATGGTTAAGTATAGAAGACTTCCAACAAGAGAGCGATAAGGTCGAGGATTGGCTAACAAGGATCGGCTAGCAAGGATCCTTCATCGCGTTTGAGCCTTATGTTAGTATCAAGTGGAGTAGAACGTACCTTTCCTTGGTGTACTCCAAACCTGTCAACAATCCTTTTTGCATAACCTTGTTGACCGATGAATATTCCATCCTTTACCCTCTCGACCTCTAGACCAAGAAAGTGATTCAGCTTGCCTAACTTCTTCATCTCAAACCTTACTGACATATCCTCTTGTAGACGAGCAATTTCAGCATCGTCATTTCCAGTAATGATCATATCATCCACATAGAGGAGAACTACTACATGAACTATTCCACTTCTCTTGAAGAATAGACTTGGATCAGCACTTGATGCCATATACCCGCAAAACTAAAGAAATGGAGCAAGCTTTCCATACCAAGCTCGTGGAGCTTGTTTTAATCCATACAAGGCCTTCTTTAGCTTGCACACATGGTTAGGATACTCTTGTGACTCAAAACCAGGTGGTTGCTCCATAAAAATTTCCTTATCAAGCTCGCCATAGAGAAAAGCATTCTTCACATCTAACTGCCATAATTTCCATCTAAAGCTTGCAGCTAGTGTTAAGAATGAGCGTACCGTAGTCATCTTTGCTACTGGACTGAAGGTCTCATCATAATCTTCTCCGTACTTCTGAGAGAATCCTCGAGCAACCAACCTTTCTTTGTATCTATCAATGCTCCCATCTGCCTTTCTCTTTAGTCGATACACCCATTTACAAGAAACATGTTGAGGATCCTTTGGTTTCGGAACCAAATCCCATGTTTCATTTTTCATGAGAGCATCAATCTCCTCTTTCACTGTGATCACCCACTCCTGAAGTCCTTTTGCTTCTTCATAAGATGATGGCTCATCTTCATCTAGAGGAGCTGCAAAATAACAAGAGTAAGTGGTGACAAACCCTTCATCTCTGAACCGAGCGGGTTTGACAATGTTCCTTTTTGGTCGTTGAACAGTTGATCTAAAGCTTGCCAAATGGAACTAGCGAAAGTACATCTTGAGACATGCTCAAATATGCTTGAAGATATGGATCTCTTTAAAGCAAACTCCGCCTTGGCATTCTTCCGTGTCCACTCCTTTTTTGCTTCCGTGGTTGCAGCATTTCCCCTTGGTGGTGTTGTGCTATTACCACCGACGACATCCCATAAGTCCTCACTCACCAAGTATGACTCCATGCATGACTTCCATAACCGATAGTTAGATTGGTTTAAGATTTCCATTCCCAATCCAACAACACGACCCATTGATTCCATACTTAGAATAAACCCGAGCTCTTTTTAAAACCCGATCTTGATGAGCAAAAGATTAGAATAGCTCTGATACCATGTAAGGAAAACACCCTTGATAGTGCTTAGCACTAGCCCAAGACCGTAATACCCTAGAACCCGAAAGAAACAAGAAAACTTCCAAGTACGAAGAATAATATGGAAAAACTCTCAAAGAGATTTAGAGAACTTTGCGTAGAACACTCTTTCTTTAAGAAAATTTTCTTATACTTTACTTGTTCACCTTCTTGTGTTGTTACAAATGAAAGGATGAAGAGGTATCTATAGCCTTCTAAACTATCTTACAAATATCTAGATTATTCTATTATAACCTCCTTCCTTCCTAGATTTTTTTTTCATATTCTCTAGATTTTTCTACTAAATATCTAGATTTTTTCTTCTTGAGGAAGTGATAGGTGATGATAATTCTAGAAAGATTCTAGAACTTGAGCTTAATTTTGGGTTTAGTCCAATAAGAATTTATTGGCCCATAATTAAACATAGCCTAAAATCAAGTTTAACTTCAATATAGTGGAAAGATTCATTTTATTATTAAATTATATATGTTGATTTTATCGTTAAGGAAAAATATTTTGAGAATCGACATATAATTTTGTATAATTATTTTCAGATTGACATATTCTTAGAAGGTTTTTATATAGTTTTAGTTAGCAATTTCAAGAAAAATAGGTTTAGTATTTTAACATTTTATCTTAATATTTCTATTTAAACAAAATTAATGAAGATGAACGACAATAGCCAAGAACAAAAATGGGTTCGAACGAAGGTGGTGGCCGAGGATCACGTCATCATTCCCAAAATCGAACTAGAGAACGCAAACGCAGACGCTTTTCTGGAGAGTTATGTCTCTGACCTCACTACAATCCCGTTGGATACCTCGAAGCCTTTATGGGAAGTTCACTTAGTTGACTTAAAAACATCAGACGCTCAAAATGTCGTCGTTTTAAAGATTCATCACTCGGTCGGTGATGGTATGTCTCTAATGTCTCTAGTCCACGCTTGTACGCGAAAAACATCAAACCACGAAGAGCTCCCGAGTTTACCGAACGAGAACCGGCTGTCATCAAAATCAATGGCCGGTTATTCCCGGTTAATATGGATGGTTATGTTGGTTTGGAATACCCTTTGTGATGCATTGAAGTTTATTGCTACGACAATGTTTCTTAAGGACACTGACACACCCATCAAAGGCGATTTCCGGTTAAGTAAGAGTAAGCGGATGTGTTTGGTTCATCGTACCGTAGATCTTGAAGACATTAAGCTCATCAAGAACGCCATGAAGATGGTAAACTTTCGACCATAAAATTCCCTAGGATAGACCTAAAAAGTTTTTGTCACAAATATAGATCTCAAAAATACAAAAATAAAAATGATCAAAAATAGACTTAAATGTTTTATCAAAAGAAGTAAATATATACTTATACCCTTAGAGTTAATTAATCTAGACATTAGGATTTAGAGTTAAGGAGGTGGGGTTTAGGGTTTAGGGTTTAAAAATAAAAAAAAAAGTTAAAATTTTCAAAATAAAAAATACTATTTTGGTCATTTTAGTTTTTGAGATCTATTTTTGTGACAAAAACTTAAAAATGTCTAGTTAAGAGAATTGCCTAAACTTTATATTAGTGATATTAATTATTATACTCTACCATATTACGTTTTCATATTTGATCTTATTTTTATTTATTTATCTGTTCTGGCAGACCGTCAACGATGTATTACTTGGAGTAGCTCAAGCTGCTCTCTCGGAGTACTTAGAAAGAAGATACGGTAAATTGTTATGATTTGTCTTTTAAGGAGCAATAGTTATGATTATAACATGTGAAATTTAATAATATTATAACAAGATTGTAGGTGAGAAGGAGAAGAAAGCAGGAGAACACGAATCTAAAAGGAATTCAAGTAATATGCTTAAAGAAATAAGGCTAAGGGCATGTCTGCTTGTAAACATAAGACCTACTACTGGAGTTCAGGCAAATTAAGCTTTTATTCTTACAAAACTATATAACTATATATATATATATACACTACACAAATTATATCTTGACTACAAACAGATTTTCAATATTGTCATTTTCTTGATTAAGAAGTGCAGGATCTAGCTAATATGATGGCTAAAGGATCTAAGTGTAAATGGGGAAACTGGATTGGCTATATGCTCTTTCCATTGTCTCTTGCGTTACACGATGACCCGTTGGAACATCTTCGACGAGTCAAGTCGATCATTCACAGGAAGAAGAACTCGTTAGAAGCTTTGCTAACCTTCACCTCTACTAAAATCCTAATAAAAATGCTTGGAGTTGTGGTCAGTCTAATGATACATAACTCCTCTTTGTTTTAGTTAAAATATCAACCATAGTCATATCTGAAAATTTTATTAACCATTGTCATATCTGAAAATTTTATTATAAGTAGCTAGATAATAATTTTTCGCCTAACAAAATCACAATATATAACCTAGTGGGTTGTATTAATATTATTGTTAAGTCAGTCGCCACGGTGTATAAATACATGTTTTATATGTTGTTGACAAAGAAAAAAAAACTACAAAAGTTCCATCAAACAAACATTAAAAGACTAACCCCGTTCATTTATTGTTTTAAATTAGTATAACAATTAATCTTATGAATTTAAAATATTGCAGTGGGCGGCTAGTTTAACAAGCAGAACAATATCAAACACAACGATGTCGTTTTCAAACTTGGTGGGTCCTACTGAAGAAGTTAGCTTATATGGGCATCCCATCACCTACATAGCCCCGAGTGCTTATGGACACCCCCACGTAAAATCGTTAGCCATGATCTATTTCATATTAACTAGTGATTACTATTTGACGATATCATTGGTCTTTGATCAGGCTTTGACGATGCATTTTCAAAGTTATATGAACAAGATGACTATTTCTTTAACCGTGGATCCAACGGCCATTTGTGATCCTCATCAGCTATGTGACGATTTGGAGGAATCTCTAAGAAGCATCAAAGCTGCTGTCCAAGAAAGAAATGCTACTCAATAGTTTGAAATATTTTCTTCTGATTCAGGTCAAGAAATAATAATCAAAACTTGAAATGAGACAAAGAAACCATTAGAAAATTTCTAAAAATGAAGGCTATAAAGGGTGCTTTATCAACTTTGTTTTGGCTCTTTTGTTCAGAAAAAGTTATGTACAAACTTTTTTCCAAAGAAAAAAAAAAATCTTTAGCCAAGAATAAAACATGTAAAAAATGGACCTTAGTCAGTAACTTTAGAAGGTGGAAGACGAGTCTATTACAATGAAGGTTTATCTTTACATAGATAAATTGCTTACTAGCTCCCTTCCGAGTTGACTAACATGTCACAATTAGACAAAGACACCAGTCTAACACGTTTCTAGATCTACTCAATCCAAGAATCCCTCTAATCCCTTCATGACCCCTAGCCCTTATGTTTCTGTGTCTACTCTCATTAGACACCAAAACCCTTCTACTTACGGTCTTCTCTTGAGGTGGTACCTAATTCTAGGCACGTCTTTCACTACTTATACTTGTATATTTCGTGACTTGCCTTAGCCAGCTTCCCAAGAAATGATATTACCATATCTTCTTTTATGGAATATTTCCAAACCTTCTTCAAAATCTTTTAGAAACCTTCCCTTGATGATTTACCTTTTCTCCGAGATAAATCATAGCTTGCTTAGCCTCTAAGTAGTCTTACTCCAACTCTAAGTCGACTCCAGTTCCAGTCTTCAAGTTAGCTACACAGCTTCACTCCAGCTTCAATTCACGGAGCACTTCTTGTACAACTTCATGTAGTACTTTATAACTGGTACATGGACACCTTAAGGAGTTGTTTTTTCTTCAGTTTCTATAACTCAGTCATCGCTGCACTAACAATCTCCCAATTATCGCTACATTTTTTAAGGTTTGCTATCCAAAATCATTTTAAGAATTACGTCAGTTGGAAGAAACTAGACGTGAATATGCTTATAAAAAGTAGAAGATGGCTCAATGAAGATCTAACATAAATAAAGTTCACTGCCTCAATGGCAGAAAGAGAGCTATAAAACCTTGCAGAATAGGAGAAAGCAAGAGACTAATAAACAGAAAAAAAAAACAAGAGAATAAAATATAGAAAAAGAAAAATTAACCTCCATAGATAAGTGAGCTTGGGTCTCCAACTTAAGTTCCTTCCTTTTTTTGTTCTCGTCTTTGTTATTTGTTTTGTCCAGATCTTATACCTGAAACATAAAGAAAGCGCGGGTTAGAGCATTATGTAAATCTTTGATTGATATTGGATTTTTGTGTGAGAAGGTTCCCAGAAAAGATGTATCCTCACAGAAGAGAAGTCGTTAATTCTTGTTGTCAAATTTACTTTTAAAGTGTGCTTGATCCATGAAGAATCAACTTGGTAAAGTATGATTCAAATTTAAGATCCTAACAACTCAGGCGATACACTGTATCAGTGGAGGTAAGCTCAAGGAAGAGGAAGGTTCTTTCGTGCAACTAACCGTGAGATTCGTTTTGTGATGGAATATATTACAAGGTCTTAGAGCGGTCTCTTATAAAGTAACACATGAGTCGTATGTTATTTATTTTGCCAACGGCGTGTTAATCTTTCACCAACCGCTTGTGTTATAAAACGATTATAGTGTGTTACACACTAGTACGACAGAAAGAATAAGATAAACGTTTCAGGCTTATTCCAGAACAGTTTCGACTTTACTAACATGTCTGAAATTACTTTGATATTATTGAGATTCTTAGATATTGTTTACATTTTATAATTGATATTTATATAGATATTGAAACATTACAAGTATAAGAGACACAACTTCATACTAAAATACACACATGAAGAGTTACAATTCTTTGTGTAATAACAAACTATTGTGAATGCATTAAGGAGAGATTAGATTATATAGTTTAACACTCCTCCTTAATCATATCTCGACTTCACTCCAAGCTGCTTCCTGAATTATTCAAACCTTAAACTGCCTAATGCCTTTGTGAGAATGTCTGCGAGTTGATCATCCCCTTTGCAGTACTCCAGTTCAATGATTCTTTTTTTTTCTCAGCTTCCCTCACGAAATGGTATTTGATCTTTATGTGCTTTGTTCTTCTGTGTTGCACCGGATTCTTTCCAATTGATATTGCTGATTTGTTGTCACATAAGATCAGAATTCCTCCTTCAAACTTTTGACCAAAATCTTCAAACAGTCTTTGTAACCACACAGTTTGATTTGCTGCTGCACACACGGCTATGTACTCTGCCTCAGCCGTTGAATGTGCCAATGTGTGTTGATTGCTTGACTGCCAACAAAACATGGCTGAACCAAAAGTAAACACATAACCTGAAGTGCTTCTCTTGTCTTCCTTAGAATCACCCCAATCGCTTTCCGAGTAGCCTACAAGTCTTGGTTCTTTCACACTTGTAAAGTACTCTCCAAAGCTTGATGTTCCTTTAACATATCTTAACACCCTTTTGGCTTCTTGGTAATGCTTCATGCGAGGTGATGAAGCACACAAGTATAAAAGCCCTCCAACAATGCTTCTATACTTATTTGGATCTCCATACTCCTTGTAATCCTCAACTCCTTTTCCTCGTGGTGTAAATGGAGTGCTTACACTCTTGCTGTCTCGCATCCTAAACTTATAAACAAGTTTGTTTGCATATTTTTTTGTGAAAGAAATATGCCTTCCTTGTCTTGAATTACTTCCATTCCAAAAAAGTAATTCAACAATCCAAGATCCACCATCTCGGATTCTTTCTTCATATTCTCCTTGAATGTGTTGATGATCTGAATGTTGCTTCGTGTGATGATTATATCAGCCACATATAGACTCACGATCAACACATCTCCTCCTTGCTTCATGATGTATAAGACCACATCATTGATACTCCTCTCAAAACCGTTTTGAAGAAAGTATGAATCTATCCTTCCATACCATGACATTGAGGCTTGCTTTAAACCGTATAAAGCCTTGTGTAGCCTTAACACCTTTTGTTCATTTCCTTGTGTTACATTCCCAGGCGGTTATGTGACATACACTTCTTCCTTTCGTTCTCCATTGAGAAAGACTGACTTCAGATCCATCTGATACAAACACCACCTCATCTGAGCCTCATATGCGAGTATGGCTCTTATTGTATCATGTCTTGAGACAGGGGAAAACGTCTCAAAGTATCCAACACCATATTATTGAGAGAATCCTCTTGCAACTAGCTGCACCTTATGCTTGATGTGATTATGTTTGCATCAGATTTGATCTTGTAGATCTACTTCACACTTATCACATTCTTCTTCTCTGACTTGTCCACTAGTTCATATGTCTTGTTCTTCTCAATCATGGCTATTTCCTCATTCATCGCCTCTATCCATTCCTTGTTATCACACACTTCATCATAAGTGTATGGTTTTTCATGTGCATGATGACAAGCTTCTATCGTTTGAGCCGCCTCTTCAATCTCTACTCTTGGTGAATTTTCCATGATTTCAACCATGGACTTGAACTTCTTTGGTGGCTTAGAAGCTTCGTCATCTTCATCACTAGTATCTTGATCATCATTTTGTAAGAAAACATGGCTGTAAATACCTTCGGTTTGTTCCTTAGGCGATTGAGTGTCTTCCATAGACAACTCTAATGTCTTCCTGAATTCTTCTTGCCTTCTCCAATCCCATTTCTTGTTTTCTTCACATTTTCATCTCTTGATACTTCAATCTTCTCATTCTCCAAAATGAGAACTCTATAGCACTTGGAATGGTTGTTATATTCACTAAAAATTTCATGTTTTGCCTTGGAATCTAGCTTTCTCTTCTTTTGATCCGAGACATGTACGTAGCATAGAGAAGTAGTGTGGACACAACCAATGATGGAAAATGGTTCTGAAGATATGAGGCAGTGTATACCGCTTCTGCCCATAACTTGAGCGGTAAGCCTTGCTTAGCCAACATCGTTCTAGCCATCTCCACCAAGGACCTATTCATGCGATCCGCTACACCATTTTGTTGTGGTAAATAAGACAAGGTAACTTGCTTATTGATTCCTTCTTCTTCGTAAAACCGGTTGAATTCTTGTGAAGTTAACTCACCACCTCCATCTGATCTCAACATCTTGATGGTACAACCCGATTGCTTCTCCACCATTGCTTTGAACTTCTGGAACAATGAGAAGGTTTCTGATTTTTGCTACATAAAGTATACCCTACACATGTGAGTATAGTCATCCAAGAATAGCAAAAAGTATCGGATTCCATCAATAGATTGGTGCTGCATCGGCTCACATACATCAGTATGCACAATCTCAAGCTTTCCTCTTGTCTTAGTTTGAGATTCTTTTGGGAAGCTTTTGCGTGATTACTTTCCAAGTCTACACGTTTCACATGCTTCCTTCCTGACTTTAAACTTTGGTAACCCGTTTACCAAGTCTTTGTCTTGTATTTGTTGCAAACTTTTGTCACCTACATGACCAAGTCTCTTGTACCATATCTCCATTCTGGCTTGCTCACTTGCGCTCATGGCCTCTTCTTGAGCCGAGCTCATCCTGATTCTGTAGTTCTTGTGAGTCATTGGGATATCCATTATCCTCATGCCTTTTGCTTCCTCTATGATGCATATCTTCTCTTGGAAACTCACCCGGTATCCGCTTGAAACAATTTGTGAAACACTCAATAAATTCTTCGCCAAATCCGAAACCAAGAACACATTCTTGATGGTCCTCTTGCCACCATTTGTCATGACATTAATATCTCCTTTACCGGCTGTCATGACTACGCTTCTATTTCCGATCTTTATCGGAACCTTGATACTCCTATCAAGCCTTGAGAAGTAATTCTCCTCCTTTGTCATATGGTTAGTGTATCCACTGTCTACTATCCAAAACATCTTCCATTAATGTTATTGTTGCTTCACTTGTACTGAACATCATATGGTCTTCATTCAAGTCTTCTTCTTCGAGACTTACATGTGTCTTCTCCTTTTCTTGAGTAGCACTGACTTGCAAAATGGCCTAACTTGCCACAATTGTAACATTCCTTGTTACTTTTGTAATCCTTCATAGGATCATCCTTCTTCTGTTTCCTCAGACACTCATTCTCTATATGGTTGTTCTTTTTTCAGTAACCACACCACTTGTTGCCTCCACGGTGCTTTAAGTTTTCTTGTGTGAAGCCAGAGTTTCTCTGTTTAACACGAGCATCAAATGCTCCTTCACTTGTGTTGTCTTCTCTTGCAGCCAGCCTTGTTTCATGAGCCTTTTTTTTGTTAAAGTCAAATCGCTTGTTTGCTCCAAGACGCTAACTATGCTATCGAACTTGGCTGGAAGAGAAATGAGTATCTTCTGTATGAGTTGAAATTTTGTCTTCTTTTCACCATGATAAGTTATTGATTTGTCAAAGCAACTAACTTATATGTGAAGTCCTTAATGTTTTCATTCTCATACATCGTCAGATTTTCATACTCCCTACGTAATGTTCGAAGTCGAATCAAACAGACTTGAGGAGAACCTTGATACTCTGCCTTCAAAGCATCCCACGCCTCTTTGGATGTTGATGCTACTGCAATCCGTGAGAAGATATGATCAGATACAACAATTTTTAAAATCTGCAAAGCCAACATATCGTTTGCCATCGCTTCTTCTCTAAGCGATCTTTTTCTTGCTGTTTCAGGGGTCTCATCCACTATCCCGGGGCACCTACGCCTTCTTCAACCACAGACCATAATTTCCTAGTTTTGAAAATTGTTGACATCTTAATGCTCCAGAAGTCATACATTTCCCCATTGAATATGAGAATCACTTGATTCTACATCGTTTCATGTCCTTCCGATTAATCGTATGCCAAAATCCTCTAGCCTCCTTTTCTCCATTCAAAGTATTTCTCATACTAGTGCTTTCTTCTTTGTCCTCTTAAACGTAAAGTTCTGATATCATGTTAGTCTTTTACCAACCGCTTGTGTTACACAACGATCACAGTGTGTTACATACGAGTACGAGAGAAAGAATAAGATAAACTTATTCCAGAACAGTTTTGACTTTACTAACTTGTCTGGAATTACTTTGATATTATTGAGATTCTTAAATATTGTTTACAACTTATGATTGACCTTTATATAAAGATCGAATTATTACAAGTATAAGAGACACAACTCTTCATACTAAAAGATACAACATGAAAAGTTACAACTCTTTGTGTAATAACTAACTAATGAAAATGTATTAAGGAGACATTAGACTATATAGTTTAACACGGCCAACTTTTCAAAACCTATCATCAACTTATTGCAGTAAGTGTAACAAGTTTTGAATGGAATCCATCATCGGTGATGAGGCCTCGTCTACCTAACCTCTATCTTCTTTCTAACCTGGAGTGCTATCCCAATGCACATGCTATCTGAGATTTTTCTTGTGGCCGTATAACTATGGTGGACTTATCGCTTCGCTCTACGCTTGGGATCCTGTTGTAATGGCACTTATTGGTTTCTTCTCATTTTGTTTTAAATATCATTTTGGAACTCTATCTCAACCTCCCAATCCTCTATTTTTTTACGTGTGTGTTGCTTTTTGGAGGCTTGTTGTGCACTTAACATTTTCAAATAAAATCAGCGCAGAACAAAAAAACCATGTCAAAAGTAAACAAATTAACAAACAACTGAAAAATATATCGAAAGGATGCACAAAGTAAGTTTGAAGCTGGAGCAATGGGGTCAACATCACATATCTTTAACCAAATTCTCAACATCTTATATAAAGATCAAACATGCATGTAGAAGATATTTTGTAGAAGTCATAGGGGTCATTGTTTTGAACGTAGTTTCCAACTTTTAGAAATGAAATAAGTGTTAGTTTATAATTGAGTTTGATATAATTTACATAACTAACTTATAGAGTAATGTGTAAATTCAACAGATACATTTGTAAGCGTTGTGACTTGTTATACAAGAAATGATAGTTAGTTATTTGTGAAAAGTCACGTATCATTACATGTTCGTTCATGTAAATAATCTATTTAAGTTGGATGTTGTCATAATGTTAAAGTAGTCGAGAAAATAAATATAAAGAGTTTTGCAGATTTTATCTCTCAATCTCTCGTCCAAGTCTCTTTTATATCAAGTCTTCACAATTAAATTATATCCAGTTTGATCAAGCAGAAATAATTTTAACAATTAGACTAGCTGAATCTGGAGGTGGATGATATGGAAAATGACCAGTCTAATAGCTTCATCCTCCCAACTTTAAGGTAGCAACTGTACAAGGGAGGGAGATAATCACCTCAGAAAATCAGTGGCAGCTTTGGAAAGCATTGGACAATTTCCGACAACAAATTATCTCAGGTTTGGAAGAGTCGGAGGATCCCAGAAAATTCTCTTAAGTTCTTTCAGACGACTAACTTTAAGGAACTCGAACTTCCCAAAGGTATACCAATATCTGGATGCACATTGATAATACTCTCACCCTTCTCTTTGTTTATAATTTCTTCTATACTTGATGACCAGATCTCTAAGATTTTGAGCAAATAACAACCACAATCTCTTGGACCTTCCATATTGACTATTTCAACAGCGACGAGATGCTTGAAGCCTGGAGAATTTGTACATGGAATAATGTTCACTGGTTACATTTTTTTCTTTCGTTTCCCAATCTACCATTGTCTTGAATATGTTGGAGTTTACGATTCTAACTTGTTGAAGACCAGCCAGAGCTACGGTGTTTAATTGGACAACTGGTGCTGTCACATTTCTGAGACATAAATCTCGAGTACCACTCACCAACCGTCTTTTTGTATCCGTTCCAAAAATCAAGGCATCCTTTATAGTTACTGTTTAAACCTTCAAGTGATCCAAGAGATTCAAATTTTCCATTAATATGTCATCGACGCAAACACGTGAGTACAATAATTTCAATAAGATTGGGTAAACTTGTTGCTATCCCAACAATACTCCGATGTTCATGACAAAACTCGAGATTCAAGTCGGTTAGTTGCCTCAGCTCCTTAAAACCAACTGTAACTATTTTGTTCCAGAATGTAATAAGTTGAGATTTGCAAAGAACTCAAGTTAATAATTCTTCTGGAAATCCGATAAGCCTTTTTGTTCTGCGAAAGATCCAACACCCGAAGTGTTGGAATATGTCGAAAGAGTTCATCTGAAATATCTGCCAGCTTGTTTTTCCGGAGTAATAAGGTTGAAATTTTGGGGCAGTTTAGACTGCATGATATCCCTAGTTACTAACTAAAGGCATCTTTCTCACAAGTTTCCAATTGATTTTAGCTGGTATTTGGCGTAGCTGTGCACCAGATCTCACACACATATTTTCTGGAGATTAACTCAAGATGCCCCTATTGAAAAAAAACTAAATACCCTTTTGTGTTTGCACTTACTAAATTAGCCCTCCATTTATTACACTTTACATTTTTTTAACGCTGCTTTATTAGGATATTACAATTATAAGAAAGATTACATAGACGATTTGACAACCGATAATACTACATGCCTTAGGAGGATCTACGCCTAACTGAATCACCATAGCCGCCCTCACAAGTTTCCAGTTGATTTTATCTGGTATTTGGCGTAACTGTGCACCAGATCTCACACACAGATTTTCTGGAGATCAACTCAAGATGCCCCTATTGAAAAAAAACTATTCTCACTGCCCCTCTCTGTTCTCAATATCCTTTTGTGTGTGCACTTACTAAATTAGCCCTCTATTTATTACACTTCACATTTTTTAAAGCTGATTTATTAGGATATTACAATTATGAGAAAGATTACATAGACGATTCAACAACCGATAATACTACCTGCCTTAGGAGGATCTATGCCTAACTGCATCACCAGAGCCGCCCTATGAAGATCTCTTGTAAGCCTTTCCTCTGTAGCCTGCATAATTATTTGATAAATCGTCTTTTCTTGGAATTAAAACATGGATCTGCTGGTGTAGAAGCATTAATGAACACTTAGTCAAACCACTGGATTAATGGGGCTTCCACTTACACTTCACCTTTACTAATAAATTTAATTCTTCATTTAAATAAATTAACAATAAATCTCAACCACCTGACTCCACTAGACAACTTTAACCAATGAAATCACACTAGGTCTACTTTTTTTCTTTTTCCCTAATCGTACTCATTCTCTTCATCCTCCATTGAAAAGTTTTGAAGTTCAAATAAGAGGTATTTTGTGTCCATTTTTGATGATTTTTAAAAATAAATATCATTAAATGAAGTTTCTATCATGTGTAATAGAAAAAAATAAGTTTTGAAGTAAATTTTGAGAGAGTAAAAACGTTTTTCATAACTGTGTTTTTGGGTTTCGGGTTCATTTTATGTCCATTTTCATTGATTTTCTTTTGTAGAATATCATTAAAATGAAGTATATATCATGGGTAATGTAAATAATGTAAAATTAGATACTAATTGAAAGAGAAATTGAAAACGATTGTTAGGTTTAAGCTTGACTTTTTTTTTCTAACACAAGATTGGCTTAAAAACTGTATTTGATATTTTAAAGAAAAATGTATCTTGAACTGACATTTTTTTTTCCAACTTGATGTATATTTATAAACCAAACGAAATCACCACAATTTACAAAGATTTCCACAATAGCTATAAAATGAAAAACCAGAGCAACAAACAACCAACAGTCATCAGCGGTAAACAACAGCCTAAACCCAAAAAATCAAACAGAGGAAAGCATACGTTCATCCTCCAGCAATGTTGACAGCCAGACTGGGCGAGCTTAAGAACACTTAGAGCAATAAACATAGCTCCTCTGTTTGATGACAGAATTTCAGACCCTAACCTCCAATCCAAAAAATAATCAAGCGAGCGATTTGTAAGTAAACTATACAGCCAATATAAGAATTCACAGTAAAAATGATCTGACCAAAAAATAACTAGTTTGGTTCAGTGGTTATAATATTTCATAGTGACCTCACTTATGGAGTTTTTTTTTTTAAATATTTATGGAGTTATGGTTGATTATTTACAAAAGTTTTAACTATGTTACATACTGAATATTATATGAGTTCTTCTATGGAGTCTCATGTCATGAATATATGCCACACTATTGTGGTAAAGAAATCAATGGAGGAGGTCACGTACTCTTGATTGGTTGAACGTATTCAGAAAGATTAAAAAACATGGAAGAAGTTATACGTACACTAAAAGTATTTCCTCTAGATTTTGAAACGAAGAAAGGGAAACTGCAACAAGTAGGGTTTCCATCAGTTGGAGAATCTCGTGGAAGAGAAAAAGACGCAGAGCCATAGCAAGAGGAAGAGGTATGGGAGAGTGGTTTGAATGAGGAAATGGTTCATGTTAAGTTGTTTTGTGTTTTGTACTTGGTTTATTATGTGTAATATGTATTACTAGGACTACTAGTCTTATTATGTGTAATTTGAACAACTAGGAATACTAGTTTTTACTATGTGTAATTTGGACTACTAGGACTACTAGTTTTACTATGTGTAATTTGAAACTCATATATATTTAAGTAGTACATATATTTAGTGTATATGACTCATAACAATTTCTATTGGTAGACTATGTATATAGTAAATATGTCTATTTATACTATTTAGATGATTATTTTACATAATTTTAGGAAAAATCATCATTTTCCCAAAATGATTCCTTAACTTTAATGGTTAGTATGCGAATAGTAAGGCTATAATAAGGAGAATCAAGAAAATATGTATTTCTTGTAAATTGTTTATTGTGTAAAATCTTTGGGTTTACTACAAAAACTTGTTTTCTGTCACGGTTTAAGTAAATAAATTTAAAATTTGTCAAAATATTACTATGTGTAAGATAGTATTACTACTACATTGGAGATTACTATATATTAATAAATGTAAATAATATATTCAATATATGTATATAACGGTTGCATGTTTTACATGTATAATTTTTTATTATTAGTTTATCCTAAGGTGTTTTAATGTGTTATCCGTTTTTGGTATATCTTCTTATAGTATTTTTTTTAGTGTTTGTCATCTTAGTAAACAGTTATCTAATTTACACATCTTCTTAGTATTTAAACATCTAAAATACTTAGATAACATCCTAAAATAATTAAATATAACATAAACATAAACCTATTAAGCCTTTGTTTTACACTTTTTCGGTTTTCTCCTCAATTTTTTCTCAGTTTCTACCCTTCTTTCTCTGTTTTTTCAGTTCTCTTCCTCAGAAATTTTCAACAACTTTTTCACCTTCTTCATCTTTTAATTCTCTTCTTCCACAATTTCTTTATCAGCTTCATCAGTTTTATCCTCTGTCTCCACGAGATTCTCCTCACTTTTTTCAGGTTCTTGTTTAGAATACACAGCTTGTTTATCAGTTCTACCTCTTCTTCCATAATTCCTATCAGCTTCTTCAGCATTTTCTTCTTCTACTTTTACAGATGGGAAACATATACTAACTTTAATGATATCATTAGCAAAATGCAGGCTCTGGACCACAAGTGTGTGGGATATCGTATTAATAGAAAGGCATCATGTGAACAAAAATATCTGCTGTTTCCATAGCACCCCAACTCTGACGCCAATTATATTCCAGATTCTTATGCAGGGCAAGCTCTTTCTTGAGCTCGTAATGTGAATTAGCCTGCACACAACATCAAAGAAGTAACTTAGTTCATCTCAACATAGTTCTTTTTCATATCAAAGCACGTCACAGAAACATACCTCATCATTCATCACCCAGCCACCTCCAACGATCTCTAACTGCATGTCAATTGGTGACAACTCATCCTGGAGGAGTGTTGTTAAAGGGTGAGGTCCTGGGTTCGAGACTCACCAACAACCTAGTTATGGAGTTAGAGAGAACTCATAATGGAGGGGTTGGGGCCAGTGCCCTACAGGGCTGTGAGCCGGATTCCGAGTGAGCGGGATGGGCTGTCACAAGAACGATGAGGAAGAAGTTGGTGGAGAGGAACACAAAGTGGTCATGTTTATTGTCTGATGTATTTCGCTTGTGGACGATGAATGGAGTTAGTTGAAGAGGTCTGGTTTGGTTTCCCCCAGTGACCCGGTTCAACTTCAAAACCCGGTTCTAAGGAAATCAACATATAACTAATGTCTTTTCAATTTTTATTAAAATTTAATATTTCATAATCAATGTTTAACTTTTACTATTTAATTGGTTTTCTTTTAATTTCTATTTTTCAAAGAAAAATGTTTAAAAGATCTCTTTTTAATTCTCATATTCTATTCTTATTTTGCTATACTCAAATTTTTTTAAAAAATTAGCTGTAAAGATATATAAATACGTAATTTAAACAGTCAATCATTTGTTTTTGTTTTATCAATTTCAGTTGATATAATATTCACTTGTTAACTATATATATAACTAAACTTATGGTTACTGTATATTATCTAATTAATAAAAAAGAACATAGAACATATTATATGTAAAATTACATTTAGGTCCACATAGTGTAAATATATGATTGTATTTATTTATTTTAAATAGAAAAACCCGGTTTGACCAGTTGAACCTGTCCGACCACTCAACCAGTAGCTATACCGAGTCGGTATCCAGTCCGGTTTTTAAAACATTGGTTTCTACGTTCCAAGAGTGGGAGAGAGAGATAGAGTTGGATGAGAGAAGTGAGAGAGATATTGACGATTGGGAGGAAATACCGTAGTTTAGGTTAGGATCGAGGTTAAATCGGGTAAGGTTTGGGTCGGTCAGATCTATAGGATTGGATCCTTGTAATCAAGCTACTTCATTAAGGGTTATTTCAGCTTTAACCACATTTTTCATTTGAAAAACTTCAAAAAGAAAATATCCCTATATATCAAAAGAAAAACATTGCAACATTAATTTGAGGTACGCACATGTCATCACCACAATGATTCTTGAAATCCTTAAAAAAAGAGGTTGGTCCATCTAAATATATAATAACCTTTTAATTAACTAACTACTAGGATAAGACGTGTGAGTTTATTTGTATATATTATCGATAGTTTCTTTTATATATTTGATCATTTTATTTATATATATAAAATATTTTTTGTTGTTATTATATAATTTCTTTCCGATGGATCGGATCAATTTTTATTAAAAATAATGGAACAAAACTATAATTAATACATCATGGGTTGATCGGATTGGACATTAAACAAATTATGACATAAAAACCTTATTTTTTCCATCGAACACATTCTTGAAAAAAGTGAACAGTATTGTTTTCACAGTTGAATTCTTTTGACTTTTATCTTCCATATGGTTTTGAAAGCTTTCAAATCAACCATCGAATTGATACATGTCATTTTAATGTTTTTAGCCGTATACTTAAGGAAAACTTACATTTTTGTAATTTAAAGTCGTTTTAAAAAATTCAAAATATAACATATAAGAAAAAATTTAACATATAAGAAAAATATAACATATAAGGCGTCCTCATTTTTGTATTTTAAAGTCGTTTAAAAAAATATATAACATATAAGGTTTCCTGATTTTTGTAATTTAAAGTCATTTAAAAAATTCAAAATATAACATATAAGAAAAAATCTAATTTTTTATTATATGGTTAATCTGATTGTTTATTTTTTTTAATAATATAAAATTAAACAAAATGAAGAAGGATGCAAAAATTGTTATCAAATCTTTATTATTCATAATCATTAATTTCCATATATATGTAAATCATTTTAGGTAATTTCGTAACTTTTATTTAGGGAAAGAATACACACTTCTTATATTTTAGGTTAATATAATGTTCTCTAGTGGACATTAAACAAATTATGACATAAAAACCTTATTTTTTCTCTCGAACACATTCTTGAAAAAATGAACAATATTGTTTTCACAGTTGAATTATTTTGACTTTTATCTTACATATGGTTTTGAAAGCTTTCAAATTAACCATCGAACTGATACATGTTATTTTAATGTTTTTAGTCGTATACTTAAGGAAAACTTACATTTTTGAAATTTAAAGTCGTTTTAAAAAATTCAAAATATAACATATAAGAAAAAATCTAACATATAAGAAAAATATAACATATAAGGTGTCCTCATTTTTGTATTTTAAAATTGTTTTAAAAAAAATATAACATATAAGGTTTCTTCACTTTTGTAATTTAAAGTCATTTTAAAAAATTCAAAATATAACATATAAGAAAAAATCTAAAATTTTTATTATATGGTTAATGTGATTGTTTATTTTTTTTAATAATATGAAATTAAAAAAAAAAATGAAGAATGATGCAAAAATTGTTATCAAATCTTTATTATTCATAATCATTAATTGTCATATATATGTAAATCATATTAGGTAATTCTGTAGCTTTTATTTAAGGAAAGAATACACACTTCTTATATTTTAGGTTAATATAATGTTCTTTACTGGACATTAAATAAATTATGACATACAAAACCTTATTTTTTCCATCGAACACATTCTTGAAAAAAATGAACAGTATTGTTTCCACAGTTAAATTATTTTGACTTTTATCTTCCATATGGTTTTGAAAGCTTTCAAATCAACCATCGAATTGATACATGTCATTTTAATATTTTTAGTCGTATACTTAAGGAAAACTTACATTTTTGTAATTTAAAGTCGTTTTAAAAAAATTCAAAATATAACATATAAGAAAATTCTAACATATAAGAAAAATATAACATATAAGGTATCCTCATTTTTGTATTTTAAAGTCGTTTTAAAATATATATATAACATATAAGGTTTCCTCATTTTTGTAATTTAAAGTCATTTTAAAAAATTCAAAATATAACATATAAGAAAAAATCTAATAGTTTTACTATATGGTTAATGTGATTGTTTAATTTGTTTTAATAATATAAATTTAAACAAAAATGAAGAATGATGCAAAAATTGTTATCAAATCTTTATTATTCATAATCATTAATTGCCATATATATGTAAATCATATTAGGTAATTCCGTAGCTTTTATTTAAGGAAATAATACACAGTTCCTATGTTTTAGGTTAATATAATGTTCTCTAGTGTTATATAATTATGGAATAATGTGACACCATTAGATTAAACTATACTTTATATTAGATGCTTTAGAATTCTTTGAAATGGAATTTAGAGTGCCACCTAGGATTTGAGGTTTTTTTTAATTAATACAAAATTAAGGTTCTAATTTTTCAAATGCTTCTCAATTAATATATAGGGGATAAACTAATTATTAATGTTCTTCATTCTTTCCTAAAATAAAAATAATAGAATTGCCTAATTAGGCTAAAGAATATATGACAATTAATGATTTTGAATAATAAAGATTTGATAAAAATTATTGTATCTTTTATCATTTTTCTAAATTTAACTTATATTAAAATAAATTAAACAACCACATTAGCTATATAATAAAAAACTTAGATTTTCAGTACATGTTATATTTGAATTTTAAAAAACGACTATAAATTAGTAAAAGTTAAACCAAATAAAAATAAATATGATTATATTTATGGATTTTTCCAAACAAGTGAAGTTAAAATATAAAAATAATAATGTCAAAATTTAAACTTAAAAATAATATATTTAAAATTATTATTCATGTGCATGCGAAGGAAAACTCCTAGTTAGTAAGTAAACATAAAATAAAAGTCTATACAAAACTCTAAACTAAGTCTAATGGCAATTAGAAAGAGTCCCCGACAACAGCGCCAAATTTTGATATGCTCAAATTATTCCTTTAAGCTACTGTCTCAAATAACAGGTCCAAAGTAGTATTTAAAAGTCACATCCACGGAGACTCTAGGATAAAAAAAAATAGACTATCGATTTTGAATTAAGCTAAACAATAGAGAATGAAATGCAGTAAGCGAGAATTAAAAGTAAATTGGTTGTAAATTTCAGAGATGAGAGGCGCTAGGTTCAGGGAAACTCGCATGTATTTCATTATTACAGACCATATTGATTATGAGGGGTTTAATTAGGAGTTCAGGGAAACTCGCATGTATTTCATTATTACAGACCATATAGATTATCAGGGGTTTAACTAGGAATCATTTTTGAACTCAAAACTCAAGACAATAATTAATCAACTCCTGTTCAAGAGACGATCTAATTTATAATTTCTATAATTCCAACTCTTGATGTGCAGTCAATCAATTCAGACGAGCAATAAAATCAAGTTTGAATAGTTCACTAAATACCAACACCAATTGGAGTTGCGAATGAGTGTATTTAAACAATCTAAGTTCAGTTCATGTAATTAATCATGCTGTCACATCTATCAATTATCCTAGGATCTAGATTCAAGGTGATCTAGATTCAAGGTGATCAGTCAAGAACTAGAACTTAGACGAAGAACTAATGGATTTCCCTAACGATTCTATCCAGTCTTAGAAATTCATTCGATACTTTTGAGGAACCATAAATCCAACAATAGAATTACTAAGATATGATAAAGAAAACACAGATCAATATCTGAATAAACTGCATAATAATAAGAGTAAAGTAATAAACATGATTTCAAAATCGTCTCTCGATAGGTATGATTTTAGATTTCTCTCCAAAAAGCTCTATCTCTAATCTCCAAGTATAGAACTGTAAGTTACAAAAACTCTAAAAATCCTAAGATAAAGTTTAAAACACGAATTAACTCTTTTTGCAATTAAATAAAATTCATGGACCTTTCTTCAATATTCTTCAAAGTTGGAAAGCCTCGTGAAAAAGGAAGGGTGTCAATCGACACCATACTTAGAAATCGACTCCAACTTGATCTTTTCAGGTTCATGCTTTTTCAGTTTCCAAATTACTCCAACTTCTAACAGATTCGAAATAGTTTACCAACTTACAAAATATACACAAATGACAACTCTACAAAGAGATGATCCCTTTATTGTAGTCTTTTAATTTGGTTCACTATGCAGGTGCAAAAGAAACCCGTTACTGACGTTTATTAGATCTATTCATCTATATATCGTTTCTTATGCATGAATAAGAAACTAAAGTTTCCATAACTCTAATGCCATCTTCTAGAAATCTGGATTCCTGCTGTTGGACATGTCAACTGGAAACGACATGGAGCCAAAGTATCCGAGGTGAGGTATGTATTTCATTACTCTTCATTTTCATGATGACTCAAAAGAAGTCACGCGAGAACGAGCTTTGCAGACTTATGTCACCGTCCCCCACTATTGTTAACTATTGACTAAACCACAAGTTTCTTTTTATAAAGTAGCATATTTGTCCATAATTTTCTCCAAAAGATAAAGGGATCTCGTATCTTTTTCACTTTTGGAAATTTACTTCTAGTGATATTAGACCACGTCCATTTGAAATAATTAACCCCTCACAAGGTGTAAATACAGAAGCAGTTGTCTTCATTTCATACAAACAAAGATAAAGCTGTGCTTTTCAACACAACAGAAAATTAGTTATTTTCAATGTATATCTTCCTTGTATGAGGCTTATGCTCTTTCGTTTAATTTCTCTACATGCTCTTGTGCTCTCCTGTCAGGCTTCCAAATTTAACAATGAGACGGACAAGCAAGCACTGGTAGAATTCCAGTCTCATCTATCAGAGAACAGCTTGGCTTCATGGAATGACTCTTTTGCTTTCTGCAAGTGGACGGGAGTAACATGTGGCAGGAGACACAAGAGAGTCACTGGTTTGGACCTTAGCGGGATGAAACTAAGCGGTGCTATCTCGCCCTCTATCGGTAACCTGTCTTTCCTTACATCTCTTAGCCTCTCAGGCAACTCTTTCCATGGTAGTATCCCTCTTGAGGTAGGGAAATTGTTTTGGCTTCAACACTTGAACATGAGCAGTAACGTTCTAGGAGGTGGGATTCCAGTAAGCAAATCCAACTGTTCTACCCTTTGGACCATCGATCTATCCTCCAACAATCTTGAACATGAAGTTCCTTCTGAATTAGGCTCACTTTCTTCACTTGTGCTTCTGTCTCTCCGAGTAAACAATCTGACAGGGAAGTTCCTGTTGGATATGGACCTGACCCTCCCAAAAAGCCCACAAGATAGCTGCTCAAACAGATAATTGAAACAGGGAAGGCTTGGCACGCCGACTGGCGAGTCGACGATCGACTTGACTCCAGACTGCTTTTAGCCGACCGAACGAGCGACTGAAAGCAGCCGACTCGACGATCCAAGATAGCAGTCCGACAGCTCGGCCCAATCAACGAAGAGGCCCATTAGGTCAAGACGAATTAGGTCAACAAGCAACCATCTATAAAAGGAGGAGTGGAGGAAATGATGAAAGGATCCGCAAATCTCTACATCACTTACTTTCGGCTAGAAACTAGGGTTTCATTTCTCTATTCTCGTCGACTTGTATTCTCCGGCGAACCAGCTTTCGCCGGTTCACTTCCTTGTTTTCCCCTCCTTGTAATACGACTGAGCAATCTCTTGATCTAATAAAACACATCTTTGTCTTGACGCACCGACGAGAACTCGTCCCTATCTCTTTACTAGTTTATCGACAGTCTTGGTTCAAACAGTTGGCGCCCACCGTGGGGCAGACAGAGTAGCGTCAGCAAAGATCATGGCTCGCTCAGACTTGCCGTCCGGCGACGAGTCACCACCGACAGAAGCTGCTCCGACAGCAGCAGCTTTCGAAGACACTATACTAGAACGGATGTCTCAGCAAGACGCCATTCAGAAGGCGAAGAACGAGCAGTCAGCTGCTATCGCCGCAATCTTAGTTCCCTTGGCCGGAAACTCAGCAGATCCGGCCACGACGGTTCGGAGACAGCTGTTCGACACCTATCGAACAGCCGGCGTCAAGACAACAGCAAATACAAATGCCGTCCAGGCCCAAACACCCAGCGGCGTAGATCTCGTCACTGTCCGGGAACTTGCCGAGCTTAAGCAGTCGTTCCTGGATATGAAAGACCGGATGCTCGAAGGACCCAACTCCGCGCCGTTAATCAAACACGTCCTAGCCGAAACCCTAAAAACCTCATTTTCCCGGCGAATCACCGATGCACGGTACCGACCAGCGGAGAAAATCCACCTTCCGACTTTCGCTGGAAAGGCCGACCCCACTGACCATATCACCGCTTTCAATATCGTAATGGGTCGAACCAACTTTTCCGATGAGGAAAGAGACGCAGGCTATTGTTGGCTCTTCGTCGAGAGTCTTCAAGGACCAGCCCTCGGATGGTTCACTGGATTGAAACGAGATGCCATCAACGATTTTCACGACCTATCGGCCGCTTTCCTCAAGTAGTACAGAATGTTCACGAGACAGGGAGCGACCCTATCCGACCTGTAGAATCTATCCCAGGGAGCAAACCAGAGCCTCCGCGACTACATGAAAAAGTTCAAAGCTGTCGCTTCAAAGGTGCATGTCCCCAACAGCATCGCCGTTGATGCGTTGATGAACACCCTCTACTTCAAGTCCCTGTTTCGCGAGGATCTCTACAGAAATCCCACCAAGTCGCTTCAGGATGCTATCGCCAGATCGAACAACTTCATCCGAATGGAAGAAGACACAGCAGCGATACTCAAGAAGATGAATGCGACCGCTAAACCAGCAGCTCCAAAAGCTCCCGAGGCACGCCAAGAACCTCGACAGCACGCCACAGGCAACAAATCCAACCAGCCGAAAAACTTCGTCTATGTCGTCGAAGATAAAAATACCTTGGGATCGACTGTCGTCGTGCGCGAGAAGGGTTGGAACGTCTGGGAGAACGACGAGAAGCTGCAAACCCCATCGGCGCCTTCAACTTCGAATCCTGGGTCGACCGAGCCAAACCTATGGTGCAGCTACCATAAATCCAAGGCGCACGATACGAGAAATTGCAGGCATCTAGTCGATGCCCTCTTCTCATCCTACGAAAACGGAACAGCAAACGTCGAGCTTCCCAAGCCTAGGCCAAACAACGCCAAGAGCTGGAGCAAGAACAATGAAAAGAAAGCTCAGAAGAATCAAGACAAGGCCGGAGCCTGACCCAAACACGCAGAGGACGACAAACAAGAAGAGGAAGACGAGGACGAGAGCGAAGCACAAGTCGAAGAAGAGCAGCCTCGTAATCGTCGACGTGTCCAAGTCATCCTCGCACGACCAAGTTCCCCCTCAGACGAAGAGGAGGACAACAAAATCCACGACTCGTACGAACACTCCCGCCAGCGACCGAGTGAGAACAGCAGACCTGAAGGGTCGAATGACTTGAGAAACAAGCTCATGTGAAAGTCGCAGACAATCGACTGTGTGCTGGAAGAGACAAAAGCCAAGAACGGCGAAAAACATGATCCTATCGTCGAAGACTCGTCTAGCGACCTGAGGATCAAACTACAAAACAAATGGGTCGAGCGCGCTCCTTTATCAAACGTAATTATGGGAGGCTCGCCTCCTTGTGGCGACTCGGTTCGTCAGTCAAAGACCATCGACGACAGGCAATAACCTCGAAGAAATGGCCATCGAAACCTGAGAATGATCCCCCGATCACTTTCTCACCTGACGATGCCATCGGCGTCCACCTACCTCATAATGACCCCCTACTCGTCGAAGTAGGAATCGCGAAGTGTGACGTCGCCAAAGTTCTGGTCGATACCGACAGTTCGGTCGATCTCATCATTCGTGATACACTCGATAAGATGGGAGTCGACCTGCGCGATATGAATCCATCATCTCGCTCCCTCACGGGATTCAACGTAGCTTCCGAAATGATGATCGGAACAATCAAGCTCCGGTCTACGCATGCCGGGTAACACGCACAGTCAAATTTTTCGTTATCCAAACAAAGGCTCCATATAACGTGATCCTCAGGACCCCCTGGTTACATTCGATAAAGGCAATATCATTGACGTATCACCAGTGCG
Source organism: Brassica napus (assembly GCF_020379485.1). NCBI lineage: Eukaryota > Viridiplantae > Streptophyta > Magnoliopsida > Brassicales > Brassicaceae > Brassica > Brassica napus. The sequence continues at coordinate 42,733,947 of NC_063446.1, forward strand.
TGAAGTTCCCTCGACAAAGTGGTCAAGTACAAACGCTTCAAGGAGACCAGCAGGCCGCGCGTGACCTACTAATTACAACGGTGAAGCTGCGACAATCGACTCCTCGAATCAACGCAATAGCAAAGCAAATCCAATCTCAAAAAGATGAGATTCTAGTAGTAACGATTGACGAATCCGACCAAAGCAAAGTAGTCCGAGTCTACGCTTTCCTCTCCGAAGAAATGCAACGCGCGATCATCGACTTCCTGAAGCAGAACGCATCGACATTCGCTTGGACAACATCAGATATGAAGGGAATAAATCCCGCCATAACGTCTCATGTGTTGAATGTAGATCCAAACATCAAGCCTATTCGCCAGAAAAGACGCAAGCTTGGCCCTGAACGAAGCAAGGCCATCAACGAGGAAGTCGAGCGACTGCTCGCAGCCGGTTCAATCACCGAGGTGCGCTGCCTGGAGTGGTTGGCTAACCCGGTTGTCGTCAAGAAGAAGAACGGAAAATGGCGTGTATGCGTCGACTTTACCGATTTAAACAAGGCTTGCCCCAAAGACAGTTACCTGCTTCCGCAGATCGATAGATTAGTCGAATCGACTGCTGGAAACGAGCTCCTGACCTTCATGGATGCTTTCTCGGGCTACAATCAGATCATGATGTACCCGGATGATCGAGAGAAGACAGCGTTCATTACTGATAGAGGGACGTACTGCAACAAAGTGATGCCATTCGGTCTTAAGAACGCCTGTGCGACTTACCAATGACTCGTCAATCGAATGTTCGCCGACAAACTGGGGAACACAATGGAGGTCTACATCGACGAACGGGGAGAAGTTCAGAGACTAACGGGGAGGATTGCAGCGTTGGACCGCTTCATCTCCAGGTCCACAGATAAATTCCTCCCTTTTTACGAGCTGCTGCGTGGAAACAAGCGTTTCATCTGGGACGAAAAGTGCGAAGAAGCGTTCGGACAGCTCAAACAGTATCTTATGACTCCTCTCGTGCTATCTAAACCCGAAGCCGGTGATACACTCTCTCTCTATATCGCAGTATCCTCTACGGCGGTCAGCAGTGTCCTCATCCGAGAGGATCGAGGCAAACAGAAACCTATCTTCTACACGAGCAAGCGAATGATCGACCCAGAAACTCGATACCCCACCCTCGAGAAGATGGCTCTCGCCGTCATCACATCAGCAAGGAAACTGCGTCCTTACTTCCAATCGAACACGATCGAAATACTGACGAATCAACCGCTCCGCACAGTAATGCAGAACACCAATCAGTCCGGACGATTATCGAAGTGGGCTATCGATCTCAGCGAGCACGACATTGTGTTCAAAAATTGAATGGCAGCAAAATCGCAAGTCCTCGCCGACTTCCTAATCGAGCTCGCACCAGAGCTAGAGGAGGACTTGATCTTTCCAAGTCAAAATTGGATACTCCATGGCGACGGATAGTCAACAAACAAAGGATCGGGAGCAGGAGTCCAACTGCAGTCACCACTAGGCGAGTTAATCAAACATTCGTTCAGTTCCGTCTTCACTGCTTCGAACAACGAAGCAGAATACGAGTCATTGATAGCAGGTCTGCGACACGTTAAGGCGGTCAAAGCAAAACGGCTCAGTGCGTATTATGACTCGCAACTCGTCACCAGTCAATTTAGCGGCGACTACAATGCCCGCAACGAATGAATGGACACATACCTTAAAGTCGTTCAAGCACTCGCTAAAGACTTTGAATTCTTCAAACTCACCAAAGTCTCCAGAGGAGAAAACGTGTGCGCCGACGCTCTCGCTGCCTTGGGCAGCAGGCTGCGCGATCAAGTGAAATGGACCATTCCTATCCACAAGATCGACAAACCAAGCATCGTGCTCCCGCCTAGCGAAACGACCATCGTAGCACCCATAACCGAAGCTGTCCCCATGGATGAAGACACCGCAAATGAACGAATCGAAGTCACTGACTGGAGGACATAATTCATCGACTATCTTGTCGATGGAAAGCTACCTCCCGAGAAGTGGGTTGCGCGACGACTCAAAACACGAAGTGCTCACTACGTCGTCCTAGACGGAGAGCTCCATCGATGGACCGCGACCAAAGTGCTCTTGAAGTGCATCCACGGCGAGGAAACGCACCTTGTCATGGCCGAAACGCCTGAAGGCGCTGCAGGAAATCACTCTGGAGGACGAGCACTCGCCCTAAAAGTAAAAAGCCTTGGCTTTTATGGCCAACGATGAACGCAGATTGCGAAGCATACGCTCAACGATGCGCCCAGTGCCAACAACATGTCTCAACAATCCACAGCCCAACGGAGCTACTACGAACGATGACAGCTCCATACCCTTTCATGCGGTGGAGAATGGACATAATCGGCCCTATGCCGAGCTCTCGACAGAAGCGGTTCATCCTGGTCTTAACCGACTACTTCACGAAATGGATCGAGGCGGAAGCCTTCGCCAACATAACAGAAAAATAAGTCCAACGGTTCGTAGAGAAAAACATCATCTGTCGCCATGGCCTGCCTTACGAAATAGTGACCGACAACGGTTCCCAGTTCATATCAAAAAAGTTTCGGAAATTCTGCGAAAGGTGGAGGATTCGACTCAACACGTCGAGTCCGCGGTACCCGCAGAGCAACGGTCAAGCCGAGGCATCGAACAAGATCATAATAGACAGATCGAAGAAATGCCTCGACTTGAAAAAAGGATGTTGGACCGATGAACTCGACGGTGTTCTTTGGTCGCATAGAACGACTCCTCGAGGAGCGACGAAATCGACTCCTTTCTCAATGGCCCACGGAGTCGAGGCTATGGCTCCCGCTGAAGTGAACATAACCAGCCTACATCGATCAAAAATGCGACGAAACATCGAGCTTAACAGTGACATGCTGTTCGACGCTTTTGACGCTATCGAAGAAAGACGCGACCAAGCTCTGCTCCGCATCCAGAATTATCAGCATCAGATCGAGAACCACTACAACAAGAAGGTCAGGTCTCGACCTCTCGAGCTGGGCGATATCGTACTCCGCAAAGTGTTCGAAAACACTGAGGAGCTGAACGCAGGCAAGCTCGGGACAAGCTGGGAAGGACCATACAAAATCGCCCAAGTCATCAAACCGGGAGTCTACAGACTCGAGACGTCGACTGGCGAACCCATTCCCAGAGCATGGAACTCCATGCATCGCCGAAGATATTACTCTTGAGAACATATCTAACAAGTAACTGCCAGTTTTACTCGATCAAACCTCAAAACCGATGAGTGAATGACATTCAGTCACTTTCACCCGTCCAAAAAAAAACGAGTGAATGCGCATCCATTGCCACTTTCGCTCACCAAAAAGGAACTACGAATGGCTTGATCCACCCCCCGAGGTACGTAGGCTAACCGGTCCAGCTATAACAAAAAAAAAAAAAAATCTTTTCAACGAGAGGAAGTACGAAATTGTTCTTGTGATGCTTACGCACGAGCATGACTCCGTCTCTCGAACTAACATACTATCACTCGCACCCACTAGCGAGCATGTCCTGATCAAACACATGCCCGGGGGACTTTCGGTCGTGTCACGGCTTCAGCCGATACGATCGAGACGATAGCTTTCAACCGTCATAAAATTCTTTAAAAGTCAGGTTTGGCCAACCGAGTACCCTAGGATTACTTTAAGATAGACTGAGAACCGCTGTCGCTCGCAAAAATGGACGATTTTCTTCGAAGTCGAAAGTTTAAACGTTTTGATGACTCGAACTGTTAGAACAACGCATCTAAATTCGATAAACCATCTGATCAATCTTCAGGTTTACTTCGAAATACTGACCACATTGCCAGATCAAAATCGTTAAAATTTAAAGTCAGAAACAAAAATCGACGACTCGTCAAAAAGCCTTTCGGCAGTTCCGAGTCCAAGAAACCTCGTTTCGCAGATAAGGCAAACTTCATTTGAAAAACTTCTAAGTCCAAAAAAAACAATCACAAGGCTTACTAAAGTTCAGACGAAAGACAAAGCCGCAAAATAAAACCAAAGGGGTTCAGAGTTACAACAACGAAAGCCTCGCAAGGCTGAAAGCAAAAGTCTAAAGAAAACAACAACAACATATATAATCATTCTCCCGTAGCACCATCGGGAATACTGGTTCCTTCGGGAACCTCCGACGAAGCGATAGCTGTCTCATCACCGTCCTTTTCGGTAGGAAGCACCTCCTCGATCGGGGTTGGCTCCACTTCGAAGGATCTCCTAGTTGTCGGCTCGATCTGCTTCTCGGTAGAAACCGCCTCCTCGTTCACAGCTATTCCCAACTCTGTCGGTTCCATGCCCGCATCATCGCCAGCTGGCTCTATGTCTCGCCTTTCGTCAGCAGAGCCACTTTGGTCTTCTTGAGAAGAGTCAGAGATTTCAAGAACTCCTTCATGATCTCGTCTGCTCTCTCCGAGAGTATAGAGTCCTTATCACCAGACTAACGAGAAACCCCGAGGCCTCTTTGGAAGTACCACCGGAAGTTCGCGGGGGCTCGAACTCAGCGTCCTTCGAACGACTCTCCGATTGATCACCAAGAGAACTGCTTGGAGTCCGAAAGAAGACCGCGGTTCAAGAATCAACGATGGCAGCATTCGATTCGTAAGGATCTATTCCCGCTAAGACATGTTTGTTGAGGAACGGCGACTCGAGCTGAAGCGGGGATAAAGATAGATCAGTCTCCGGGATCTCGCCAATCTTAAGCTTCTCAGCCTCCAACTCGAAATGCTTCTCCTGTTCGAGGAACAGGTCTATAGCTTCCTGAGGAATATCGCGCCCATTCGCCTTTAGCGACTCAAGACATTTCCTGGTCCCAAACGCTTGACTATGAAGATGGCGAGCATTGTCGAAGTCTTCACGACGAGCTTCCCGATCGCGGATGTTATTGAATCGACGATTACATTTCGCGATCATGGCAGTTTTGACACGGACCCGCTCGTGAGTAACCTCGAAACTCCGAGAATCCTTCAAACTCCGAGAATCCTTCATGCCTCAGAGATGCAACTCTCTTCTCTTCCTCCAACGCGGCTTTCTCTGCCTCCAAAGTAGCCATCTCTCGCTCAAGCTCCTCAACCCGTTCACGAGAAGATTGGAATTTACCCTTCAATTCCTCTAACTTCTCAGTAAACTTGCCTTTTGGGCTGTTCTCTCTTCGAGTAACCGATTATGCTCCTTCGCGGTCTTGTCAGTGACCGCTTTGAATTCACCCGTCTTACGGTTGAGGGCCAATTCCTTCACTCGGGCGAGTTTCTTGTCTTTCTTCAGTTTAGCGATGGTCTCTTTCAGAGCCGAGTCATACTTCTCGATAACATAGTTCATACTACCATCGCTCTGCACAAACACAATTTAAAGTCACTAAATCGACAAAGGAAAAACGACCAGAAAAGAGCCTGATCCTTACCATGACTTTGGTCCTCGCCTCGTCGATATAGACATCTTTGAAGATTAGATCCTTCACCTTTGGCATGTTCTTCGCGCCTCCTCGCATCTGACGGATTAATTCGGCGCATTCATCGGGTGCATAGGAAAGTGGTGTATCACCGTCATATTTAAACTCGACTTGATCGGGAAAATTGATTCGCCCCTTTTTCGAGTTGAACCACTACCACTGGACGAAGGAGCGGTCTGTGAGTATTACCGACGGACGGAGGTGGGATTTCTTCCCCGCTCTTCTCCCCTTGCTCTGTAACGACTAAGGCATTGGAAGCAGCCCAATTGTCCGCACGCTTCTCTTTCTTCTTCCTTGTTAGAGGAGTGATCGGCGAGCCGTCTTGGTCCCCGCCAGTACGAGCACCGTCGCTAGAGTCCTCTTGGACAGCGACCACCCGATCCTGCACGCCCCCAACATGATCAATATGTTCCCCGTCGGGACCTGTCTGATCCTCGGTGACGTTGTCTTCGACGATCTTCTTCTTCTTCTTCGGCTTCTTAGTCTTTTTCTTGGGAGGCTCATCAGACTGAGTCCCAGCAACAACAGCTTCTGATGACCCTTCTCGGCCCGTCGCAGCGGAAGAATCGGAAGCAGGCCTCTACTTCCCCTTTCCCATCTTTGTCGAAGGACCAGCAGGCTTCTTCGTGACGACTTCTCCCAAAGGAACAATGCTCGTAGACTCGGGGATTGACACCGAAGACTCAACTGCGGTCCGAGGCTCCTCTCGTATTACAGGAGCAGTCGGCGGCCTATTACTCGATGATCCGCCCAATCGAGATCCCAACAATGCACTCAGATCTGGCAAGTTCCTCGCTTCGCAAATCAGCCTCTGCTCCGCTCGGGAAAATAGAGAGAATCGTCGCTTCTTGCCTGTAATGACAGGCAGTAGATCGGATCTCCAGTCTCCTATAAAAGGACGAGTGCTCGAGTTTGAATACGTCAAAACAAAAAAAAATATACGAAAGAACACTTACTTCAGGAAATTCTGTCAGAAAATTGCCGAATCTTCTCGACGGTGATGTTCTGCCACCGATCTTAAGGGAGCAAAGCGACTGCTCGAGCACCCGCTATGAACTCTTCAGGATAAGTGGCTGTGTCGGGATGATCAACTGTACAAATAGAGAAAAGGAAAGAAGATACAGAACGGAAGATCAGAAACGTCACTTGCTAACAATCGTGATCTACCAAGATTAGAGTTCCATAAAACTCGAAAATCGTCGCTAGGCGGGTCCTCGAAGGCAAATTCATCCGACTTGACGAAGAAATAAAAACGCTGCCAGTCGTTTGTCTTGTTAGGATGCCCAGCCATCACGTTGTAATTCGGCCTCATCTGAATCGAGAAAAGCCCTTCCCCCATCGACTTAATGTATGTCAGCTCCTCGAAAACTAGAACACTCATTGACACGTCGATCTCCGCCGGTTTAACCATCATCGCGATTGCGAGGTGAAGGGAACCATTAAGAAAATGAGAGATCGCCGCGTCATGACGTCTCGCATAAGAAATCACAAGTCGAGGAATCGGGAACTAGAGTCTCGTCTCATCTTGGAAATACGACTCGTACACGCACTGGAACCCAACCGGTAGAGACCACGGCCTTTGAGCTTTCGTCGGGATGAGAAAGGTCACCCCGTGACCACTACATCTCCTGAGCAGAATCTTCACACTACTCGGGGTTGAACGAGTGATATACCATGGATTTGACCAATTTTTACCCATGGTATATAAGTATTTTACTATCTATATACTATATATTATATCCTATTAGGTATGTTTTCAGGTTCAGAAGTATCTTGGAGTAAAGTGATGATTATGGAGCATTTAAGAGCTTAAAAGAGATTTCATCCGAGCTGACCATAAGAGATCGATACGAAGAATAAACAATCGATCGATGCACATCCAATGACGTCGATCGATACATAAGAGAAGCCTCGACGACTGAAGATTATTATCGATCGATGTACATCCTGTACCATCGATCGATGTCGAGACGCAGAAGCACGACTAGGTTTCAGCCGACTTTAAACCCAAGACTTCAGCAAATTACAAGATTACCCCTGGCGAGTTTTTAACCTAATAGTTATATACTTGCCTAAGTGTTAGGAGGCAAGAGAAATTTTGGCCACCTTTGTATTCTTATTTTCAGCAAAGAGTTTTAGGAGAGAAGATCATAGAGAGATTTGTGATTGGAACTCCATTGATTCATCTATTCTATTCTATGCAGTTTTATTTATATTTTGTGTCATGAATTGCTTAGCTATGTCTGAGTAGTTTACCTGTTAGATTCAGGGTTCAAATAGGTTAGAGAGATTAGCCCCAACTATAGATTGCTAAGTTGTGTTATTCATTGAATGATTGTTCTTAATGCTTGTTCTAGATTAGCTAACTAGAATATTGAATCTAGGAATCTGCATGAGTCAAGCATCCTTGACCGTCCAGTCCTGAAACTAATATGTCATACTAGACAACTGGAAAAAGGCTACCGCTAAACTAGAAAGCTAGTGAGCATTATCAACTTACGCTTAAGGCTTAACTAGAAGCATCGATCGACATTGTCTTCAAACAATCGATGGATATTTGTGAAAGGTGTATCGATCGATAGGACCATCGATCGACACTTTCTTGTGATCAACAAACGACAGTTGAGATTTAAGATCTAGTTAGTTAACCAGTGAAACATTGCCTTCGCTGATCACTGTGTTCACGGGGTTGAGCTATAATATATCATGCATGCAACTGATAGGCATCTATAGGATTATAATCTCCAACACTTGAATAGAAACCATGCATCTATTACCTTTCCAATAAGTTACACCCCAAATCATTTTGTTAGTCGAGCAATAGACTTGCTCAATTAGGATTGCTATTTACATTTAAACCATAAAACAACAAACACTTAGAATTAATAAATTACTAGATTTAATAGGTTCCTTTGCTCCATGTAGATTTGATCCCTAAGTACTACAATTGAACCTCTTATTTGAGAGAGTAATTCACTCCTTAGGGCAATTTGAGTGGTATCAAATTTGGCGCCGTTGCCGGGGAGCTTTGATCGCCTTTAGATTTAGTGTTATTAATTCTTTTCTTTTCTTTGCCCCCATTCTGACACAAAATTTTTTCTTGTCTTTTCAGGTACATGCCCAGCAGTACCAGAAGCAACAAGGAAACACACCTGCTATTCTCAGAAGATCCTGCTTACTTGGAACGCTCGATCCGCAAAGACCAACGTTCCACATCGTTCGACGCAGCATCTTTCACGTCGACTGATTCTCGCACCCACCCATCGACCGACACCCGACCTTCATCGTCGACCGATCCACATAGTTCGACATCGATCGATCCTACACCGCGTACATCGATTGATCCTCAGTCGCGAAGCATGGTTGCGATTGTTATTCTCAGACAGGATGAGAATGGAAACCTGTATGACCAGGATGGTCATCTGTGTAATGCAACAGGTCAGAAACTAGACGCTCAGGGGAATGTAATCCCTGATGCTGATGCTACAGGAGCTGCTCAACCTGTAGAAGAGGCTGCTCCACCAAAGGCACTGGCTGACTACAATCTTCCAGACGAGTACTACACCAATAGATCAGCTATTCGACTTCCAGAGATTCAGAAGAAGAATTTCGAGCTGAAGCCTTAGTACTACACACTCGTGTCGCAGATACCCTACTCTGGGTTACCGCACGAGCATCCTATGGACCATCTGGAGAGGTTTGAGGATCTTATCGCTGCTATTCGTATGGATGGAGTCCCTGAGGACTACCTATTGTACAAGCTCTTCAAGTATACTCTGACTGGAGAAGCGATGCACTGGCTTAAGCAGCTACCCACAAGATCTCTAAAATCTTGGGCCGACATCAAGAATGCTTTCTTGCGAAACTTCTTTGATGAGTCACGCGCTGAAGACTTGAGGAGCAAAATTGCTAAATTCGCACAGGAGACTGGAGAGTCTTTCAAAGATGCGTGGATCAGATTCAATTTCTTCCAGCGAGACTGTCCACACCACGGATTCAATGAAGTGTAACTGCTGAGCACTTTCTTCAGAGGTATCGCCTTGAGGTATCAGATGGCTCTTGATACAACTAGTGAGGGAAACTTCAACACAAGCAACACCAAGAACACTGACTTTGAGAGGAAGAAGTCTGATAGAAAATCTAGCAAACAGCAGCAGCACCAAGAACACTGACTTTGAGAGGAAGAAGTCTGTTGCATCCCTAGGGAAGGGACAGATGGACAAAGTTAGAGAAAAGTTAGATGTAGTTCATGAGCTTCTTAGAAAGCAGGTCTGCTCAGCTGAAGAAGAAGTAGTTGTAGACAATGAAGGAGAAGAAGATGTGAATTACATTGGAGGAACTGGATTTCAGAGGTCTGGAAACAAGGGTGGAAACCGAAACTTCTATGGCAATGGTCAGAGAAGTAACCAGAGTTCACAGTTCTAGAAACCCTTCAGCAACAACAGCAGAGGCTATGGAAACTCATAGTACCAGAATCCACCACCACAAACTCAGGAAAGCAAGATCGAAGCAATGCTTGACAGAGTTCTGGAAAGACAACAACAAGTCACTGTGGATTTCAATGGGAAAATAGATTCAGCCTACAACAGTCTGAACACAAGAATTGAGACCTTAGGGACTCAAGTGAGGAAGCTTGAAATGCAAGTGGTTCAGACTGGAGACACTGTAAAGAGGCAAGAAGCCTTGGCTAGAGAGGTTGGAGTTGAGAAATCAAAACACCACGTGAATGCCACCCTAGATGATGATTTCTGGCAAGTGGTGCAGCATGAGAAGCTTAGAGAAGGAGATTTCAAAGTTGAAAGCTCCATGAGTTTCAAGCGGATCACATTGGTGTCGACCGATGTCAATGGATGCACATCGCTCGACAGCCCAGGACGAAGATCGATACTCTGGACATCGATCGACGTCATCTGCTAAATCGACTGCGGAGTGTAGTGCAGTTCGAATCATGACTCATGAGAAATTCAGAGAGACCGACATCGATCGACCCCCCTCACCTCCCATCGATCGACATGAACCTCTCACCTACCGAGTGCGATTACCTTCTATTGATAGTAACCGAATCAACGCACTCAGACCACCACCTATACCTTTAGCAAACCCACCATAACCTACAACCAACCCTTCAGACACTACACCAGAGCCTATGCAAGTTGATGAGGCAACTGAGGGGAGATTGTTAAGGAAAAGGAAGGAGAAGATTCCTAAACACCTTAAGAGGGAAGCTAATGAGAAGGAGATGGATGGTTTCACTAAGAGAGTCATCGGAATCCCAGTGGAGAAACATTTTGATGAAGTTTATTACACACACCGGTTGTGGATGTTCTTCAGAGAAACTAAGGAGACTGAGGAGGACATTAGGAGAATGTTTCATTACATCAGGGAAAAGATGAAACTAAGGATCACATTGAAGAAGAAGAGTGATCCTGGGAAGTTTGCAATACCATGTATGGTAAAAGGTATTGAATTTCCCCATGCACTTTGTGACACAAGAGCATTAGTCAGTATTCTACCTAAGGTTATGGCAGACCAGCTGGGTCTGGAAATAGAGCCTTCATCAGAATCTTTCACCTTTGTGGATCTTTCAGAAAGGAGCTTAGGAGGCATCATAAGAGACCTAGAGGTACAGATTGGTAATGCCCTTGTCCCAGTAGCTTTTCATGTCCTGGACATCAAGCTTAACTGGAACTCTTCACTTCTGCTTGGAAGAGCTTTCCTAGCTACAGTAGGAGCTGTATGTGACATGAACACCAACAGATTGTGTCTGACACTGATAGATCCAGACGTCCACTATCACCTAGTTCGAGTTATGAGACAACAGGTCAATGTCGTGGAGCTTGGAAATGATCTTGGCTACATTGCAGCATGACATTGTGGAGCAGAGTACGAAACCAAGTACTCGGAATCGATCGACACTCATACTATCACATCGATCGATTCCAATGAGTCACCGACGACCGATGAACGCTATTCCACGTCGCTCGACGGAAGCAACCGGTAGACCACTCCACATTACCAGATCAGTACTATCCAGACTTTGCCTTTCAACAACCCAACAAGAACGGACGAGATGACTATTCCATAAGCAGTTGGGCAGATAGTGGATTCCATGAAAGTTTTGCAGTGGAGACTGTGATTCTTTCATCCAATGAGGATCCTACTGAGGAGTATGATGAGGATTACTGGAAGGAAAGAGCTACAGAGATTGCTATGCAGGATGAAAGATATTCAACCCATTCCTTCAACAACACGCCTCCACCATCGATCGACAACATCTACTCAGCATCGGTCGATACCCACCCTCATCCAGCAAAACGATCTTCTGCATCGATCGATACCACACCTAGTACGCCGATCGATATTAAAGCCGCCGCCTTAGAAAAGGAAAAAGAGAATATTCCAATTCCAAATAGGTTTACCAATACCTATATAAGGAGTTTTGCACCCCAAATTACTTCTCACGAAACAGAAGCAGAAAAGATGAATGCACCCACAAACCAATCAGAAGGAACATCCAGGGAGAGCATTCGATCCAAAAACCCTAATTCAGCAGACAAACGTCTACCATCCATCGATACACCAGTATCAACATCGATCGATTCTCATTCTAAACCTAAACTTTCTTTATCTACTACGAAGAATATGAATATTGATTACGACTTTCTATTGCCTGATGAATTTGGTATTTTCAGGGACCAAGATGGCCGTGCAAGAGCTATGGATGGAAGGATTCTACAAGTATCCAGAGAGGACATAGCAGATATTCTTCAGTTGGCCAATGGACCAGACAACTTTTTTATGCAGCAACGCAGCATTCCAGACAACATTAAAGCTGTTCCCGACGAACATCCAAGGGCCACCACAACAGGAATTGGTTCACATCAAACGTGCAGACCTGTTGGCCAAGCATCGATCGACAAGGTTTCTTCTACATCGTTCGACAGGGTAACACCAACGTCGATCGATAAGGTACCTTTACCATCGATCGATAGAAGTTACGAATGTGGACATCGCGCTTATGACAGCTATGGAGCCAGAAAGTTCAGATGGGAACAGAAGGACGAATATGGTGTCTACAGAGATGAGTCTGGACATGCAAGAAGCGTAGCTGGTGAGATGATTCATGTTACCAAGAACAACATCAGAAAAATTCTGGAGAGAGTATCCCTATTTGAAGAGTCACATATGTCTTCCAGAACATGCCACTTCCTTCACACCTGCAAAACTGGCACCAGAGATCTACACCAAGGATGAGATCAATAGGATGGTGACTGGTATTTGTGGAGCTCAAGAAAAGCTAGGAGATGAACTCAAGATATTGGTAGATGACACCTATCAACCTTTGGACAGAGGTTACAATGAGCTTTTCAGAAGTATGACAGAGATGAGGACAGAGATGGAGAGTATGCAGCACCGCCTTGAGAAGGAAGCTACGACATCACCATCGATCGACGCTAGAAAAGCCACATCGATCGACGTCAGGCCACAGACATCCCAGATTCCTGCAGAACCGGAAAGTTTGGCAGAGAAGAAGGATGAATGGGAGATCGCATACATCAACACGATGATTAACGATGTATACAACCCTCTCAACAACAACGTGGACTGGTTGAGCACGAGAATTGATCTACAACAGCAAGATTTGGATACCATTCGCATGAATGATCCACAGCCAGCCACATCGATCGATATCTGCAACATCACATCGATCGACAAAAGGTCCGCAACCATGGAGGATAGGTTAAAATCTTATGAGTATATGCACGACCGTTTCACCTCACCTATCATGTGATACTTGGACACCTTGTCTACACAGATGATGAATGTCCAGAAGGACATTGGTAAGCTTAATGATCAGCATGATTTTCAGGAAGAAGGTTTAACATCGATCGATAGGTTCTGAAGGACATTGCTCGACGGCAAGAAACCTACATAACATCTTCCCTACGCAGCAGCAGAAATTGATCAGATCACACGAAGCTTTACACAGCTATAGACACCTTGGAGGAACGACTTGAGAAGCGATGTGATGACATTTATTTTCCATTCGACGTCAAACTCAGTGGACTAGATAGCCAAGCAGAATGGCTACAAAAGGAAGTCAAAGCCATTCAGAGGTAAATCGCATCTCAACACCAGATATCAGCATCGATCGACAGAGCACACTCTAAATCGATCGACAATAAAGCACCAGCAACGATCGACAGACACTTGGTCGCATCGATCGACACCACGTCTACACCAGACAACTTCCAGCTGATACCGAATAACATGGAGTCAATGCAGGAGCAACTGAACGAGCTATCAGAATACGCCTACAACAATGTATGATGGTATCAGTTCAGCATTGAAGACATCCTAGAAAGGCTACAGAACATCTCAAATGCAGTACAAAAGATGGATGAGAGAAGGACCAGAAATGATGAGGCCACAAGAAGTTTCATTGCAACTTGGTCCCGAATGTGCAGAGATGAAGTGGATGCTTGTTTCCCAACAAGTAGTTGTTTTTCCACCAACTAGCCACATACCTCCAAAGTCAAGCTAAATGACTATAACAAAGCGCTGAGTGGGAGGAAACCCAATATTAGGTAATTTTAATTGGTTTTCTTAGTTATTAGTATTTATATTCGTTTTTATTCTTTCAGATTTATTGCAAGACCTAAGTAGGATAATTACCAACATATCGACCGTGGACGAGACGTCGACATCGATCGACATACACACACACACAACGATCGATGCATACCTATGCACATCGATCGATTCCCACTCCGGTCAGGTTTATCTTCCTAACTTGTTCCATTTGTACTTATGATTTATTTCCACCATAACAACGACTGTGTTACACTGGGACAGTGTAATTTAAGTCTGGGGAGAAGTTTACTGATATAATTTATTTTGATTCTTATAAAAAGATTTTTATAAATTATGCTTAGCTATGTGAAAGGGACTATGACCTTATTTATACTTGAATATCAACCACTCTTTAGCTCCATTCTAGATTTAATGATTGCTGATAGTACTAAGATGCTAAAGTGGATCAACTTGTCAACTATACACACTTGCCTTGATTGTTTGAAGGAACCAAAGCTGACCTCCAATACTAAACCTGACATAAACGCTTGTCTTGGGGCTTGGTATACATGGGATCAGATTCTTCAGACAAGTCTGGAAGGTAAAGCCTTATGTAGATTTATTTATCACAATTTTCTCTATCTATTTCGACCCTAGAGTAGTTAGTTTTTATTTTTTAAAAAAAATCCGAAAATTATTATTTAAATAGAACTTATGATTTAGTTAGGAGGAATCTGAACAGGATTTGGTGGCTAAAACCATTAAGGCTTGCTTCATAAAGATTCCAAATAAAGAATTCAAATGGGACTTGGAGGCGGCAATCTTCAAGGCTCGCTTCACAAAGAATTCTTGGATATAGGTCAAAAAGAAGTGAACAGGGCTTGGTGGCAACCACCATTAAGACTTGATTCATGGAAGCCTGTCCAATCTTGGTCACTTATCCTGCAATGGAAGCAGACTTTGACTCAAGAGAGAAATTAGGAACTAACTTTTACTTGCAGTTCCAGATACTTGTCTGAAATCCTTGCATCATGTAATCGATAATCCCAAGGTAAAGCATGCACTTTTATATTTATGCTAAGAAATGAGGTTAGTAGAGGGGAATGCCAGACAGGATTTGCTAAGTTCTAGACTAGTTGAATTTGGTTGCTAAGCTAAGATATTGCATAATGTGCTTTTGTGATTAGGACTTTAGATGTGGTTTGCGAAATTGTAGAGGTGATGATTTCTATGTTTCATATCTATAAGTCCCTGCTGTTTTTCAAACCTTTTTCAGAGAGACTGTATGTTTGTTTTGCTTGAGGACAAGCAAAATGGTAAGTATGGGGGAGTTGATATACCATGGATTTGACCCATTTTTACCTATGTATATAAGTATTTTACTATCTATATACTATATATTATATCCTATTAGGTATGTTTTCAGGTTCATAAGTATCTTGGAGTAAAGTGATGATTATGGAGCATTTAGGAGCTTAAAAGTGATTTCATCCGAGCTGACCATAAGAGATCGATACAAAGAAGAAACAATCGATCGATGCACATCCAGTGACGTCGATCGATACAGAAGAAAAGCCTCGGCGATTGAAGATTATTATCGATCGATGTACATCATGTACCATCGATCGATGTCGAGACGCGGAAGCACGACTAGGTTTCAGCCGACTTTAAACCCAAGAATTCACCAAATTACAAGATTACTCCTAACGAGTTTTTAACCTAATAGTTATATATTTGCCTAAGTGTTAGGAGGCAAGAGAGCTTTTGGCCACCATTGTATTCTTATTTTCAGCAGAGAGTTTTAGGAGAGAAGATCATATAGAGATTTGTGATTGGAACTCCATTGATTCATCTATTCTATTCTATGCAGTTTTTATTTATATTTTGTATCATGAATTGCTTAGCTATGTCTGAGTAGTTTACCTGTTAGATTCAGGGTTCAAATAGGTTAGAGGGATTATCCCTAACTATAGATAGCTAAGTTGTGGTATTCATTGATTGATTGTTCTTAATGCTTGTTCTAGATTAGCTAACCAGAATATTAAATCAAGGAATCTGCATGAGTCAAGCATCCTTGACCATCCAGTCCTGAAACTAATCTGTCATACTAGACAACTGGAAAAAGGCTACCGTTGAACTAGAAAGCTAGTGAGCATTATCAACTTACGCCTAAGGCCTAACTAGAAGCATCGATCGATATTGTCTTCTGACAATCGATCGATATTTGTGAAAGGTGTATCAATCGATATCCCTATAGGACCATCGATCGACACTTTCTTGTGATCGACAAACGACAGTTGAGATCCAAGATCTAGTTAGTTAACCAGTGAAATATTTCCATCGTTGATCACTGTGTTCAAGGGGTTGAGTTCTAATATATCATGCATGCAATTGATAGGCATCTATAGGATTATTTTCTCCAACACCTGAATAGAAACCCTGCATCTAATACCTTTCCAATAAGTTACACCCCAAATCATCTTGTTAGTCGTGCAATTGACTTGCTCAATTAGGATTGCTATTTACATTTAAACCATAAAACAACAAACACTTAGAATTAATAAATTACTAGATTTAATAGGTTCCCTAGCTCTTTGTGGATTTGATCCCCAAGTACTACAATTGAACCTCTTATTTGAGAGAGTAATTCACTCTTTAGGGTAATTGAGTGGTATCAACGAGTCTGCTCGACACTCTCCCACGACTGCCCCTCTGCAATAGAAGAACGCATCAATCCCGGCGCGAGTGCCGGAAGATCCTCGAAGATCCCTCCAGGATGGTAACACGTCGGAGTGAAGTCAGGGGGATCCTCTCCTTCACTCGCTCCACCCCGACCGTCCCTCGTGCCAGTTTGAGCGTCGAACGAGGCCCTTTCTTCTTGAAGCTGCCGTGCCAACTCGGCAACCAAAGTTTGTTGCGGCGTATCCATATTCTCAGTATCCATCATAGCCTCGCGATAGATCGATTCAGTTGTATCCCTCGCAGGACTCGAACGAGGACTCGAGCTAGCCGCAACCGCCTTGCCTTTCTGTTCACGAGACAATCTACCGCCCGACGACATGAAGATTATCGGGAGAAACCCGTGCACTACTTAAAATCTATGATCAGAAGCTAGAGAGAGAAACTAGAGAGAAGAGAGAAAAAGTACATGAGTCGGCAGCGAAATGAAAATAATGAGAAGCGAAGGGGGGTATATATAGGATGGAGAGGCGCCTCGTCTTCCGAGGCGTCATCATTAAAGCTACTTGGGCCTAGATGGACCTAATAAAGCGCGTGAACAACCATACCGCTTCGCTATGCTTCGACTTCTCGAGGCAAACCGGGACCGGTTTAGACCAAGATTGGCGGTTATAACATGAACCGGAAGAACCGCCGGTTAGGACCGATCAACGTACCCGACGACTCGACGACTGAAAATGGCACGCATCGACCAATCACAAATGAACGAGTCACGAATCTAGTCGAGGAATCGAGCAAGAGTACTAGTCAGAACAGCTATCCCTCAGACCTAATTTCCAAATTCACTGAGTCGGCTACGCTACTCACAAGTGAACTGGGGGGACTTACTGTTGGGTATGGGTATGACCCTCCCAAAAGGCCCACAAGATAGCTGCTCAAACAGATAATCAAAATAGGAAAGGCTTGGCACACCGACTGGCGAGTCGACGATCGGCTCGACTCCAGACTGCTTTTAGCCGACCGAACGAGCGACTGAAAGCAGCCGACTCGACGATCCAAGATAGCGGCCCGACAGCTCGGCCCAATCAACGAAGAGGCCCATTAGGTCAAGACGAATTAGGTCAACAAGCAACCATCTATAAAAGGAGGAGTGGAGGCAACGATAAAAGGATCCGAAAATCTCTACATCACTTACTTTTGGCTAGAAACTAGGGTTTCATTTCTCTATTCTCGTCGACTTGTATTCTCCGGCGAACCAGCTTTCGCCGGTTCACTTCTTTGTTTTCCCCTCCTTGTAATACGACTGAACAATCTCTTGATCTAATAAAACACGTCTTGTCTTAACCCACCGACGAGAACTTGTCCCTATCTTTTTACTAGTTTATCGACAGTTTCCGGCTTCTCTATGGAATTTAACATCACTCGAGAAGCTTGATGTCGCGTATAACCGTATGGAAGCGGAGATCCTGTACAGTATGTCTAGACTGACACGTATGAAGTTTCTCCGAATAGCAGCAAACCACTTTTCTGGCGTCTTTCTGCATCCTATTTGCAACCTATCGTGTTAGGAAATACGCGGTCAAATTTTGCGTAAAACCAGAATTTATGGGAGCGAGAAAAAGGAGCACACACACCAAATTGTTAACGGAGTTCGGCCAATGTTGCCTACGTCTCCAGACCTGCTATAGATCTTTTATTATTAACCAGGGAAATTTTACAAGCTCACTACTCACACCCCGATCCCAAATACACTCAGAAATTACTCGTAATTTCTTAAAGAAGATTTTTTGTGAGAAAAAAAAAGTTTTTTTTTTTTTTTTTTTTCTTTTTTTTCTCTCTCTCACACGTTTTTCTCTTCTTCTTCTCTTCTTCTTCTCTCTGTTTTTCTTGTTTGGGATGATCTTCTTCTTCTCCTTGTGTGGTTATTTATAGGAGATTATGGGGAGTTGGTGAAACTTTTTGTTGCACCTACCAAAAGAACACAAAAGAAATGTGTTGTTGAATTAATCAACAAACACCTTCTTGATACAACTTATTGTTGTACCTACCATTCAAAAACGTGTTTCTTTACAATCTCCCACTTGAAGACTGATTTCAATCTGTCTTCACACCATGATCAATGTAGCAGGTCTTCCCAGCTTGTTACTCCAACAAGCCTACTGAGGTTGCACACAACCTCAGCTTGTCATACGGCACGACCTTCGTCAACATGTCTGCCGGATTCTTGCTTCCTGGGATCTTCTCAAGCACCAACATTTCATCTTCTAACGCTGATCTGATGAAATGATATCGACGATGTATGTGCTTCGTCCGAGCATGGTAAACCGGATTCTTTGCCAAATCGATAGCACTTTTACTGTCACAGTACAACACACCTTTCCCTTGGTCATGGCCTAGCTCTTCTAGAAAAGACTGTAGCCATATCATCTCTTTTGTTGCCTCCGTTACAGCAACATACTCAGCTTTACAGCTTGATAGAGATACAATTTTCTGCAACTTTGAAACCCAACAAATTGCAGTACCACCAAAGGTGTAGACATACCCGGTTGTGCTCTTCGTGCTGTCAATGTCACCTCCATTGTCAGCATCAACATATCCCTGCAATCCCGTCTTAGACTTCGTGAAACATAGCGATAAACTTGGATTTCCTTTTAGATATCTGAAAATCCACTTAACGGCTTCCCAATGTTCCTTTCCTGGATTGCTCATAAATCTGCTAACGACTCCCACTGCATGTGCAATGTCTGGCCTTGTACATATCATCGCGTACATCAAGCTTCCTATAGCAGAAGCATATGGAACTTTATCCATACATGCCATCTCGTCTTCCGTCTTTGGAGATTGTTCTCTGGATAACCGAAAGTGACTTGCTAGGGGAGTACTAACTGGCTTTCTGATGATTCTGCTTGACCGTCGTAACTCCGTGACTGGTGTATATGGGACCACTTCAGAATCATCACTTTCTTCAGCCTCACCACTCTCGTCTTGAGAGATTTCTTCTTCTGCTGTTGCGGTATCCTGTGGCAACTCCGGTGTCAGGATATCTTCTAAGTCAACAGCTCCAGGCTCTTTCTTCTCCGAGCCTTCTCTTAGCTTATCCTTGTACAACGCTTCTTCGTTGAACACAACATTTTTGCTGCGGATGATCTTCCGATTTTCGTCATCCCAAAACCGGTAACCAAACTCCGTGTCACCATAACCGATGAAGTAACACTTTTTAGACTTCGAGTCAAGTTTACTTCTTGCAGCATCGTCAATGTGAACATAAGCTAAGCAACCAAACACCTTTAGATAAGAAAGGTTTACTTTCTTTCTGCTCCAAACTTCTTCAGGGATCTTAAATCCCAATGGTACAGACGGTCCTCTGTTTATTAAGAAGGCTGCAGTATTGATTGCATCTGCCCAAAACGTCTTTGGTAATCGACAGTGCAATCTCATGCTCCTTGCACGCTCATTCAAGGTTCGGTTCATCCTTTCCGTTATTCCATTCTGTTGAGGCGTTCCAGGAATAGTCTTCTCCATCTTGATCCCATTATCAGCGCAATATCTTTTGAACTCGCCGCTGATGTACTCACCACCATTATCAGACCTTAGACACTTCAACTTGAGATTCGTCTCAATCTCAACCATGGCTTTCCAAATTTTGAAAAACGAAAACACTTCATGCTTGTTCTTCATGAAGTAAACCCACACTTTTCTTGTGGAGTCATCAATAAAGGTCACATAGTAGTACGAACCTCCCAGCGATGCAACAGGAGCGGGTCCCCACACGTCAGTGTGCACCAGCTCTAACTTCTCAGATTTTGGCTCTCTTCTTCCTTTAGAGAAACTAACTCGTTTCTGTTTCCCAAGGATGCAGCTTTCACACATCTGATGATCCACCGTCTTCAGATCCGAAAGAGCGCCATTTTCCACCATGAGTTTCATCCCTTTCTCACTCATGTGTCCCAACCTACAATGCCACAACTTGGTCTGTTTGGCATTCTCGACAACAGCAACAGTGTCTTGATAACTTGTCGTCATATAAAGAGTGCCTCTTTTATGACCTCTAGCCACCACCATGGAACCTTTTCTGACCCTCCAGGCTCCACCACCAAAGTTGACATCGTGCCCTGTATCATCAAGTTGACCTACTGAGATCAGATTTCGCATCAACTTTGGCACATGTCTGACCTTCGTAATCTTCCACCCACGTCCGTCTGACATCTTCAGGTTGATATCTCCAATACCAACTATGTCCAAAGGCAATCCATCAGCAAGATATACCTTTCCGTAATTTCCCGCAACATAATTTTCCATAATGTTATGGTGCGGTGTGGTGTGGAATGACGCTCCTGAGTCAAGAACCCATGAATCGACTGGGCTATCAACATAGGATATTAATGCTTTGGTGGTACTTGTAGCTGCATCACGAGCTTCAATTTTCCTCGGGGAATCAACAGACACTACCAATGCATCAGCGATTTCACGTGTCACTACATTGGCTCCGCCTCTAGTGTTGTCTTCCTTCTTCGGTGGTGCTCGGCAATTCTTCTTGATGTGACCTGTCTTTCCACAATTCCAGCACTCTGCAGGCTGTCTGAATTTGGACTGGCCCCATCCATTCCTTGACTTCGATCTGCCATTACTCCGGTTATTTCTATCTGGGTTTCTCCCTCTGTTTTCCACGTTGAAAGCAGAGCTTGTTGATGCCTCCCCAGAGTCTATCCTTCGAACTTCCTCACCAAGGATACGATCTCTAACATCATTGAATTTGAGCTTTTGAGTACCCACAGAATTACTAACCGCTGCCCTCATCGGCTCCCAACTATTTGGCAGAGATGCCAACAAAATCAGTGCTCGCACTTCATCATCAAACTCGATTTCAACCGATGACAGTTGGTTGACAATCGTGTTGAACTCGTTCACATGTGCGGCAACCAGGCCACCTTCTTCCATCTTCAAATGAAAGAGTTTCTTCATGAGAAATACCTTATTGTTTGCTGAAGGTTTCTCATACATGTCAGAGAGAACTTTCATGAGCCCTTCCGTGGTCTTCTCCTTCGCAACGTTGTGAGCAACGTTTTTCGACAGTGTTAACCTTATAACACCCAGAACTTGTCTGTCAAGGAGCTCCCACTCATCCTGATCCATCTTCTCAGGCTTCTTGCTCAGCGGTTGATGAAGCTTCTTTCCGTACAGATAATCTTCAATTTGCATTCTCCAAAATGCATAATCTGTACCGTCAAATTTCCCGATACTATGCGCCAAACCGTCTTCGCCTCCCATCGTTTCTGGAACCACCGTGTATTAGAACACCTTCGTCGACAAACCGATGTTACTGACAAAATTCACTATTCACGAAGTACTGTTCACGTGAATAGTAACCCCACAAAAAATTTGACCGATCACCGTAACTCAGGCTCTGATACCAGTTGTTAGGAAATACGCGGTCAAATTTTGCGTAAAACCAGAATTTATGGGAGCGAGAAAAAGGAGCACACACACCAAATTGTTAACGGAGTTCGGCCAATGTTGCCTACGTCTCCAGACCTGCTATAGATATTTTATTATTAACCAGGGAAATTTTACAAGCTCACTACTCACACCCCGATCCCAAATACACTCAGAAATTACTCGTAATTTCTTAAAGAAGATTTTTTGTGAGAAAAAAAAAGTTTTTTTTTTTTTTTTTTTTTCTTTTTTTTCTCTCTCTCACACGTTTTTCTCTTCTTCTTCTCTTCTTCTTCTCTCTGTTTTTCTTGTTTGGGATGATCTTCTTCTTCTCCTTGTGTGGTTATTTATAGGAGATTATGGGGAGTTGGTGAAACTTCTTGTTGCACCTACCAAAAGAACACAAAAGAAATGTGTTGTTGAATTAATCAACAAACACCTTCTTGATACAACTTATTGTTGTACCTACCATTCAAAAACTTGTTTCTTTACATATCGTCCCTTCTATTTTTATCCATCCCTGACAACAATTTCTTTGTTAAACTCAGGCTTGATTTTGACAAGTTTTTTCCAGATATTCAAGTGTTATTCTTGAATGGAAACAATTTTGAAGGGGAGATTCCATCTTCCCTGCCCAATATATCATCTCTTAGGAAATTCGATATTGTAGAGTGCCACATGACCGGAAGCATTCCTTTGGGTTTCGGAAGATTATATATATGATCTCGAAATACTTGGCTTAGTGATAATTTCTTGGGAAGTTACTCCACCAGAGATTGATTTTCTTAGCAGTTTGAAAAATTGCACTCAACTCCAGTTTCTTGGTGTTAGAGACAACAGACTTGGGGGCATCTTGCCTCATTCCATATCCAATCTCTCCAAGCAATTGACTTTTGTCTCCCTTGGAAAAAATCACATTTCTGGGACCCTTCCTCTTGACATTGGAACCCTTGAGTGCCTTGTAGCATTAAAGGTCGAAGATAACCTCTTGACAGGTGAAATTCCCGCCTCCCTCGGGAAGCTTTCTAGATTAGAAAATCTCCACTTACAGTCTAATATGATGTCAGGAGACATGCCATATTCCTTGGGAAACCTCAGTATGATAGCGCAACTCTATTTATATCGAAATAGTCTCAAAGGAAGGATCCCTTCCAGTCTTAGAAGCTGCAGTTACCTTCTTTACCTTTCACTTCATTTCAACATGCTGTCTGGCTCCATACCTCGAGAACTCATGGAAGTTCGGTCTCTTCCTACCTTGGATCTTGCATATAATAATCTGACTGGACATTTCCCAAGCGAGGTAGGAAAGTTGGTCAGTCTTTATGGGCTAGATGTTTCACACAACCAATTATCTGGTCATGTACCACCATCCCTGGGGAGCTGTCTCGCCATGGAATATATAGATTTGAATGGAAACTTTTTTGAAGGAACCATCATTAGATATCAGAGGGCAGCGAAGCCTCCAAGAGCTGGATCTGTCCTACAACAATCTTTCTGGCTCCATACCTGAATATTTGGTAAACTTCTCCTTGATTCAGTATTTAAATCTCTCTCTAAATAATTTTGAAGGGCCAATGCCAACTGAAGGAGCATTTC
The DNA here is from genome assembly GCF_020379485.1 of Brassica napus. Lineage (NCBI taxonomy): Eukaryota > Viridiplantae > Streptophyta > Magnoliopsida > Brassicales > Brassicaceae > Brassica > Brassica napus. The sequence continues at coordinate 42,757,679 of NC_063446.1, forward strand.
GAAACTCAAGCAAAGTTTCCATCTTTGGAAACCAAAATCTCTGTGGGGGCATTGTTGAACTAAAGCTAAAACCATGCACAGATCAAGAAGAAACAAAATCAAGAGAGCGTTCTTCGATGAGAAGGAAAATAGGAATTGGTTTCGGGGCAGGGCTGACTTCTGTTTTGTTTTCACTATTCTTTATCATCTCTCTACGTTGGTTTAAGAAACGGAGCATACAAGACAGGAAAAGCAACACAAATGATGTGGATGATTTTGCTATTGCACCCCATGAAAGGGTAGGGTATGGTGAGCTTCATAAGGCAACTTGTGGGTTTTCTTTGAAAAACATGATTGGGTCGGGGAATTTTGGTGTTGTGTACAAAGCAGTTCTTGGTCTTGAGAACAGAGTTGTTTCCGTTAAAGTGTTAAATCTCAAGATACGTGGAGCTAGCAAGAGCTTTATCGCAGAATGTGAAGCCTTGAAAAGTGCAAGGCATCGCAACCTTGTGAAGCTCATAACAGCTTGCTCGAGCATCGATTAAAAGGGTGATGAATTCAGAGCCTTGGTTTATGAGTTCTTGCCTAATGGAAGCTTGGATACGTGGCTGCACCGAGAAAGGCTAGAAGGGATCAGTGATACCTCAAGACCCTTGACCCTTCTTGAAAGGTTTAACATTGCGATAGACGTGGCTTCTGCTTTGGAGTATCTTCATGTTAATTGTCATAACCCTATTGCTCATTGTGATCTTAAGCCAAGCAATGTTCTTCTAGACGATGATCTAACAGCCCATGTTAGTGACTATGGTCTAGCTCGACTGCTCTTAAAATTCAACCAAGAGTTCTCCCTTAATCAACTCAGCTCGGGGGGTGTCAGAGGAACCATTGGGTATGCCGCACCAGGTAAATATTTCAAAATTCTGTCATGTTTAAATGAAGAAAAGTAGTTTTTATTTAGTTTATCATTCCATATTTTCTGTGAATTTTGGTGCAGAATACGGAATAGGAGGACAACCATCAATACATGGGGATGTCTATAGCTTTGGGGTTCTCCTTTTGGAAATGTTCACTAGAAAGAAACCAACCAATGAGTTGTTTGGGGAAACTTTACCCTCCACAGCTATACCAAAGTTGGCATGGCCGGAACGAGTATTGGACATTGCAGACAATTCTATTCTTCACAGCAGTCTCAGAGTCGGCTTCCCTATTGCTGAGTGCTTGACGCTGGTTTTGGAGTTGGGACTTAGGTGCTGTGAAGAGTTTTCCACGAATCGGTTGTCAATTAGTGAAGCTGCAAAACAGCTATTCACGATTAGAAAGAGGTTCTTTAAGGCTAGAAGAGCAGCCAGAGGTTAATGTGTTTATGGTTTCCTCTCTATCTATACATACAATAGCTTCGGGTGAAGTTAAGAAAAATTCTAAATAAATACTAATTTCAATAATTTGTGTATCATGTGCTAGTTTGGGTATATGCCGTTTCTAAGTCTCTTACTTGCCGACAGGGAGTGTATAACCTAACTGCCTAAAAACTTGAAAGACAAGAGAAACCGTATATAAATCAGTTTCACTGTCTCTGATCATCTGTATAAAATCACGACAATCAAACATCGTGTCCAACTTCTCGATGATTCATCTTCAAAGTGATAGGAGACACCGAGGCGACACAAAGCGTCGATGAACTTAATGTTCGCTATTGGATTCTCTTTCGAAGACATAAACGAATCCTTCACAGTTTCCTTCAGTGAACTCAGCTTCTCTTTGTTTCTCTCACTTTCATATTATTATGTCAAATGGAATGAAAGACACATGTTGATTTGTATTCATAATTCATTGAATGTAATGATGACGAGGAAATAATGGACGCAATATTTCTCAACATTTCTCAACTGATTATGTTATATTTCTATAATAATTATGGAATATTTTTATTCATGAATATTCTTTTACTTTTTCGCAAGATTATTTTTTGGTGATCAAGTAACTCATACTCATATCATATAAGTAGACATATAGTCTATTCATTCTAGACAAACAGAAAAGGCATATGCTTCAAAGTCATTTGAAAGTAATTCCAACAAAAACCCTAGCCGTCTCTTAAGTAAGTTTCGAGAGTATTAGTAATAGTTATAGTTCGCAGATTTTGTTTCTGCTGCAGCAAAACAGTCTTATCATGGCTGAATCTTGGGATTCAAAAATCGAATCTAAACTGTCTCACTTTGCGGGTGATTTATTGAGTTAAGGAAAGAGATCAAACTCGACTCCACATTTTTTTGACTTTTCCTTAACGATTTCTTAAACGTTTCCTACATCTATATTATCGTTCATTCGATTTCTATTTCGTAATTTTCAATCAGGATTTTTGCGGTCCTACAAAATCAGCTAATGGCCGATCGATTTTCTCTCTCTTGGCAGTGCACAAACTATTTATCAACTCCATGCTTTTAATGTTTAGGTAATAGTTGCACTATATACGTATATCCCTTATATATTAATTAAGAAACATTACGGCTCTAAATGGTGACCAAAAGAATTGGTGGGAATAGTGAATTTTTCATCATTCCTTAGAAGAAATATTTGTTCCTATGATTCCTTTACATTCCCTAACATTTAAGGAATAGACTACAATTATTTCTTATCAAATTATGAGAGGAATAATTTTTCCTTTTATTTTATTCCTTTCATGCCGTTCCTTCTTATTCCCTTTATTCCTTTAATGGTTATTAGTTAAAGCCTACAACTTTTTTTTGGTAGCCACGTGTCATCACTATGATGATTTTTAGAAACATTAGAGAAATAGGTTGGTTCATCTAATTTTTTTTTCATCAACTTAAACAGACTCATACTAACTCTGTTAACCACACCGGGAGCTCCGTATCCATCTAATTATATGGAAGCTTTTTATCAAATTCACCATAAATTCATTATTAATGTTCTTTATTATCTCCCTTAAAAAAATTTAGGAAATCGCCTAATGTGGCTAAAGTATATATGACAATTAATGATTTTGAATAATAAAAATTTGATAAAAATTAGTGTATCTTCTAGCATATTTGTTTAATTTTAAATTATTGAAATAAATTATGAGAAATTCCCTAGGATTGTTGGGGTCAAAAACGGTTACGACGAAGTTAACATTCAAAACGTCCGAAGAAGAAAATGAGAATTTTCTTCGACAAATACTTTTTCGAAATAGATTCTTTCTTACGAAAAGCTTTACGGAGGAAACACGAGACATCGGACAAGAGCTCGAAAAAGGTCACCACGCAACGACCGAACGCGTGTTCCGCTCGGTCGCTACGTAGCGACAGAGCGTCCGTTCCGCTCGGTCACTACATAGCGACAGAGCTCGAGCCAAGCCCGGTCGCTACGTAGCGATCGAGCTCGAGCCAAGCTCGGTCGCTACGTAGCGACCGAGCGTCCTTTCCGCTCGGTCGCTACGTAGCAACCGAGCTCTTCCGAAACATTGATACGACATTAGTCCATGCATTCTCGTCTACCCTTCGATGCTATCTCCCGAAGACCGTAGCGAACCCATTTCACGTTTCCCGCCATTCTAAGTCATCGATCAAACTTTACAGTAAAAACCAAAGAAACTTCGTTCTTTATCGAAAGAAGCCGTAATAAACGCTTCGAGTCAGAAGACGGCCCAAAGGGACCTAAGACGTGACTCGAGGCCCAACTTATGATTTCTTAACCAACAGCCCGTAAGCCACATGATGGTTTACGCTTGGTTCGCAAGGAAAGATAAATGTCAAGTTTCCGCGGATAAATACGAAATTTTGAAGATAATTACGAAGATCGGAAAAAATTGAATATCTCTTTTTTTATGCTATGACGGCTTAAGGGCGGAAGAGGAAAAGCGTAAACCGAACTAGGAGCCAGTAGCGATTTAGGCATATTTTCGTTTTTGTTATTTCGAGCTGCGACTCAATTAGGTTTAGCCGTCTTAGGGTTGCTTGAACTAGGAATCTCACCGACAGCTCTCGAGCTCAGGCTTATACCTTGTTGTAACACTCAAACACGGATTCGGAATAAGATCTATTTTGCTCTCTTTTTACGATTTTTGTACTTTGTCGTTGATATCTCGTGTTCTGATTGCTTAGCGTGTGGTATTAACAGATCTCCGGGACCTCTGGAAAATTAGGGTTTTCCTAGTTTCCTAATTTAAACGGAAATCGACAGTGCGAATTTCGGTTCCCACAAGGATAGACCTAATTTTTTTTTTTTTTGACAACAATACATTCACAGACTCAACTTGACTCTGTAAACCAAACCGGCAACTCCGCATCCATGTGAACAACGAAAAACGGTTGTTTCCTAGCACTGCGTGCTAAGCTATCCGCCTTTTTATTCTCCATCCGAGGTACATGAACGATCTCTGAGTTGTAGAAACTCCTTTGTAGGACTTTAATATCTTTCAGATAACTTTCAAATGCTGGCCATTCTTCTGGTTCCGAAACCATCTTCACCAATTGAGAATAATCCGTTGCAAACGTAACCTGAAACTGTCTTAAATTCCTCATACTTTTCATTGCCCAAATCAGCGCTTCTATCTCTGAATGTAGTGGTGAAAGACATGCCCTTACATTTTGTGCCCCTAATAAGCCATCGAAACCCGGTAAGGTACTATACCAACACTGTCCTGAAAATAAATCCTTATCTTTCCATGACCCGTCTATAAAGCACCAGCGTCCTGAAGTTACCAATGGGTTTCTGGTCTGAACCTGAACTTCCGGTTTTTGGTTCTTTTTTATTTGTGCCTCAGCCCAAAGTGTAGATTCCAGTTCCGCCAATCTTAGTGTTTCCCTTGGGTCGATATCCAGATTAATGAACACTTTATTATTTCTACATTTCCAGATATACCATAAGATCCAAGCAAATTGATGATCATCCATTTCTGGGTTAACTCGCCAGAAAAGATGGTCCATATTACCAAAAACAGATCCTGTAGGAAATAAATTAGGACTCGATGGGATTTTAGATAAAGCCCATACCTGACGTGCTGGGGAACATTCAAAAAACACATGGTTTATTGATTCTTCCGGCTCCCCGCATCGAGCACAACATATATCCCCCTGTATGCCTCTTGCCTTTAGATTTTTCAAAACCGCTATACACCCTGAAAGGATTTGCCATAGAAAATATTTTATCTTGGGTGGACACCGTACTTTCCAACAGAAGGCTTTAAGTTCATCCACTATGGGCCCATAAATTCTGGTGGTTTTTCTCTGTCAGGATAAACCCGTTCCACTTGATATCCTGATTTTACCGAATATTTCCCATTGTTAGTAAAATGCCATCCATTTCTATCTTCCATCATATTTCTGCTTAATGGAATACTCTCAATGATGTTTGCATCATGAGGATCCACCACAGCCCTAATTGCCTGGGGGGTCCAAGTTCGGGATTCCGAATTAATGAGAAAATCCACTGTGAGGTCCGGGTAACTATTTTGAAATATTTTTTTTGCTAGTCTCGGGCGAGTGGCTGGGATCCAAGGATCATTCCATACCGAAATAGATGAACCTGTTCCCACCCTTTTAATTAGTCCTTTACATACCAGAGATCTAGCAGATATAATACTCCGCCAGCCATATGACCGGGAGTAAGAACGGATTGGTTCAAGAGGTGAAGCATTCCTGTAATACCGTCCTTTAAAAAATCTAGAGAAGAGAGTGTGTGGCTTGTTTATTAGCCTCCACATTCGCTCGCCAAGCATCGCTGTATTAAAATCCATGAGATCCTTAAATCCTAAACCACCATTTTCTTTTGGGACACACAATTTATCCCAAGATTTCTAATGCATGCATTTTATGCTCCCTCCTGGACTCCACCAAAACTGAGCTACTGCACTAGTTAACTTCTTCACTGTCGCTTTTGGTAGCCGATACACAGACATCACATGGTTTGGTAGAGCCGTGACCACTGATTTAATAATCACTTCTTTACCTCTTTTAGTAAAGAATCTAAAGGTCCATCCATTAACCCTGTTATTTAAGCGATCTTATACAAAACCAAACACTTGTACCTTAGATCCTCCCAAACTTTCGGGCAGCCCTAAATAAGATCCCATTCCTCCTAAATTCTGAATACCCAATATGTCTCTCAATTCTTGACGACTGGATTCTACAATCTTGTGAGCAAATTGAATTGAGGATTTCTGAATATTAATTTGTTGGCCTGAAACCGCTTCGTATTCCTTTAAAATCCTAAGAATAGTTTGACACTCATCCTTATTTGCCTTACAAAAGAAAAGACTATCATCGGCGAATAGTAAATGAGAGACTGCTGGGCAAGCTCTTGCTATCTTCATACCGGTTAATTGTTTGACTCTCTCCGCCTTCTTGATATTCATAATTAAAGCCTCAGTACACAGAATAAATAAGAAAGGAGACAAAGGGTCTCCTTGACGCAACCCTCGCTGGGGAATTATAAGACCTCGCGGCTGTCCATTAAGAAGTACCCTATATTGAACCGAGGATATACATTCCACCATTAGCTTGATCCATCGAGCATCAAACCCCATTTTATGTAAGAGAGCCTCAATGAAACTCCATTCTATACTATCATACGCCTTACTCATATCCGTTTTAATCGCCATAAACTTATTTTGACATGACTTATTAGTTCTCAATCCATGAAACATTTCCTGAGCTATAAGAATATTATCCGATATTAATCTGCCTTCCACAAAAGCCGATTGTGTCTCTGATACTAGACTAGGGAGACAAATTTTCAGTCGTTGACACAGAACTTTCGAAATAATCTTGTAACCCACATTACATAGACTTATCGGTCTCAGTTCCGTCATTCTTGTAGGTCTCTCTGTCTTTGGAATCATACAGATATTAGTAGTATTTAACCTTGAATCCATAGCACCTGTAGCCAAAAATTTGTTCACCATAGACTCTATTTATTATTATGGTCAAGAGATATAGATCTATAGAGAGTCTTGCATCGTTTTGCATTTCTCGTACTATTAAACCTAAGTTGGGGTTATCCGCCAGCTTTGAATCCAACACTTGCTTTCCATCGAATCAAATTTGCCAAAGGTGTACATCCATTTCAAATGGGATTTGTCCCGTGGACACACGGGGGGGCTGGGAGGCATTTACCTCATCCCGATCACAAGGAGAGGTTCACCATGATATCTATTTAATTTATCAACAACAAGCATAGGAATTCCCTCACGAATCTCAGCAATCACTTGTTCTGATTCCACATATTGATCATTTTGAGGAATAAAAATTTGGATATTCGTAGACGAAGAATAAAATCAGCGATTGAATTACCTTCAGTAAATCTAACCAACTTGCATATTCGTCCATAGGTCAAATTGGATATGTAATTATTGGAGTGGATGGAATCCCCCAAGAAGGGTTAGAATGGCAGTTCCTGATCCTTGGGGAAGGATGAATCGCTCCCGAAAAAGAATCTATTGATTCTCTCCGTAAATGCAATATAGGCATAGGGTTCGGGAATAATGATATCCCCTTCTTAATAACATGCCAAGAATGCTGGAAAAAGAGGGCTGTCATTCCATCTGGACCTGCCGCTTTCTCCGGATGCATCATAAATAAAGCTTGTCTGACCTCTTCCTCTGTTGTTGTTCTCAATAAACCTTGATTCATTTGGGGAGAAATAGACGGGACGATCTCTTCCACAAAAACCATCAAATTCTGTTGGAGTGGTTGTACTAAACAGACTTTCAAAATAATCAACTGCCACTTTCTCGATTCCATTCTCCTCAGTAATCCAATTACCCATATCATCATGGAGTCTCACTATTTTATTTCAGACCCTACGCTGCTTCGTTAGAGCATGGTAAAATTTGGTATTAAGATCTCCAGATGAATACCACATATTCCGACTTTTCTGATGCCAATATTTCTCCTCATCCTTATAAGCCTCTTGTAGTTTCCTAGAAAATTCAAAAATCTCTTCCTAGGATCTGTTATTATCTGTTTGAACTTCCTCCAGCGCATTTTGAAGCTCCTTAATTTTATCCTTCCCATATGGCTGATTATCCTTCCGCCATGAAGATATCTCATGCCGACAATTACTAATTTTTGTAACAAAATCCTCAATTTGCCCACCCTGATTCTCCGTCCATCATGTCACTATTGATTCCATAAGCCCCTCCTGACCGATCCATCTCTTATCAAATCTGAATTGTCCCCTCCTTTTCTTCAATAACTTGTCCTCTAAAAAAGCAATTACAGGACAGTGATCAGATCCCACTGACCTCAAATATTTTGTGTAGGAACATGGGAAAAGTGTATGCCATTCTTCATTTGCCAATGCTCGATCCAATCGACATCTGACCGTCACAGCATCCTTTCCTTTGCTCTCCTTCCTTGCCATGAAAATTTATTTCCTCGAGCCGGAAATTCCAGGAGCCCACTGTTCCTTATCATATTATTAAAAGGGATAAAAGATGTTGCACATCTTAGGGATCCCCCATCCTTCTCATTGTGCCCAGTAATCTCGTTTAAATCGCCAATAATAAACCAAGGTTCGGATCTTGCTAATCCATATCGGGTTAATCTCTCCCACACCTGTTCTCTTAGCTTTGGTACCGGATCCCCATATACAAAAGTAAGAAAAACTTGTTTTCCTTTAACCACCGCCTCCACGTCTATCATTCTATTGCTAGAATATATGACTCTAACTTGATACTCATTATTATAAAAAAGAGCTAAACCACCACTCCTCCCATTTGGGTCCACGGTAACCAGGCTATCATAGCCAAAATGAGACTGAAATCTTTGTATGAAATCGAAATCCTGTTTCGTTTCAGACAAGAATAAAAACTCCGGTTTATGTTTGTGTCATATCTCCCGAAGACAACTTATTGTCCAGTGACTTCCAAGACCTCTACAATTCTAGCTTAATATCTTCATATATATATATCGTTCGAGCCGGAAAGCATAGGTGTAATGATACCTACTATAGATTTAACCTAAAAAAACCTAACCATCAAATCCGAATAAACTTTAGATACTTCACAATCGCTTGTAAGGACAATTGTATATAAAGACTCTTGAACACCGTCACAGACCAATGTCCCTATGACCATTCCCATACCAAACTTTACCAAGAAACACCATTCGCAACACAAGACCAATAAAATTATCCACTTGTTACACGAATTCAAATTTTGATGACAAAGAAGAGAGACCAAAAAAGTCCATACGATCTTATTATTATCCAACTCCCCAGCCCACCTCTGACCAAGTCCAGATACTCCGGTGACTGAATAAGAGGGCCCATAGGAGCACATTCACCAATTTTAATAGTAAACCAAAAGGCCCAATAGACAATATATATAACAATATATAAGATGCTAGGGTAAGACATAGTCGATATTGCACATGATTCCAAATACAAAGTACTTTTACGAACTATATCAATTATCCAAATCTCATCAGTTCCACATTGAACACTAAGGAAACCAAAACGCATTATCATTTCGAACTGTACGTATAAACCAGTAACCAAAGGAAACCAAAACTCCGACCACCATATTATATCCCATAAAATGACTCCAAATGATGCTGAGGAGCGGTCTACTCTATGGTCTGAAATTTCAGCCCTTGCTACGTCTAATGATATGGATAGTAAGCCATGGATGATCCTGGGTGACTTCAATCAAATAAGGGACCCTGCGGAGCACTCCCTACCTCCGACCCTCAATATGGACAAGAGGATTAGAGATTTTAATCAGTGTCTCTCAGATACTAAACTAGATGATCTCAACTTCAGGGGAACAACTTTCACATGGTGGAATAAAAGGAAGCTTACGCCGTTGGCAAAGAAGCTAGATCGGTGTCTTGTAAATGATGAGTGGTACTCGGCATTTCCTTCATCAGTGGCTCTCTTTGGCAGTCCGAGTTTTTCTGACCATGCAGTAATTTCAGTTTTGTTGGAGCCAGGCAGGACTAGATCCAAGAAACCGTTCAGATTTTATAACTACCTCCTGCAGAACCCTGACTTCCTGGTCATTATTTGTACTAGCTGGTTTGCTTTCAACGTTACAGGATCTGCAATGTACAGAGTGACTCAGAAGCTAAAGCTCTTAAAGAATGTAATCAGGGAGTTTAGCAAACAGAACTACTCTGGTATCGAGAAGAAAACAGCTCTGGCTCATGAGAAATTGCTTCTGGCACAAGAGGTGACGCTGTCTAATCCGTCAACCTTAAATGCCTCTGCTGAGATCAGTGCATTACAGGACTGGGAAGAGCTATCAGCCGCTGAAACTGCCTTCTACTTCCAGAGATCCCGTATCAACTGGCTCTCTCTTGGAGATGGCAGCACCAGGTTATTCCACAGATACGCGGCCTCGGGACAAGCTATGAATCACATTCATTTCTTGTTCTCAGAGGCAGGGGAGCGAATAGATTCCCAGGCGGGAATACAGAACCTGTGTGTTGATTACTTCTCAGACCTCCTTGGTAGTCCGGTTCCGCAACCTATGTTCATCCAGAGTGACTTAGATATGCTATTTGATTTTAAATGCTCAACTGGTCAAGCTTCAGGTTTTGAGAAGGACTTCACAGCGGAGGACATTAGGGAAGCCTTCTTCTCCTTACCCAAGAACAAATCAGGAGGACCGGATGGATACTCAGCGGAGTTCTTTACATCTTCATGGGCTATCATCGGCCCTGAAGTAACTGAAGCCATCATGGAATTCTTTCGATCTGGTTGTCTGTTGAAGCAGTGGAACTGCGCAAACCTGGTCCTGATTCCCAAGAAGACTAACGCATCACTGACAACGGATTTCAGACCCATATCTTGCCTTAACACAGTTTATAAGGTCATATCAAAGCTTCTGGCTTCACGGTTGCAACAGATTCTGCCGCTCATTATCTCGAAAGCCCAGTCTGCTTTCCTTTTGGGTCGTCTCTTAGCGGAGAATGTGCTCTTGGCTACTGATCTCGTAAATGGTTATAACTCGCAGACCATTTCTCCCCGGGGAATGCTGAAAGTGGACCTAAGGAAAGCATTTGACTGTGTGCGTTGGGACTTCATTCTGGCTTCTCTCAGGGCGCTGGCCATACCGGAAAGATATATTCGGTTGATTGAGGAATGTCTATCTACAGCCTCTTTCTCGGTGTCGGTCAATGGGGTCTCTGGTGGCTTCTTCAAAAGCACCAAAGGTATTCGCCAAGGAGACCCATTATCGCCTTACCTATTCGTGCTGGCCATGGAATGCCTCTCTCGATTGCTACTCTCAGGCTATGATGCAGGCTACATAGGTTACCACCCTAGAACCGAAGACCTTAAGATCTCGCACCTCATGTTTGCTGATGACGTTATGGTATTCTTCGATGGTACGGCCAACAGTCTACATGGAATTTCAGAGTGTCTGGACGATTTTGCTTCTTGGTCAGGACTCCACATAAACCTGACAAAAACAGAGTTATTCACAGCAGGATCAGACCAGAGTGAATCAGTTGCCATCACTAGATATGGGTTCACCCCAGGAAAGTTCCCTATCAGGTACCTCGGTCTTCCCCTTACAAGCCGCAAGCTGAAAATCTCTGAATACGCCCCATTGATGACCAAGATCACCACCAGGCTGCTGTCCTGGTCTGCTAAACTCCTATCCTTCTCTGGAAGACTGAAGCTGCTGAAGACGGTTATCTTTGGGATAGTAACTTTCTGGATCTCAGCGTTCATTCTCCCAAAGGGTTGTATCAAGAGTATCGAGTCTCTCTGTTCTCGGTTCTTATGATCAGGCAATATTGAGAAGAGGAGCATAGCTAAGGTAGCATGGACAACAGTATGCCTTCCCAAAGATGAAGGAGGCCTCGGGCTTAGAAGCTTCACTGTTTGGAATCAGGTCCTCTGCCTTAAGTTTATTTGGATACTGCTTTCAAATACTCTCTCGCTTTGGGCAGACTGGCACAGAAGCACGCACTTGAACGATAAATCTTTCTGGATCATATCGCCTTATGCTACTGACTCCTGGGCCTGGAGGAAACTGCTAGACTTAAGACCCCTTGCTATCCGTTTCTGTAAATCTCGGATAGGTAATGGTCTCAATACTAGCTTTTGGTACGATGCTTGGACGCCAATGGGTCAGCTCATTACCCACATTGGACCTAATGGACCAAGGGCTCTCAGAATCAGGAAGAACGCGGCTGTTGCAGACGCAATCAGGGATTCATCATGGACTCTTCCTCACCCGAGATCCCACGAGGAAGTGCAATTACATGCTTATCTTACTACTCTTCCATTGCCTCTTATTGTCGATGCTCCTGATATATATGAATGGGTTGTGGGTGATTATCCTTCTCGTGATTTCAGGTCTGCTGCTACGTGAGAAGCGCTACGACCGAGACAAGATAGCAAAGACTGGGTGGATATAGTCTGGTTCAAGGGATCAATACCGAAGCACAGCTTCAACATGTGAATTGCTAATTATGACAAGCTCCCAACGAGAGCAAGACTTGCAGAATGGGGCCTACCTGTCTCTCCCTTATGCGCATTCTGCTCCCGGGGGGATGAAACCAGAGACCACGTACTACTCTCTTGCGAGTATAGTCAAGACATTTGGAGGGAGGTCCTACTCAGATGCAGGACGTCACTTACAAGGTTCACCAACTGGTCGGAGCTCCTGTCGTGGATCAGAGCTTCAACATCAAAGAAGCTATCTATTCTCAGGAAGATAGCAGTTCAGGCTGTCGTTTATCACCTATGGAAGCAGCGTAATAACCTCATCCATAACCAGACTTCACTCACGACTGCTGCGCTTTTCCATGGAATCGACAGGGAGATTCGCAACATCATCTCCGCAAGGAGAACCAGGAAGCACTTTGGATCCCTCATGGTTATGTGGCTGAGATAATTTGGGTTCAGGGTTGGTTGTAGGCTGAGATATTGCCTTTCAGTTTGTAGTTTAAAGATCCATCTTGTTTTTTATTTCTTTTTGCCAAGATGGTTCGGACATAAGATCTTCTTGTAAAATCTTCTAGTCATTTATGATATTTACAGTTTAGCAAAAAAAAAAAAAAATGACTCCAAAGGACATTAACCTTGCATGTTTTGAACATGTCCTAAATAAACCCCGATAAGGAGACACCGTATATCCGTCGTGTCCACTTCCATCTTGCAGCTTCACCGAAGAAACAAGCTTGATATCGATCATGGTTCCATAGATTCTCTGCACTTGATTTAATTAGACCAAGCCAGGAGTATGCTCCCCTGCGATGATCCAACACACGCCCATAACTCCAAACCTTGCACCTCCACCCATAATTAAGGACCATCGAAGATCTCTAGCCCTGAAATTAAACCAATAACCATAACAACATAATGTATTCAAATACATACACTACAAGAAAACATAACCTTAACGAGGGCGGTTTTCCTCGTTATTTCGTCGTAAAAGAGGCTTTACGACGAAATAGCGAGGAAGTGCGTTTGCTCGTTACTCGTCCGTCGTAACACATATTTCCTCGCTAATTCGTCGTAACTTAGCGAGGAATATATTTCGTCGTAAAGACGAAGTAGGGCGATTCGTCGTAAAGACCACGTCAATATTCCACGCAAGGACGTCGCTACAATTCCTCGTAAATACCTCGAAATGAGTTCCTCGTAACCTACACGTAAATACCTTGAAAGAGTTTCCTCGCAAAATACACGTAACAACCACGAAACGATTTCCTCGTAAAATACTCATAAACTTTTCCTCGTTATTTTCTCGCAAATGTTTCCTCGTAAAATAGTCGTTAATTGTTTCTCGTCATTTCCTCGTAAGGTTTCCACGTAAAGAGGTCGTACATTAGCTACGAATTTACTTCGTTTTTATTATTTTTACAGAATTTAAAAATATAATTAAAAAATAATTAAAATTATTTAATTTAATAATAAATTAAAATTTAAAATAAAAATAAATCAATATGAAAATATTTTATATATAAATAAGTTTTGAATTTATATAATACAACAACCAAAAAAAAAAACTAAGGGTCGTTCATCGCCCGATAGATTTCATCACTCTTCCTCGTAACATCCGCCTCGTTATGTACGTCGGATGACTCGCCTTGAATGGGATGTTGTTGTCGCATGTTCCTCAACATGGACTCCCATTCCGGATTTGTGGCCGCAATAACGTCCAAGAAACCCTCGACTCCACCCATACGAGATTTTGTCGCGGTCAACTCGTTACGCAGCTGAGCGGACTCTCTACGCAGCTCAGTGACTTCATCATCCCGTCGCTGACCATAAGACGATGTCGCTCTCGGAACATCGTTGACGGAACCAATACCCAACGTCCGTCCCTTTTTTTTAGGGACAACCTTAAAAACAAAAAATAAATATTGTAAGTAAAAATTTAAAGTTAAATTAAATGAATAATAAAAAATTAATTTTTTTGAAAATTTACCTCCTCGTAAATCTTATCCACGTCAAGTGTGGATAAGGTGACGGGTAATCCGTCGGTAGACTGCTGGGTCAGCTGAGTCTGGCGGTCTTCAACCCGAGCAACTACGTCGTTGTAGATTTGCTCGGACTTGCCATCTACAAATACGCCCGCCTTGTTCTTGTGGGTCCTCTCGTAAAGTTCCATAAGAGACGGGAGATGTCCCGTCTCTTTGGCCTAAAATACAGTTAAGAAAGTTAGAATAAATTAATATATATATTAAAAAAATTATTTAATAAAATATTTAATTACCATTTCCAAACGGACACCGGCGTGGGGAGTTAGAGCAAGCCTGGACGATTCTAATGGAATCAGGAAGGCGCCAATAACGGATGAGGCCATCCCACACATCCGTGGTGAGCTCAGCGGGTTTGCCACGCTCATACCCCTTCACGATCCAGTCACCCTTCCAGTTGGAGACCGTGTCCAACAAGCGAACTTTCGCCTTCGCGTTAAACTTCTTCCTCACCCTCTCAGTGATCCCCAAGGCCCAAGTATATTTTTGCTGTTGGAAAAATAAATTAACAATTAGTTTTTTAGAAAGTATATATATAAATCATGAAAAAATTAAAGTATATATAATTAATTAATAGAAACTTACAGCGTAAATTTTGAACCACGTCTTTCTGACGTAGTGAGGCGTCTTACTCCAGTTTGGATGTGGCATGGAGAAGTAACCCTTGATCGTGTCGGTTACGTCCGATGCAAGACATCCGTCAACCCCCCACCTGGAAAATACAAATTTAAAATATAAATTATTTTTTAATGTTATAAAAGAAATTTAAACGAATTAAAAAAAATTAATGCAACATACCACAAAGTTCCGTCCGGTCGGTCTGGGTCGATGACTGGTAAACCTTCTCTGCCTGGCAGACTGAGAATGTCCTCTACAGTGTACTGCGAGTAATGAGCACTCGGAGGCACCATCAAATCAGGATGAATATCGGCGGCCATCGGAGGTGCCATCGGAGGAGGCACAGGAGGAGGCATCGGAGGAGGCACATGAGGAGCCGATGGTGCAGTAGAAGAAGTAGACCCAGAGACTCTCTGAGTGTACTGAGTCTCGGGGACAGTCTCCTGGCCCGAAGAACTGGGAGCAGAAGAAGAGGCCGGGTCTAAACGACTACCCGGCTCACCGAAGATCTCTCTGTAATGGGCAGTAAGTCTTCATTTTCGAACCTGGGAAAAAAATGAAATTTTTAAAATTAACATCAACAATATATTTCCCAACATTATCCACATAATCAACACTAAACAACATAAAATCCGCAAATCTATCTAAATTCCTTATACTAACCACCTAATCTATCATAAACTAACCAAATTAGAGAGGAATCAGAGAGGCTTACCATTGCTACGAAATGGAGAGGAAGTAGAGAGGAAGTAGAGAGGAAAGAAAGAGTGAGCGCTCGGGTGTATATATAAGATTACATATCGTCGCAAATTCCTCGTAAGTTTACGACGAAATAGCGAGCAGTTACAAAGGCCCGTCTTTTATTTTACTGATGTTAGGAGTTTTCAAGGCTCCTAAGACAAATGCTGTAGTATAAATGATTGTCGAACCAGTTCTGAGGGATATCAAAGCACTGAGAATGCAAGTACTCACTTAATCTAAGTGCAACCAATGATTTAGATGGGTTTTAAGCTATGACTAAAACTAGAAAGCAATAACAGAATGATACTTCTTGACTAAGGGAAAAGAGAACTCATGGGCATAGGGATTAGACCTTGGGTGATCAAGTATCGAACTAAGGATGGCAAATGATCAATCAAACTATCAACCTTAAGCCTAGACACAATTCTAAGCAAGCTCTATGTCTAGATGAATGCTCATTTGCTAACATATCTCAAACATCAAATGTCTTTGGTTGAATAATATGAAAGCAATCATAACTAGCAAGTCCAATGGCTATCTTAGCACCTCTAACAACAAATGTCTTTGGCAAAGTATGCTAAAAGCTAAGAAGAGTTGTCTCGGGCATTTCCTCGAACACCTTTCGGGGGGGAAATGCCTAAGGTTCAACTACTCAGTGGCCAACTCAGAAGATGCTTTATGCTCACTCTACTAGCAAGGAAATATGAATGATCTACACTAAAACATCCTAGTTCTAACCTAATCACCCTCAATCTCCCTAACCCATGAATTCAAAAGGTGATTACTCACTAATCTCCATGATTCCTCTTAAACCCATGTTGGATTTCAGATTAATCATGTAGAGAAACACAGGAAATAGATAAGAACACAGAATTCTCAATAATAAACTGATCAATTGATTCAAAGAGATGACTTTCCAAAGGTTTTTTGGTGGTTTTTCTAAGAACAAAGATGATCCCCCTCTTGGTGGCTCCTAGAGTATTAAAACATAGGTTTAGAAAATAAAAACGTGCATAATGAAATGACCAAAAGGCCCTTGAGAAATCACAAGTTCGAGTAGAAATAAAACGCGCAGCGACCTCAGCCCGTCGCTCCGACAAGTCGCTCTAGGCTTCGGGAGCGACCTCGCTGTGTCGCTGCGAGAGGTCGCTCCGGGTTCCTTCTCGCGTCTCTGGGTGATGAAACCGCGAGCGACTTCTCCCTGTCGCTCCCATAACGTCGCTCTCAGCTGGAGCGACCTCGCTGTGTCGCTCCGAGAGGTCGCTCCGGGCTCGTTCTCGCGTCTCCGAGTGATGAAACCGCGAGCGACTTCTCCCTGTCGCTCTGGTTAGGTCGCTCCAGTAGGGTGATCAGAGCGACTTGGTGGTGTCGCTCCAGACTGGTCGCTCCCATGCCTTGCTCGCCCAATGACCACTCTAAACACTCATTTTTGAGCTCCAAATGCCTCCAAGTGCCTCCAAGAACTCCATGTGGTACTCCAATACCTGATAAGGACTCATGTATGCAAAATGCAACCTAAACATGGCTAAATCCTAATCTATATGATCAAAATGCACATGGATAAATGGATAAAACAATAGAAATATGCAAGATATCAACTCCCCCAAACTTGTTCTTTACTTGTCCACAAGTGAACTTTCTAGAACTCATAGGGAAAGAGGTTGAAGGTGGGAGCTCATAGCCAAAAGAAACACCACTAGCAAACACAATTAGCCCACTCTCTTATTACACTCTAGCTTCTCTAGGCCTATCTCAACTCCTTTTGTCCCTACACTCATCATCAAGCATCCACACATTCAAATCTGCCAACTCTCACATTCATTAAGCATAAGATATCAAGTGAATTCTTGCAAATGGTCAGTTGGTCCAAGTCATTTGGTTGGGTAAGGGAAGGTTTTTATTCAAGTGATTGAAGAGGTTCAAAACATATGATCTTTAAGGTGGTTTACTCTCAAAACAAGTAGCCTTGACATTGCACATAATATATCTAAGAAAGGGACCAACTCATGCATACAATGCTCAATCTCCATTGTTCTACCCTTTTCCCAAACATATAAGTTACACATTCACTCTCAAATGTCAAACCCAACTCACACCTCTCACCAAAAGATTCTAAAAACATCAGCTCTTTTTCCTTGAAATCTATAAGGGATTTTTCACAACCTCAAAATGTCTCTCAGCTCCTAACAACTTTGCTAGCCCCCTTTTTCTTTTTTTTTTTTTTTTTTTTTTTTAGGTTGGGAGCCAAGACTTTTCAAAACTAGAGCTGGAGGTTCTCTACTTATCCCAATAAATCAATTCACTTGAGCACAAGAATCTATCCTTTTTATTTCTCCCAAATCATGATTACAACGCTCACCCTCCCACCTATAGCTAGACAATAGAGTGTCCAATCCAGCAAAAATGAAGATCAAGCATTGTCGTTCCCGATACTCTCAACATTATGCACATGTAAAACTTTCCGAAGAAGGCCTCACTCATCAAACAATGAAAGCTTAAAAGGAAGGAAAGGTTTTGGGAGTGGTCTACCACTAGAGTTTGTCAAAAAGAATGGCATAAAAGATGTGACAACTCAAGTGTGTATAGCCATGACTCAGTACACAAGAGACCCTAAGCAAGAAGCATTAAGTTCATTCAGTTCAAATAAGGTTGTAGCTGGCTTCAAAGACTGAGTTTCTACAATCAACAAGTTTCAAGAAGAGTTTTCAAGGCTCGAAACATACAAGTCTTTTCGAGAGGTGCATGGCTACTCAGGTGCAACGTAGTGTTCTTTACAAGGCATTTAAAATCATTGCTCCCAATGCAAGTGAATGCAACCTATATGCTCTAGACTCTCCTAATGGTGCAAATGATGCAAACTAAATGAAAAATCTTTTTTTTTTTTTATGCAAATAGGTGTGCAATGCATGACTCAAATGAAACACAATCAAAGCAAACATGATCAAATGCTTGGTACCTCCCCCAAACTTGAGATACACAGTCTCTGTGTGGTCAAGGAAAGAGAGAGATACCGAGAAGAAAAATAATATGCAAAAATGAAATGGTATATACAAGGGAGAGAAAGAAGTACCTCCTATGGATAGTAGGTGGGGGCAGATGCCCCAGCATCGTCGTCGTCAGGAGGGAAGGTGGTGTAGTAACCACCAGATGCTGAACCGGAGCCTCCATACCATGGTTGGCTCTCAACCTCGTCAATCTCGTCCTCACTGTCTGAAGAAGCGAGGGATGGGGATTTGTTGCCGGAAGTGGAAGGTTGAGTGGGTGGGTTCCTCCACTTACGCTGAAGCTGCGCAGCAGTGAGGGGGAAGCCAAGAGCATCAGGCGGGGGTGGAGGCTGGGGGTTTGAGGTGTTCGCGAAAGCGAAATCGGCTGAGCTACATCCAGCTATTCCTCCCCTAGTTAAGACATCAGCTACTTTCTTCATGAACTTTGCTGAAGTCTTTGCCTGCTTCTTCACAGTCTTGCTGAGCGCCTTGCACTTATCCTTCAGCTTTTCTATCGTTCTGTCCTGAGCTTTGTTCCACCTCTGGAGACGACCAATGTGGTCATGAGCATCACGGAGAGCTCCAGGGGGAAGGACTCCGTCATGGGGCTTGAAGTAGTAGCGCGGAGGTCCATAGATATGCTCAGATGTGTCTGCAACAGGCGAATCAGGTTGCGTAGGGACACTCCTTTTCCTTGATGGAGCTGCTTGAATTGGATCGAGAGGCCCGTGTTCTCCGAGAAAGTACTCCTGGGGAATGTTGAAGCTGACAGCTCCAGGTATCTCTAAACTCGTCAGGTTCCGGTTTGGAAGAACCACCTCGACTGGCTTGCCCTGCAAGTAGTAGTGGTAGACGTAGTCCTTCCCATACATCCCACTGAAATAGGTGGCAATCCTCAAGTAGGTGCCATCAATGAACCTAGGCCCCGCTGCGTCCTTTCCCAAGGGAACATTCAGAAATTGGAGCAGTGGTGTGATCATTCCGCCTATCCCCATCTTTGGGCGTGAATCAGTGGTGTACCACGCCCAGTCTCTGTAGTGCTCGAGACGGCCCACAAAGAAACTGACCATCCCAAAGGTAGCATAGATGTCAGTGCTGGGAAGGGGTAACACTCCAGGTTGAGCGTAGGGACGGATAGCCGGACAGAGCAGTCGCATGTCTTCCTCAGTAACCGTACCCGCTTGCTTCCGTGGGTAAAAAGCATGGACTAGCAATCTGTGGAGGTAGCGTACAGACGGGTGTCGGATGTGTGAGTTCTTGTCCGCCCCGGTAGAGTGCTTGTTTCCAGTGATCAACTTCCAGAGCTCTGTGGGGAGGTTCTCACACTTGGGAAGTGAGTGGTCTTCTAGGTCTTGGAACCCCATGACCCTCCCAATGTCCTTGAAGTTCATGTTGTATTCTCTTCCATTGACCTTGAACCTGATTTTTCCCCATCCTTGTCTCACATGCGCCGTGTCGTGGTAAGTGACCACAAGAGAGGATAGGAACTGACAAGTGACATCCTTGTAGAAAGGATAAGCCATGGTGAGGAGTTTTGGCATCTTCAAATGTCCCAGCATCGCCTCAATATCAGACTCTAGACCCAACTCCTTCAGCAAATCGAGGTCGGCAAACCTGGTTGGAGCCCAAGTGACTCCATTCTTCAAATGATCATATAGCTCCTCCACAGATGGAGTTTTCGCTCTGTCTCGATCAACAGCAACCCCTTTGCCCTTTGACATCTTGGCTTTCTTCGTAGGTGCCGGCTCATCTTCACTCTCAGTTTCACCTTCCTCATGGGTGGGAACTGGTACACTTTTCCCTGCCCTCTTCTCGTGTTCTTTCGATTTCCTTGCAGCCAACGTCTGCTGTCGCACAGTCCTCTGCGTCCCTGAGCCAGTTGGCTCGCTGGTTAGAGCTTTTCCTCTTAGGGCAAACTCTTGACTTTCGGCTTCTTGCCTCTCAGCTTCCAACCTTCCCTTTGTCTTCTTAACCATTTTCACCTGAAAAATTACAAACTGGACCGGTTCGGGAGCGACGTGAGGGTGTCGCTGGGAGAGGTCGCTCCCGAGTCGTTTCCTCGCGTCGTGTTTCGACTAAAACGCGAGCGACCTTGGAGTGTCGCTCTAGAAACCTCGCTCTGAGCTGGAGCGACTTCAAGGTGTCGCTCTAGGACGTCGCTCCGGGTCAGTTTTTTTGAGGTCCGTTTCGTCGAAACCGCGAGCGACTCCGAGGTGTCGCTCCCATAACGTCGCTCCCATCTGGAGCGACCTTTCGACCTCGCTCCGAGACCTCGCTCTGAGGCGATTTTTCTTGATCCGGCGACGAAAACGCGAGCGACCTTGGAGTGTCGCTCTCGAAACCTCGCTCCCAGCTGGAGCGACCTTGAGGTGTCGCTGTGAGACCTCGCTCCCACGCACGACTCCTGCTCAAAACTGAACCGATCAAGCACCTGCACACAACTTCTCTCTTTTTTTTTTTTTTTTTTTTTTTTATGCAATAAGATGAAAAATGAAAATACCAATGCAATATATGCAAGGATACGCATGGGACTTCCTCCCAAGTGAGCTTGTTTTAAGTCCCGAGCTTGACTTTGCCTCCTTTTAGATTAGGCCGGGGTAGGATCAGACAGTGGAGTTGAAACTCCATCTTCCTCTGGTGCAGTAGCCATGTAGAGCTTAACCCTTTGTCCATTGACTGTGAAGTCTCTTCCATCAGTGCTCCACAAAACTATTGCTCCATATGGCCTAACCTCCTTGACTTTGAAAGGACCGGACCACCTTGACTTAAGCTTTCCTGGAAACAACTTCAGCCTAGAGTTGTAGAGAAGAACTTGATCTCCTTCTTTAAACTCTCTCTTCAGGATATTCTTGTCATGGAAAGCCTTAGTCTTCTCCTTGTAGATTCTTGAGTTCTCAAAAGCATCCATTCTTATCTCATCAAGCTCGTGTAGCTGAAAGAGCCTTTTCTCCTTGGCACTCTTGATGTCAAAGTTCAGCAACTTTATTGCCCATAGTGCCTTGTACTCAAGCTCCACTGGCAGATGGCAAGCTTTCCCATACACTAGGTTGAAAGGTGTGGTGCCCAGTGGTGTCTTGTACGCTGTCCTATAAGCCCAAAGTGCATCGTCAAGCTTATTGGACCAATCCTTCCTTGTAATCCCCACAATCTTCTCCAGAATAGATTTGATCTCCCTGTTAGAAATCTCAACTTGGCCACTTGTTTGGGGATGATAAGGAGTTGCCACCTTGTGCTTCACACCGTTCTTCTTGAGAAGTCCCTCAAGCAGTTTGTTAATGAAGTGGGAACCTCCATCACTGATTACAACTCTTGGAACTCCAAACCTTGGGAAGATGATGCTCTTGAACATCTTGATTACAACTCTAGCATCATTGGTGGGGCTTGCAATGGCTTCCACCCATTTGGAGACATAATCAACAGCCACAAGGATATATTTGTTGCCAAAAGATGATGGAAATGGTCCCATGAAGTCAATACCCCAGACATCAAACACTTCAACTTCAAGGATTGGATTTTGAGGCATCTCATTCCTCTTGGTGATGTTTCCTCTTCTTTGGCAAGAATCACACTTCGAAACAAAGTCTTGTGTATCCTTGAACATATGTGGCCACCAGAATCCAGCTTGTAATACTTTTGCAACTGTTTTGAAGGTGGCAAAGTGACCTCCATAGGATGATCCATGACACTGTGCAAGGATCCCATCAATCTCCTCATTTGCAACCACTCTCCTATAAAGCTGATCCTTGCAGAGAATGTAGAGGTAGGGCTCATCCCAGTAGTATCTTTTCACATCCTTATAGAACTTCTTCTTGGCATAGCCCACAAGATTCAGAGGTTCTTTTCCTGTGGCTAGGTAGTTCACTAAATCGGCATACCAAGGTTCTTTCTCCTCTGTTGCTTGGACTTCTTCCAGCTTCCTACCAGTCTCACAGACTGCTATCACTGCTTCGATAGCCATGATCTGCTCCTCAGGAAGTCCTTCGTCAATAGGGATACCAGACTCTACCCTCAACCTGGACAAATGATCAGCTACTCCATTCTCAACTCCGGGTTTGTCTTTGATTTCCATATCAAACTCTTGGAGCAAAAGGATCCACCTCAAAAGCCTGGGTTTTGCATCCTTCTTGGCCAAAAGGTGTCTCAAGGCAGCATGATCGGTGTAGACAATGACTTTAGACCCAACCAAGTAGCTCCTGAACTTCTCAAAGGCAAAAACAATTGCCAGCATCTCTTTCTCTGTTGTGGCATACCTCATCTGAGCATCATTGAGGGTTTGGCTGGCATAGTAGATCACATGGGTTTTGCCATCTTTCTTCTGCCCCAAAACAGCTCCCACAGCATAGTCACTGGCGTCACACATGATCTCAAAAGGAAAATCCCAATCAGGTGGCTGGACAATTGGGGCACTAACGAGTTCACCTTTTAGCTTCTTGAAAGCTTGTAGGCATTCCACATCAAAACTGAAGGTAGCTTCCTTGCACAGCAGCCTGGTCAAAGGTCTAGTTATCAAGGAGAAATCCTTGATGAACCTCCTGTAGAATCCAGCATGGCCAAGAAAACTCCGGATGTCTTTCACTGTCTTTGGTGGAGGCAGACCAACCATAACATCGATTTTGGCTTTATCCACCTCAATCCCCTTCTCTGAAATCTTGTGTCCTAGCACAATCCCTTCCTTGACCATGAAGTGACACTTCTCCCAATTCAGCACAAGGTTGGTGTCTTCACATCTCTGTAGGACCCTGCACAAATTTGACAAACAAGCAGAAAACGAAGATCCATAGACAGAGAAATCATCCATAAATACCTCCACAACATCCTCAATCAGATCAGAGAAAATTGACATCATGCACCTTTGAAAGGTGGCTGGAGCATTACATAGACCAAATGGCATCCTTCGATATGCAAAGGTACCATATGGACATGTGAATGTCGTTTTCTCTTGATCATTGGGATGTATGGGGATTTGGAAAAATCCTGAATACCCATCAAGGAAACAATAGAATGGGTGATTTGCAAGTCTCTCAAGCATCTGATCAATAAATGGTAATGGAAAATGATCCTTTCTAGATGCAGAGTTTAGTTTTCGGTAATCAATGCACATTCTATGACATGTGATGGTTCTTGTTGGTATCAATTCATCCTTGTCATTCTTAATCACAGTGATACCACCTTTCTTTGGTACAACATGCACAGGTGATACCCATTTAGAATCTGAGATAGGGTAAATAACACCAGCATCTAGGAGTTTAAGAATCTCTTTCTTTACAACATCCTTCAGGTTAGGATTTAACCTTCTTTGATGCTCGATAGAAGTCATTGATTCATCCTCAAGATGTATCCTATGCATGCACAGAGAGGGTGATATCCCCTTGATGTCATCTAGTGAGTAACCTATTGCCTTTCTAAATCTTTTAAGTGTTCTCAAAAGTTCAGATAGCTCACTTTCAGTAAGTTCACTACTCACAATGACAGGGTAAGTTTCATTAGGACCAAGAAATGCATACCTTACACCATGGGGAAGAGGTTTAAGCTCCACTTTAGGTGCCTTAAGTTCACTCCAGTCATCTTGCTGGTTGTCCTCTTGTTGAGTGACTGAGACTTCTTGGTGAACCATCTGGGGAAGCTCCTCGTACTGATCCTCACTGAAAAACCCCTGGTGTGAATCCAGCATCATCCCATAGGCAGTACTCTCCAGGTTCTCAACCACCTCAGCCTCTTTCTCTACAGTCAAAGCATGCTGTAGAGGGTCCTCTAGTGACAACTCTTCAAGGATTTCATCAGCAAGGGCGTCCATCTCTTCAATGTAGAACACCTGCCCTTGAACTGTTGGCCTCCTCATTACCTCCTTGATGTCGAAATGGAGAACGTGCCCTTTACCCAGATGGAGATCAATCTTGCCTTCTTTCACATTAACAATGGCTCCAGCTGTGGCTAAGAAAGGCCTTCCAAGGATTAAAGGGTCTTGAGCTTCTTCACCCATTTCAAGCACTACAAAGTCTGTAGGGATCTCATAATTTCCAACCATCACTGGGAGGTCCTCTAAGATACCCACAGGGTACTTAACTGAACGATCAGCCAATACCAGAGAAAGTCTACACTTCTTGTACTGAGTGAAACCGAGCTTCTTAGCAACAGATAGGGGCATCAAGCTGACACTAGCTCCCAAATCGCAGAGACACCTATCGAATACCATAGGCCCAAGAGCACAAGGTAATGTGAAGCATCCTGGATCTTCTAGCTTCTTTGGTATGACCAGCCTCTGAATGATAGCACTGCACTCATGAGTGAGAATCACCATGCCCTCCATCTCTTTCTTCTTTGCAGCTACAGCATCTTTTAGGAACTTACTGTACTGAGGAATCAGCATGAAAGCATCAATAATGGGCATTGTGACCTGGACTTCACTCATTTGCTTGTCAAACAGAGCTTTGTACTTCTCTAGCAACTGCCTCTTGAATCGACCTGGGAATGGAAGCTTAGGTTCATAGGCAGGAGGAACAAAAGAACTTTCACTTGCAGGAGTGACAACTTCACCATCTTTAACTGTTTTCTTCTCTTCTCCAACCTTTCCTTTTCCTTTGGCTTCCACTATCTTTTCCAAGATCTCGTCATTGGTCTTCTCATCAACAATCACCACTTCATCATCTATGGTGATGGCAACCCCCTCACTTTGTTTCTCAGCATCCTTGGTGAGAGCTCTCTGAGGTAACTCCTTACCACTCCTGAGAGTGATAGCTTTCATGGTTTCCTTGGGGTTTTGCTCAGACTTTCCAGGTAGAGAACCTTGTTGGCGATTTTGTTGAGTGTTCATGGCAGCAAACTGGTTCTCCAAAGCTCTGAACTTGTTGTTGAGCTCATTGTAGCTCCCATCAATCTTTGAGTGAAGATTCTTCAACTCATAGCCAACATGCTTCTCACTTCTTGTTTGAGATTCCAGGATTTGTTTCAGTAGAGCATCAGTGCTGCTGACTTGAGGGGTGGAGGTAGAGGGATTAGATTGTTGTTGGGAAGAATTGTTGCCTTTGTTGTTGAAACCAGGAGGAGGGTTTTGCTGTGGTTGATAGCTGCCTTGCTGATTGTTTCGAGGCTGGTAACCACTCTGATGGTTGTTGGAATAGGATTTCTGTTGGTAGTTGTTGTACTGAAAGTTGGGCTCTTTCTTGTACCAGCTACCATTGTTGTTGATGAAACACAACTCTTCCTGACCTTCCAAACCTTCAACTTCATGGACAACAGCTGGTGTCTCTTGGGTTGGGTTGCCAACAAAGTGCAGCTGCTCTTGGGTAGCTTTATCAGCAAGGAGGATGTCTATCTTATCTTGTAGAGCTTTCAACTCCTTCCTCGTTTGCTTATCATCAGATCTACTGCCTCTGTCGTGGTCTCCACTGTAGACTGCATCACTCTTAACCATGTTGTCAACCAGCTCCTCTGCATCCTCCTCAGTTCTCCCCAAGAAGAATCCATTACTAGCTGTATCCAGTCTGGCCCTGTACTTAGGAAGAGCACCACGGTAGAATGTGCTCAGCAAGCTCTCTTTAGAGAAACCATGGTGTGGGCATTGAGCTTGGTACCCCTTGAATCTTTCCCAGGCTTCACTGAAACCTTCCAAGCCCTTCTGTTGAAAGCTGGAGATCTCGTTTCTCAGCTTAGCAGTTCTTGAAGTAGAGAAGAACTTCTCCAAGAATGCTTTCTTGCAGTCATCCCAAGTGGTGATGGAGTCGCTTGGTAGAGACTTCTCCCACTGACGTGCTTTATCCCCTAAAGAGAAAGGGAATAGCTTGAGCTTTAAGGCATCTTCGGAGACACCATTGGTTTTTGACAACCCACAGTAGCTGTCGAACCTGTCCAAGTGATCAAATGGATCCTCTAGAGCCAAGCCATGATACTTGTTGTTCTCGATCACGTTGAGGAGTCCTGACTTGATCTCAAAGTTGTTGGCTGCCACAGCGGGTGCTCGGATTCCCAATCGATAACCATGAATGTTTGGACGGTCGTAAGTGCCAATGGGCCGAGCTGCTCGCTGTTGGTTAGGTGGACCATTGTTGTTAGCGCCATTGACGCCTGCATCTTCTTGATGAACGTCTCCCATGTCAGTGTTCAGTCTCTGCAATTGAGCCTGATGTTCTTCTTCTCTTCTCTTTCTAGCACACTCTCTCTCTAAAGCTCTGATGTCTGCTGCTCTTGGAACTAGGTTTGATGGACCCCTGCTCCGCAAGTTCATACACCTGTAGATTAAAGGGAGGTGAAGAAG
Source organism: Brassica napus (assembly GCF_020379485.1). Lineage (NCBI taxonomy): Eukaryota > Viridiplantae > Streptophyta > Magnoliopsida > Brassicales > Brassicaceae > Brassica > Brassica napus. Next base: position 42,784,696 of record NC_063446.1, read on the forward strand.
AGTCAGTAACAAAAGAAAATAAAAATGACTTAGTCTCAAGCAATTGACTAAATCTCAATGTTTAAATCTACTCAGAAATTGGCAACGGCGCCAATTTGATGTTAGGAGTTTTCAAGGCTCCTAAGACAAATGCTGTAGTATAAATGATTGTCGAACCAGTTCTGAGGGATATCAAAGCACTGAGAATGCAAGTACTCACTTAATCTAAGTGCAACCAATGATTTAGATGGGTTTTAAGCTATGACTAAAACTAGAAAGCAATAACAGAATGATACTTCTTGACTAAGGGAAAAGAGAACTCATGGGCATAGGGATTAGACCTTGGGTGATCAAGTATCGAACTAAGGATGGCAAATGATCAATCAAACTATCAACCTTAAGCCTAGACACAATTCTAAGCAAGCTCTATGTCTAGATGAATGCTCATTTGCTAACATATCTCAAACATCAAATGTCTTTGGTTGAATAATATGAAAGCAATCATAACTAGCAAGTCCAATGGCTATCTTAGCACCTCTAACAACAAATGTCTTTGGCAAAGTATGCTAAAAGCTAAGAAGAGTTGTCTCGGGCATTTCCTCGAACACCTTTCGGGGGGGAAATGCCTAAGGTTCAACTACTCAGTGGCCAACTCAGAAGATGCTTTATGCTCACTCTACTAGCAAGGAAATATGAATGATCTACACTAAAACATCCTAGTTCTAACCTAATCACCCTCAATCTCCCTAACCCATGAATTCAAAAGGTGATTACTCACTAATCTCCATGATTCCTCTTAAACCCATGTTGGATTTCAGATTAATCATGTAGAGAAACACAGGAAATAGATAAGAACACAGAATTCTCAATAATAAACTGATCAATTGATTCAAAGAGATGACTTTCCAAAGGTTTTTGGTGGTTTTTCTAAGAACAAAGATGATCCCCCTCTTGGTGGCTCCTAGAGTATTAAAACATAGGTTTAGAAAATAAAAACGTGCATAATGAAATGACCAAAAGGCCCTTGAGAAATCACAAGTTCGAGTAGAAATAAAACGCGCAGCGACCTCAGCCCGTCGCTCCGACAAGTCGCTCTAGGCTTCGGGAGCGACCTCGCTGTGTCGCTGCGAGAGGTCGCTCCGGGTTCCTTCTCGCGTCTCTGGGTGATGAAACCGCGAGCGACTTCTCCCTGTCGCTCCCATAACGTCGCTCTCAGCTGGAGCGACCTCGCTGTGTCGCTCCGAGAGGTCGCTCCGGGCTCGTTCTCGCGTCTCCGAGTGATGAAACCGCGAGCGACTTCTCCCTGTCGCTCTGGTTAGGTCGCTCCAGTAGGGTGATCAGAGCGACTTGGTGGTGTCGCTCCAGACTGGTCGCTCCCATGCCTTGCTCGCCCAATGACCACTCTAAACACTCATTTTTGAGCTCCAAATGCCTCCAAGTGCCTCCAAGAACTCCATGTGGTACTCCAATACCTGATAAGGACTCATGTATGCAAAATGCAACCTAAACATGGCTAAATCCTAATCTATATGATCAAAATGCACATGGATAAATGGATAAAACAATAGAAATATGCAAGATATCATTTACGAGGAAATTGCGAGGAATCACAAAGGCCCGTGTTTTTTTATACGAGGTATTAACGACGATTTACCTTACGAGGAATTAACGAGGCTTGCTTTCCTATAAATATACCCACAACTCTCACTCTCAAACCACACACAAACTCCCAATCACACCTTATCTCAAATCACAATCCTCAAAAAAATCATATTCAAATTATAAATATTTGAAAAAAATAGGAAAAGGAGAAGATATTAGAATTCATGTGGGCGAGACTTACGTATTATAATTGCTGGAAGTCTTGCCACATGTTAATCTGGTATTTCTCTCCTTTTCCTTTTTTTTTCAAGTTTGTACACTACGAGATATTTACGACGATTTGTACTTACGTGGAATTAACGGGTTTATGTATAAATCCGTTTACGTGGTCTTTAAGACAATTTCTGCTTACGTGGAATTAACGAGTGTTTTGTTTAAATCATTTTACGTGGTAGTTACGACGATTTCATCATACGAGGACTTTACGACGATTTGTGCTTACGTGGAATTAACGAGTGTTATGTTTAAATCCCTAGAATCCGAAACCCGAAACCCGAAACCCAAACCCGAAACCCCAAACCCCAACCCCGAAACCCGAAACCCAAACCCCCATCTTTAATTTTCTACTTCATATATTCCAAACCCCATATTTAATTTTAAGTTTCGTCGTTATTTTTAACGAGTGTTATGGTTAAATCTCTAGAACCCGAAACCCGAAACCCGAAACCCGAAACCCGAAAGCCGAAACCCGAAACCCGAAATCCAAAACCCGAAACCCCAAACCCTGAACCCCTAAACCCGAAACCCCAAACCCGAAACCAAAAACCCGAAACCCGAAACCCGAAATCCAAAACCCGGAACCCCAAAACCCGAAACCCCAAACCCGAAACCCGAAACCCCAAACCCCATATTCCTTATTTTCTACTTCATATATTCCAAACCCCATATTTATTTTTAGGTTTCGTCGTTATTTCCTCGTTGTATTACGTTATATTTACGACGATTTCATCCTACGTGGTTTTTACGACGAATTCATCCTACGTGGTATTTACGACGATTTAGTCCTACGTGGAATTAACGAGTCCTTCGTCGTTATTTACTCGTTGGAATACGAGGACTTTACGACGATTTAAGCTTACGTGGAATTAACGAGTGTTATGTTTAAATCCCTAGAATCCAAAACCCGAAACCCGAAACCCCAAACCCCATATTCCTTGTTTTCTACTTCATATATTTCAAACCCCATCTTTATTTCGATTCCAAACCACAATTCCCACATTTGCTTATTCATAAAACAAACTCCCACATTACCTTATTCATAAAACAAACCCCACATTATCTTATTCATAAAACAAACTCCCTCATCTTATTCATAAAACAAATACATCAATCGGATACATCGACATTCTCGTCAACACTAGAAACATCATCATTTTCATTAAACTCGTCTTCAACAGCTTCGTCTGTGGCATCATCGGTAAGATCTTCGTACTCGTGATTATGCGGATCAATGAGAAGGATATCATCAATTTCTTGTTCAGGTTCCTCAACTTCATTTATCTGTTCTTCTTGCAATGGTGGTTCTTCTCCACTGATGATTCGTCCTCGAGGTGTAACTTTGATTACTGCTAACCAATTTATACCTGAATCTCTCATCCGAGGGTATGGAAGGAAGCTAACTTGGTCTGCTTGTGAAGCTAAGATGAAAGGCTCGAATTTGTTGTACCTTCGTCCACCGTTGACATCAACTACACCGAATTTGTTAGACCGAACACCTCTGTTGACGACGGGGTCGAACCATTCACATTTGAAGAGGACGCATTTCAGCTTCAGTATCCCTGGAATATCGACTTCAATAATCTCCGTCAAGATCCCGTAGAAATATGTTTCCCCTTTCACACATATTCCATAGTTACTGGTCGCCCGTTGTCTACCATAGTCATATGTATGAAAAGTATAGCCTCGTGTGAAATACATCTGTGATGTGGTGACCTTTACAAGTGGAGATTGAATTACTTCGTGTAACCACTTAGGATAATCTGCATCGTCGTCGTCATAATCAACCTGCAAAAATAAAGAGAATGTTAATGAAATACAGATAATGTATGAAATTTTTTTTAGTTAATACCTGATTCCGCAACCACTTAATGAAGTGTTGATCTTTCCTTTTGTCTACGTCACTTGTGGATATACCAGGAAATGTTTCTTCGACTTGAGAAACAAATAGGCTGTAAAATCACATTTTATAGGAATGAATCTCTCGCAATTATACAATTAATTATACTTATATGTGTTTCGAAGTGTCAATATATGTTACCTTTCAAAATAACGAATCAATGGATCTTCGCAATTGAGTAGAATATAGGTGTGTGCACTATGAGCGTCTTGTTCACTCGACCACCAAACCTCTTTAGACTTCCCACCGAGTCGCCCAATCTGGCTAAAGATGTCTGGAACACCAGCAACTGCATATGTTGGCGCAACACCACCATCATCATATCTTCTTGGAGCTCTTCTCCGTGTACGTACTTTTGACGCAAAGTAGTACGATGTGAAGTGAGAAACTTCTTCCGTCAAACTTCCAGCAATTATAGAACCTTCAACTTTGGCGAGGTTCTTTGCTTTTCCCTTCAAATATTTCATGGCTCGCTCATACTGATACATCCATCCGTAATGTACAGGTCCACGAAGCAATGCCTCATATGGGAGGTGGACAGCTAGATGCTCCATGACGTCAAAAAATCCGGGAGGAAATATCTTCTCCAAGTTGCACAATAAGATGGGAATGTTCTCCTGAAGCTGTTCCACAACTTCTTCTTTAAGAGTGCGTGTGCTCAGATCCCTGAAAAATGCTCCAATGCCTTTTATATTCAAAAAAAAATAAACACATTGTTAGTCATATATTATTTTGTAAATTATTGTGATATAATACACTACGTACCTGCAAGTGCTTCATGTACGTTTGTTGGAAGTAGCTCCGCAAATGCAAAGGGCAGTAGTCGTTGCATAAATACATGACAATCATGACTCTTCATCCCGGAGAACTTTTGACCCTTTTCAACACATCTAGAGAGATTCGAAACATACCCATCGGGGAACTTCACTTCTGATGCCACCCAGTTGAACAACACCGACTTTTTTTCTGAAGATAATCTGAATATCGGAACGGGAACTTGTCCATTGCTTTTAATATGTAACTCGCTTCTTGAGCAAATATCCGGCAAGTCCAACCTCGATTTTATGTTGTCTTTTGTCTTCCCTGGGACATTCAATATTGTATTCATGATGTTCTCAAAGAAATTCTTCTCTATATGCATCACATCGAGGTTGTGGCGCAGAAGAAGATCCTTCCAATATGGCAACTCCCAAAATATACTCTTCTTGTGCCAGTTGTGATGAACACCGTAAGAATCTGGCATATTACGAGGGACATGCCAATTACCACCCCAACGAACTGTTTCGTTAGCTCCGTAGTAGTCGATTTGCGCTTCAATTTGTTCTCCAGTTAGATATGGAGGAGGAGTGTCTCTCACAACCCTTTTGTGCCTAAACAAATTCTTGTTTCTTCGGTAAGGATGGCCAATGGGAAGAAATCGACGGTGACAATCAAACCAACTTGTCTTCCTACCATTCTTCAGTTGAAACGCATCTGTCGTTCCATTACAATATGGACAAGCTAATCTCCCATGTGTAGTCCATCCAGACAACATCCCATAGGCAGGAAAATCACTTATGGTCCACAAAAGCATCGCTCGCATCGTAAAATTCGTCTTCGTTGAACAGTCATACGTCCTCACCCCTGTTGACCACAAATCCTTCAACTCTTTTATCAGTGGTTGTAGGAAAACATCCAGGGACCTTTTTGGATGGTTCGGACCAGGTATTAATATGGTCAAGAATAGTAACTCCCGTTGCATGCACATCTCCGGTGGCAGGTTGTATGGAGTAAGAAAGACTGGCCACAATGAATATTGTCTCCCTGACATTCCGAACGGACTAAATCCATCTGTGCATAATCCGAGATACACATTCCGGATATTGCTAGCGAAATCTGGATGTACTTTGTTGAAATGTTTCCAGGCTCTTGCATCTGATGGATGAGTCATCTCACCATCCGTCTGAGTATGCTCGGCATGCCATCTCATCTTTCCAGCAGTCTGCTCTGATTGATACAATCTTTTTAATCTGTCTGTAATTGGTAGGTACCACATCCTTTGGTACGGTACCCTATTACGTCCCCGTCCTTGCGGCTTGAATCGTGGCTTCTTGCAGAATCGACATTCTTCTAGCTTCTCATCATCTCCCCAATAGATCATGCAGTTGTCGATGCAAACATCTATCATCTCCGAAGGCAACCTAAGACTATAAACCAGTTTCTGAATCTCATAATAAGAATCAGCAGACACATTGTCTGCAAGTACTCTTTAAACAAGTCCGCCCATTCGTTCATGCAACTTTCAGGTAGATTGTGATCAGTTTTAATATTCATCATTCTAGCAGCTAACGACAATTTAGAGAGACCTTCTCTACAACCACTGTAAAGTGGTTGATTCGCCGCGTTTAACATTTCGTAAAACTTTTTTGCATCTATATTAGGTTCTTCATCTTCATCATGAGCTACGAATGCATCAGCTACCATATCATGAACCCTATCATAATCTACCATCTCCTCCTGGTGGTAACTATGTTCATTATGCAAATGATGATCAACCGGTTCTTTTTCCTGAAAATTGCTATTACTACTACTAGCTTCATTCTGATCATAATTAAAACCTTCTCCATGTTGAAACCAGATATAGTAATTTGCCGTGAAACCTCTATTTATTAAATGCTTCCAAACATTTTCACCATTTGCCAGTTTCGAATTGTTGCATTTCCGACAAGGACAGAACATCTTACCACTTTCTTGGGCGAGCGGTGTTGAATCTGCTTGATGCATAAATATCTCCAGACCCGCAAGGTATTCTTTTGTCACTCTCCCGTTAGCATCTCTATGCATATACATCCACTTCCGCAACTCGTAAATAGTCCCGGAGCCAGCCATTTTTTTTCTTTCACGGTTTTTGTTGTTGGTGTGTTTAAAATGATGTTCAAACATCCATATTTATAGGAAAATTTGAATCTGGTAGTTGTAATTTTTCTATGAATTTACGACGAAAATTAATTAGGTGGGCAAAAAAAACGTGTAACACCTGTAAAGTTGGTGGATTCAAAAATGTCCTCGCTAAATACACGTAAACTATTCCCTCGTAAATACCACGCAAAGTTTACGTCGTATTTACGAGGAAATAGTTTTTCCTCGTAAAATACTCGTAAAATTACATCCACTTTACGACGAAACAGTTTTGTCGTTACGTTACGAGGAAATAATGATGACTTTAGTTTTTCACGTAAATTCGTCGTAAACTCGACGCAAATTTACGAGGATTGTTTTTCCTCGTTAATTTTCGTCGTTAAGCATGTGTTTTCTTGTAGTGATAAACGCTCGAGTACACCTAGATTCCTTAGTTTGACCCAACAACAACAAGAAACTCCATCTCCAAACTACCGTGCACTTAGTACTAACCACAAGTGAGTAACTAAGAGACACCTTATACCAAATAAAGAAACCAGACCAACGTACCTTGTCCAATCCCATCCTTATACCATTCTTCCACTGAGCTTGGTTTAAAGAGATCAGATCCAACATCCATTGTATGAAGTGAACCAATTGCTTCCCTACACACAGACTAGCCACTAACTCCATATGACCTGAATAACGACCCTTAACACCATACCAATATTTAACCATATCAAGATCATAGAAATCAGAAAAACCATTATTATTCTTGATACCAAAACCATAACCAAATACAATAAAAGGTAGGCAGTTGCCACTGAACCATAAAACCAGTAATTCAAAAATCAAATAGAAACGTAAAAAAATGCTCCTAGAGCTTATTGAAACAAACCAACAACAAGCAGAAACCGCATCAACCAGAAAGCCACTCCTCAACTCTATATGAATTGTATTAACCATGGGACGCAGTTGAGTTCTTTGAGGAAGTTTGTTTGGGGTATGAAGAACCCTTCTCCTCTTGCAATCTGTTTCCTTCTCCCTGTCGCTTTCCCTGTCGAGCTTGAACATTTTTGTTCTGTGAAAGGAGTGCCTGAACGAACTTCTTCTTTGAAGTTCCTGCCGCCATTGTGTGTTTTAGTAGCTTGTGAGCGCCCTTCTTCTTCTCCTCCTCTCCAGCTTGTAGTTCCTTCTCTTCGACTTCCTTTGGTCGTGATTCTTCCTCAACGGTCTCCAGCACCACTTCTTGTGAACCATTCAGCTCCTCCATCTCTCCATCAGTAAGATTTTCGAAAGCTTCATCCTCACACATGAAGCCGTCATCCCCTGAAGATGGTATCACATTCTCCTCTAGGTCCATGACTTCATTCTCTTCCATATCCTTTCCATTGTCACCCAATGGTGGCTCCGTTTCTTCCCCCGCATCCACCGTTCCCGAAGCTATTGCAGCTATTGCACCATTCGCCATTGCTAAGGATTTCGGAGGGATCTTAAACAAGTTTACCTTGGCCCCATTAGGTTCATGCTGCGGGTCGTTAGATACAGAAGTCTTTCCTTCCATTTGAGGTCCTTTGTTGGCACTACCTGTGTCCTGCAATTCCCCTTCCTCCTTTGGCTCCTCTCGTGCATGATGCGGAGGACTCCTCTCACGTCTTGTGCCACGATTCCCCTTCTCCCGCGTTTCCTGCCCATAACTCCTGGACTGCTCCCAACGAGTGTTCCTGTGTCTGGTGGTTCCCTCATCATTTTTGTTGTTGTCGTGGTAGGAGGAGAACCTCTTGTTTCCTCTTTCAGGAACTCGTACCCACTTTGAATCCTGTTCCTCATACATTTTCCCTTTCCCCTTACCATAATAGTTCCGTTGATCTTTGCCTCTCTCCTGTTGACTCTCCTCTCCATGAATCACCACCCCTTTGTAGCTCCTTGCCCTGTCCTCTCTCTTGTTCGCCGGCTCCTCTCTGCTATCTGTTTTCTTCTCCACGCTTTTAGGATTGAGAGGACAATGATCCTCATCATGGCATAGACTAGAACAGAACTTGCAAATGCCAAACAGCTTCTCGTATTTAAGAGACACCGGGACCTCTTCCTCATCATAGAATTCTCCTCCTTTGAACTCCACGGATGTTTCCAGTGTTAGCTCTTTAAAGCCATCAATCACCACTCGCATATTTCCGTAGTCCAGATCTACATCCGTAGTCTCTCCAATGGCATCACCTATGCTTTGAAGCGCTGGAGTTGACCAAAACTCTGTCGGAAGACCTTCCACTTTAATCCAAAACGGGATCTCTGAAGGAAAGCTCCTTGTCATTCTTGGCTGCCACCGAGCTATCGAGATCATCCAATAATCAAAATGATACGGCTGTGACTCCAGAACCGCTTCAATGTCTTCTTCCAGCAACGAGTTAACTTTTTGCTCCACCGGGTTCATACACCTCCCAATCAGAGTCATTGCATAGCTCTTGATCAGGTCCGAGTTATCGAAATGTGGAACGGAGATCTTCAACCTATTGCGAACCCCTTCTCCCTCTTTCGAGGCTCCCCCCTTTCCCACCAATTGTCCCTGATTCATAGATACCAAAGAAAGAACAAACAGAGTCGAAATCCGTAAGAGAAAGAAGAAGAGTTTTAAGTTTGTGCTACTAAAGCTCGTAGTACACTTCTTTATATAATGTAACAACTCGTAAAGAAAATCAATCAGGAGATCCGCTCTATTGATACTCCCTCGAAACCCATTGATCCTCAGAATCCGACTTTCCTGATTGTCGAATCGCATCAATCCCCAAATCCAGAGTTTCCTATAACCACTGACAAAAATCTAAACATCAAAAAGAAGATAAAGATCCCAAGTATTAGTAGAAAGGATCTCGCTTTGATGTTAACGACTGCCTTACTTCTCTCCTTCCTCAATCGAATCTCCGCAATCCCGATCTCCGTCGATACGAGATCAGGACCAAATAAGATTTCCAGATCTCCATTAATCCTTATGACAAGAAGACCATCTTGCTTCCATAATCTCCCGATCTGCTCATTAAGATAGAGCTCCTTGCAATCCCAGAACTTCCCAATAGAACCCGGATCCCATTCATGAAACATCTCAAAAACCTAGTAATTTGCCTTCGCCGTCGCCATGATATACGTTGTCATATGACCTAAAATTTTTTTTGTCACAAATATAGACCTTAAAAATAAAAATGACCAAAATAGACTTAAATGTTTTATCAAAATAAGTAAATATACACTTATACCCCCTAGGGTTAATTAATCTATACATTAGGGTTTAGAGTTAAGGGGTGGAGTTTAGGGTTTAGGGTTTAGAGTTTGGGGTTTAGGGTTTAGAGTTGAGGAGTCGGGTTTTGGGAATATGATTTAAAATTTTAAAAAATAAAATAAAAATTTAAAAATTTAAAATAAAAAAGGAAAATTTTATGTTTACCACTTTAATTGTACCACTATTCATCTTTACCACTTTCATGGTACCACTATTCATCTTTACCACCATTAAAAGAGTATTTTCAAAAATATCTTCTTCATTAAGTAGCAAAAGACTTTTATACCCTTGTTATCTATATATATAATAAATCATTATTTAAATAAATTTTTAAGAAAATTTATGTTTTCGAATTATACTTTTTCAAATTCGAACTATTTTGAATTTTGTTTTCCCAAATTTTTTTTTATTTTTTTCAAAAAATTTTTTTGAAAATCGAAAATTATGTTTGACACTATTTTTTTAATTATATTTTTTAAGTATTTATATATATTTATTAGAATCCTAAATTTCACATTTCAAAAACCCCACCTCACTCCTTAACTCTAAACCCTAAGTGTAGATTAGTTAACCCTAGGGGTATAAGTATCTTTTACCTTTCATTAAAAGTGAGGGTAGAAGTGATTAGTGTAAACGTGAAAAATAGTACTACGAATGTGGTATTTGTAGCAATTTCCCAAATTAAAAATGTTATTTTGGTCATTTTGGTTTTTGATCTATTTTGTGACAAAAACTTAAAAAAAGTTATCTGAGAGAATTGCCCTATGGTGGTTAATGGGTGATTCTCTCAAATATACATTTTTAAGTTTTTATTACAAAAATAGACATCAAAAACCAAAATGACCAAAATAGCATTTTTATTTTGAAAATTTTAATTTTTTTTTTAATTTTTTTTTAAATTTGAAATTCTATCCCCAAAACTCCACTTCTCAACTCTAAACCCTAAACCCTAACCTCTAAACCCTAAACCCTAAACCCTAAACCCCACCCATTAACTCTGAACCCTAGTGTCTAGATTAATTAACCCTAGGGGTATAAGTGTATATTTACTTCTTTTGATAAAACATTTAAGTCTATTTTGGTCATTTTTATTTTTAAGGTCTATATTTGTGTCAAAAAAATTTTTAGGTCTATCCTTGGAAATTTTTCTTAACCATATAATAAAAATTTAGATTTTTTATATATGTTATATTTTGAATTTTTTTAAACGGCTATAAATTACTAAAATTGTTAAAAGTCTCACATTCAAATTTTTGATCCATAGTTTAATTTTTTTTATGAAAAAATACAAATGATTACAAAATCATATAAGTAAATAGTCTAATTTAATTAATTATTAAGATTAAAAGATATATATTGTTTTAAATTAAACTATATACCATATAAAATACATAAATATTTTAGTTTTAAAATTTATTTTAAACAATTTTTTTTATAAAACCTTTGAACAAACATTGACAACTTAATTTTTTTTAAATATAAATTATTAAAAATATTAATCCTACAATGAAAATTTTGTTATCAGTAATTCAAAGTTTTTTATATAGATGATACAAATGATTAAGAAAAACATATGAATAGAAAGTATCATTTAATAGATATTTTAAAAATATACTATGTATGTTAATATGATTTAAATTTAATTATATATCCTATCAAATAGAAAAAAAATATTGTTTGGATTAATAAAACTGATTTATATGTTCGCACTAATTTAATTACATATGTAATATAGTTACTAACTTTTAATTATTCAATATATGTTTATTACTTTATAATATGTATTAGCATTATATACATAAAATAATTTTTATATATAAAGCCTATCCTGGGCAAGATCTAATCTAGTATATATATACAGGCGTGAGATGAGTTTCGTTTTCAGAAAGTCATCTTTCGGTTTTTCAGGGTGTTTGTGTCAAAATGCATGAGTACTAATTTATCAATTGTGATTCCAATTCAGGACAAGTCTCACGAAAGCAAAATCTTATCACTATCTATGATTAAAGACTGATAAATATTAGTTTGTCTGTTACTTGAGAATAAAGGAGGGCTTGGGAGAAAATGAATTGAAGCCACACAGACTGCCATATTACTGAGAGGACAGACAGAAAGACTGGATGATAAGATGGTTACATAATTAGCATTTTCGATGAAAGTTGGATTTTTAGATCCAAAGTCAGGTTAAATTAGAACAAATATTTAATAATCCTATCATCACAATTCCCATCTCAAAATATCTTCCCCCATAAATGGATCAAAATCTTGATACCAAGAAAGAAAGAAAGAAAAACAGAATCGATGCTCAAAAAAAAAAAAAAAAACAGAATCATGGGACTTATTGCTTCCTTCCGCTTCCTTTCTTCACAGATTGTGTCTCCATCTGTTCTTTCCCGTTCACTTCAGAAAGATCAACTGCATAAATAGAGTCAGAGTAGAACTTCATAGAACCATAACACGAACATATTCGACTGTGAAACTTCCATTATCTCTTTAATGAAGATTAAAGAAAAGAAGATGTTACCATCAGGTCCTCTGGCCATGAGGGTGAAGAATATGTTATTCAGTTTCTCCATCTTCCTTGCTTCTTGTGCTTGGTCCGTCTTGAACTTGAGACACTAAGATTAAAGAAAAAAAAATAAAAAAAAAATACACAGAATGAAACAAGAGGGGAACAACAGGGAGGAGCTAATTAACAACAGAGATTGAGGCAATTCTCTGTCTCAAACTTGGCGTAGCTCAACGCATAGACCTTTGAGTAACAAACACAAACATGCTTCACCAAGGTAAACTGCTACCAGTAGATCTGCTTATTTAACTCATGACCCGGCCAATACATAAGAAAATTAGGAGATATAGCAATCACATTCACCAAGACAAAACCAAATTAACCACATGAAAACACCAACGTAAGGATAAGTAGAGTAATCCATCCTCATGGAAACCTAAACTACATTCTCCAAATCAACATCAAAACTATCATTCAGATCAGATATCAAACATCAAAATTCCATACAGATGCAGTTTCAATCAACAAGTATCTATTATAATATACATACATACGAGAAGAAGCGATCATAGAGAAGTAGACAGAGTACCTACCTCTTTGTTATCAGTAACCTTGAGAACCAACTTGCCATCACAATGTCTATACTTGACAACATACCGAGTCTGCACCACAAACATCCAATTCATTAGAAAACAAAATTACTGCATTCTGGAAACGAAACATGTAGATTGCCTTGCCTATTTCAAATCAATCATCAATGTTTATCGAATCCTCAATACGAAAAACTCTCGACGGATCATAATCCAAACAGTTTAAATCTAGCTCAAAATCTCCAAAGCAACTGTGACGAACGCAATCGAGAAAGATAAAGATAACTTACAGATTCGGGATCAGCTTTGAAAAGCTGAACAGATCGATCTACGAATTCGTCCCATGAAACTATGTAAACCATCGAGATTCAGCTTAAGCTAAGAACGGACTTGGAGCTACTGAATTAATTGCAATCTCTGGGAGAATCAACAAAAAATTAACCACGACGGAGAAGCTGAGAGGGAGTTTAACTCAATATACCCCACCCTCTCTTCAAAAATTCTTATTTCTCCCCATAATAAAATATATTTTCTATTTTATTTTCTTTTAAATGAAAAATGTGGTCAAAGACAAAATAACCCTTAGTGAAATAGCTTAATTACAAAGATCCAACCTTAAAAATCCGACCGACCCGAATCTTATCCGGTTTAACCTAAACGATGGCGTTTCTCCTCTCCAATTGTCCCAATCTCTCTCACTCGTCTCATTTCACGCCTTCTTCCCAACTCTCTCTCTCTCTCTCTCTCTCTCTCTCTCTCTCTCTCTCTCTCTCTCTCTCTCTCTCTCTCTCTCTCTCTCTCTCTCTCTCTCTCTCTCGCGACGGCGAACCGATTCTCTGCAAATTTCTTTTCATTCACAGACCTTCAAAGCTCTAAACCCATTATCTCCTTCATCAAATCATCCCAAGTCAGAATCTCACATCTTCATTTCCCTAATTCAGTCTCACGCCATTCACGACGGCTCAACAAAGAATCCACCCCAGAACTCGTTTCTTGGTTCTTCTTTGTTCATCTCTTTCTTCTTCTTCTTCTCCTCCAATCTCCAAAGAAGAAGCCATCCTTCAAGCAGAGACTTGTCTCTCTTCGGGTCTCGCCAAACCCCTTAACAACCCCAAGCTCGCTTCCCCAAAGCTCAAGAAACTCAAACAGCCACGATTCCGTCTCGAGATCCCGATACTCGACAACGACTCACCTTCCTCTCTCTCACAGCTCGCGTTTCCATCTTTAGCGACATGCCCACCTCGAGACGAGGCTCCAACGTCGTCAAGTTTCTCTTCCTCTGGCCAGACCCTTCTTTCGTGGAACCTACAGTCAAAGCTTTCCGCTCTGAGATCTGCTGACGTGGCGGTTTTCATGGCTCCCGAGAGATCGCAGCTGAAGGATGTGAGGATATCTACAGAAGGTTTCGCCATGAAGCCTGTGGTGATGATCAATCCGAGATGGTTGTTCGAGGAAGACAAGAGTGACTTCATTGGTTCCTTCGATGTGATTTGATTTAAGCGTTTACTGGTTTAGAAGTGAGAGGGATACTGAGCAAGAGAAAAGAAGTTATCTTTAAGTGTGTGAGAGACAGTGTTGTGACTTGTGAGTGAGGAGAAATTAAACGTTCTCACTGAAGAAGAAGAAGAAGAAGGGGATGGGGCTTTGAAAGTTGTCTCGCAGTTCAAAGCTAGGCCGTCAATGGAGGAAGTTGAGCTTGTTTTGTATAACTTGATGGCTATGAACTCACTTATCACCAAAATCAGCTAAGTTTCTTAAGGATTTGGTTTCTAATATCGATGGGAAGAAGTAGTTGATTAGTGAGAATTTTGTAGTGTATTCTTGTTCTGTTTTCACTTTCCATGGAATTAAGAGATAATCATGTTGGTGTTTTTGATAAAGAAAACGTAAACTTATTGAAGCTATTTAACCATCCTAGAACAGGCCTTGAGAGAGTGTTGATGTGTATTGAATGCTATCTGATGTTGCTCAATCCTCCTTGGCTTATATTTCCACATATGACTTGTTTCTTCCAATCATAAAGCATTTGCTTTCGTCCTTTGTTGCATTCTTGCTACGCCTTTTGACGTACTTATCTGCTTAGGATGCAAAAAAAAAAAAAACATAAAATTACTCAAAAAATCTTTGTTTCTTGCAGGAAATCAAATCAAAGATCTAAATGTTATCTACCGAAAACCATCGAGTGAACAGTCATTAAACATTTCAAGTTGTACATAAACTTTGCTGGATTTCCTCCCCAGACATGCCACATGAATTGATAACTTGTACATATGTCTCCTTGGAAATAATATATTCTCAAGTTGAATGTTGAATAAAGTCCTAGCAACACTATGAATCCGTTTAATTCTTAATCGAACAGGTTGAAAACAAAAGAACCATCTATTACTCCAGTCACCTTAGTTTTAGATACAAAAGTGGTTTCCAGATTTAGACAAGTGAAATACGAATAGTAGGCATAGCATTTCAGTGAGGAACAGTGTATCAACTGAAATGTTAATCAAAGACACAGGGAGTCTACGTTACAAAAAATTCAAAAGTACGTTCTCATTGGTCAGCCAAAGTATTACTGTCTAAAAAAAATATTTGACAAAAAATAATAAAAAACGTACTCAGGTAAAATGCATAACACACGTAAAACGTGCGCATATCACATGTTAAAATAATAATTTTAAAAATATTTATGTAAACTGTGCAGCCGTTATATACATAGATTTAATATTATGATTACACTTAATAATTCTTGGTAATCTTCAAGGTAGTAGTAATACTAGCTTACACATAGTAATATTTTGGCAAATTTTAGATTTTATTAGTAAAACCATGTCTAAATGAAATATTTTATAGTAAAACAAATGATTTTATACAATTAATATCATTAACGAAGAATATTATATAAACAATTTACGAAAAATAAGTATTTTTATAGATTTGTTTTACTATAGTCTTACGATTCACACAACAACCATGAAAGTTAAGAAATCATTTTGGGAAAATGATAAGTATTCTTAAAACTATAGAAAATAATAATCTAAATAATTTTAATAGTCTTATTTACTATATACATAGTCTACTAATGGATAATATATGAGTTGTATATGTTAAAAATATACGTACTACTTGCAATATATAATAAAACCAAGTAATAAAACCAAGTAATCCTAGTAGTCCTAATCACACATAATAAACTCAGTAATCCTAGTAGTCCGAATTACACACAATAAACCTAGTAATCCCAGTAGTCCGATTACACACTTAAACCCAATATTTCTAGCAGTCCGAGTACACACAATACGACCTATCATATTCAATGACCATATTAAAAGTTCTGCAAAAAAGAACATAATAAACCTATTTCTAAAACTCATTTTAAATCTTCCGAATTTCTAAATAAATCTTACATTATTTACATTACCCAAGATTTACAGCTCATTTTAATGATATTCATGATAGTTCTTTTTTTTAAAACGGATATAATAAATCTAAAACCCAGAAAAACATCTTTAAAACTCGTTTCCAATCTTTCGAAATTCTTAATAAATCTTACATTATCTACATTACCCAAGATGTACAGTTCATTTTAATGATAATCTAGTATTTTTTAGGAAAAAAAATGGATATAATAAATCTATACCGTATTCAATCTTCTGAAATTCTCAGTAAATCTTATATTATTTACATCACCCAAGATGTTCAGTTCATTTAATGATATTCTAGATATTTTTTTTAAACGGATATAAAAAAAATTAAAACCCATAAAAACAGTTTTAAAACTCGTTTTAAATTTTTCAAAATTCTCAGCAAATCTTACATTATTTACATTACCCAGGATGTACAATTCAGTTTAATGATATTTTAGATTTTTTTTTAAATGGATATAAAAAATCTAAAACCCAGAAATTTTTTTTTTAAAAGTCTTTTTCAATCTTCCGAAATTATCAGTAAATGTTACATTATTTACATCACCCAAGATGTACAGTTCATTTAATGATATTCTAGATATTTTTTTAAACGGATATAATAATTCTAAAACCCAAAAAAAGTTTAAAAATTGTTTTAAATTTTCCAAAATTCTCAGGAAATCTTACATTATTTACATTACCCGAGATGTACAGTTCATTTTAATGATATTCTAGATTTGTTTTTAAAACAAACATAATAAATCTAAAACCCAAAGAAAAACAGTTTTAAAAGTTGTTTTCAGTCTTCCAAAATTCTCAATAAATCTTGCATTATTTACATTACCCAAGATGTACAGTTCATTTAATGATATTCTAGATATTTTTTTTAAACGGATATAATAAATCTAAAACCCATAAAAATAGTTTTAAAACTCGTTTTCAATCTTCCGAGATTCACAGTAAATCTTCATTATTTACATTACCTAAGATGTACAGTACATTTTAATGATATTCTAGATAATATTTTCTTAAAATGGATATAATAAATCTAAAACCTAAAAACAGTTTTAAACTTGTTTTCGATCTCTCAAATTCTTAGCAAATATTTTATTTTTTACATTATTTTAATATACGTAGAATTTTAAAGCTATTTTACAATAAATTTCATAAGAAAATGACATATATTACATGTTTTATGAAGTTTCAGTTACTTTAATGGAGAAAAAAGAGGTAAAAAACAGGGTCACGTTTCAAAAAAAAAAAAAAATAGAAGAGTTTTCATTGGTTAAAATTTGTTGTAGGACCTAGTTGATTTTTGATATATTAATATAAATTTAATTCATGGTTAATGAGGTGATATATTTATTATATAAAAATAGAAGGCTATTTTGGAGATTACAAGGAGAGAAGGGTAGTGAGAAAAGAGGAGGGACAAGGAGAATGATTTTTTTTCTAATAAGGGCATATTGATAGGGAGAGGCTTCTTAAAATATTTATAGCCTAGCCCTGGGGATTTTGTCCCGAACCGATCCAAACCGTAATTTCTTTTTTTTGGTTTAACTTGGGTAGATTATTAATGTGTTTGACCGGAAAAAAAAATATTGATTTTGGTTCAATAGTCCGCTCTTTCAAAATTTTATTTTAATGAATCGAACAGACTAAAATAACCAAAGATAACCAAATTTGACCGAAATTATTTGCTTTTTAACTAAATTAAACATAATAATAATTGAAAAATCATTCAAAAAAAATTATAATTGAAATTTGAAATTTTCTGAACTAATTGAATACCAAACCAAAATTTTGTTTAATTAAACTCTGTGAATTTTTGTACTGCCGAATTAACCAAAACTAAATTACTTAAATTAAATTAACCATTGAAACCGAGCATGCATGTCTCTATAGTTTATAGCTCTTCATGTGTATTACAAAATTAAAAAGAATGGATGATGATCAAACCCGATCGAATCGGACTGAACCAGACCGGTTCGTGATTCTATGTAAAACCCGAACGGTTTTGTCTGCAACTTTTTTTCCTCTCATTTACTTTTTAGACCTTCCAATCTCCGTCTCTTAACCCTAGTTTCAACCAACTTGAACCCTCAGATCTTCTCCTCATTTATCCGTCCGCTTTCCACCAACAGTAGTAGCGGCGGTGGAAATGACAACGGGAATGGACGTATCATGGAGATTTTCTGGAAACTCCGATCCGTCAAACGATTCTTGGGCATCCTCTGGTTCAGCTGGTGGAGATGGAAGATGGATGGAGGTGCCTAAGCGATGGAATGTGAAAGAGGATGAGAATTGTTGGTAATTAGAGTAAAAGACGATGAGAAAAAGATATATGAAAAGTGCTTGTTTATTCCTTGAATGAAAACATAACTTAAATAGGACTTGCAACAACTACTACCGAAACAAATGCAGACTCAACTAACTAGCTTAAACAACTCAACACTTTATCCTACAAACCATGAGACTTATTAAACGAAAAAACTCATTCAAACTGAAATTTAAACTGAAACTTGCTAGACATGAAACAAACACCTTGAGATTTCATTCATTCCCTTACACAGAAAGAACATCTTTCAGTTTACTTCTTCATGATCACGCCTCTTCTCCTTCGCACATATTCCCATCATTCCTCTGAGTTTTTCGAACACCTCAAGCTTCACAACTTTTTCATAATATCAGACACTTGCTCTTCTGTTGAGCATTACTCAAGCTGTATAACTCCATTATTTACCTGCTCCGTTAGAAAGCGAACATGAATATGCTTGCTCCTACCGTGTAACGCAGGATTCTTGGACAACTTTATGGTGGAGCTATCGTCGCAGAACACAGTAGTTCTCTCGCCTTGATTAAATCCCATCTCCTGAAAAATGTTTCTCATCCAAACTGCTTGACAAGCTCCATTGACTGCTGCAATGAATTCGGCTCATGTAGTGGATATAGTTACTATATGTTACTTCTTCGATGCCCAACAGACTGCTCCTCTTCGTAGCATGAAGACGTACCCTGATATGCTATTCCTATCATCCACATCTCCTGCATAGTCACTGTCTACAAATCCAACTACTCTCTGTTCTCCACCTCTCTTGTATAGAATGCCATACTCGAAGTGCCTCTGACATACCTCAGTATTCTTTTCACAACATGTAGATGATGTTCATTCGGATGCTCCATATACCTACTTACTAGATTCACAGAGTAAATCAAATCTGGTCAAATTGTAGTTAAATACCTCAGACTTCCTACAAGTTGTTTAAACTCTGTTTGATTGACATCTTCTCCACTTGCAGTTTTTGTCAGTTTGTGTCCAAGCATTATAGGATTCTTCACCACATTGCAATCTTTCATCCCATACTTATTCAATGTTTACTCTACATATATATATGTTGATTGATGAAAATTCCTTGATCATCTCGAACTACTTCTACTCCGAAGAAAAACATCATCTTTCCCAAGTCACTCATCAAGAACTCCTTCATCATACTTTGAAGAATCACCATTGAATTTGTAGATAAGATCGTCTACATAGAGACTCACAATCAACACACTCTCTCCTTCTTGCTTTATGAACAAGGTGTGTTCACATAAGCATTTTTCAAACTCCTTCTTCTTGATGTATCCTTCTATATGGATGTACCAGGCTCTGGGTGCATGCTTCAATACATACAACGTCTTTCTCAACTTGTACACTTTGTCTATTTCACGTTCTACTTTGAAACCCTTAGGCTGCTCTACATACATATTTTTATTCAACTCTCCATGTAGAAATGTGCTCTTCACATCTAGCTTATACATTGTCTATGCCTTCTCTGCAGGTAACGCAAGAAACATCCTGACTGTGTCCCATCTTGCCACTGGTACAAACATCTCATGAAAATCAACTACATGCTTTTGGTGATAGCCCTTTGCTACTATCCTTGCTTTGAACTCATCTACTTCTCCTTTCTCATTGAGTTTTGTCTTGAACACCCATTTTACTCCAATGACTTTGGCTCCTTCTTGTAATTCCATCAACTCCCAAGTGTTATTCTCCTCCATGGAGTTGATTTCAGCTTTCATGGCTCTCGTTCACACTTTTTCTTGCTCGGCTTCTTCAAAAGCAATCTGGATCTTCATTTGAGATAAACATCGCAAGTATGTCTTCTCCTTCTTATGAGATGATGAAACTCGCATTGCATGTGATGTTATCTTTCATCCATACATGTGTTTTTCTCTTCATCCTTGATCCCTCTCTTGTTTGAGTTTCATCTGAGCTTTCCTGAGTGTTTCCTTCTTTTGTATTTTCTTGATTCTCTTTTTCATTTCTTTCTTCTGTTTTGGTTTCTTCTTGAGCTTCTCCAGGTACAATATCTCATTTCCTTTATGTCTCAATCTCCATGTCTTTCCATAGCAGTTCGTCACTTTTTGAACTCTCTTCCCATTCACAACATTTGCTTTCATCAAAATGTACATATTTGCTTACGATGATCCTCTGGGTCTATGGACTTTAGAGCCGATAGGCTTTTGATCCTTTGCTTGACCCAAATATCACGCACTTAGTACTCTTCTCATTAAGCTTGATTTTCCTTTCATATGGTACTAAAGCAAATGCATCACATCCAAACACCCTGAAATAGTCAATCGATGGCTTGTGCCCACTCCATTTTCATGTAGGTGTTATCTCACTAGTGGCTGTTGATGGAGTTATGTTCAAGATGTGAACTGCATACTGCACTGCTTTTGGGAAAAATCTCCTTGGTACTGACATCTCAAGTAGCATGCATCTCGTCATGTTCATGATGTTGCAATTCTTCCTTTCTGCAGTACCATTTTGTTAAGGATGTATGTTGCTGTCAGCTGCCTCTTGATTCCAGTTTTTTGCAGTACTCTCCAAACACCTTAGAGTTGTATTCACAACCTCTGTATGTCCTCAAGTAGATCAAACTCTGTCCCATCTCTTTTCCAACTGCATCTTTGAACTCTTTAAAGGTTTTGAATATCTTAGACTTTTCAGTTAAGAAATCAGTCCAACACTTCCTACTATAATCATCAATGAATTTGATTATATATCTTTTTCCACTTTCTGAAGTCCGTATGATTGGACCACATATGTCACTATAGACCAATTGCATTCCATGTTTTGCCCTTCATACGCTTTTCCTTGGAATGCTTTCTCGGTTTTGTTTTCCTTTCATGCATACTTCACATACAGTCTCCACTTCTTCTTGACTAATGGCAGGTAGTCCTCTAACCATCTCCTTCTCTGCAAGCGATCTCAGGCCTTTGTGATTGAGATGCCCAAACCACTTGTGCCATAGTTGATCTCTCTTTGTTATGACTTGCAGACATCTCTCTGATTCGTCGCTAGCCTATTTCACCATTGCCAATACCATAAACATTTGATTCTTAGACATCTTTGACTGGAAGATCAACTTCTTTCTTTCTTTACTTTAGATCTCACACACACCATCTTCTATGATGATCGATGATCCTCAGTCCCTTCACTTGTAGATGTCCTACACTGAACATGTTGTTCTTCAGCCCTGAGACGTAGTAGACTAAGGTAATCACAGAGATCACTCCATTTATCTCTAACCTGAGATTGCCTTTCCCTTCTACCATCATTCTTTTGTCGTCTCCTAGCTTGACACTTTGACTGAAGCTATTGTCAAGCTCTGTAAACCATTCTTTAGTACCACACATGTGATTATTTCAGCTTGAGTCTGAGAACCAAACATGTTCTTCATCTTCTACAGTCTTTTACGTACGCCATAAGAAGTATATCTTCCTCCATTTCTGCATAATTTGCTTCTATGTCCCAGCTTGGACACTCAGATTTGAAGTGTCACAGCTTATGACACTTATAGCACTGAACTGCATCTTTGTTGAAGTCTGAGTTCCTTCGTCCACGACCAGGATAACCTTTTCGTCCTCATTCACAAAATCATGTTTGACTTCTGCATCTGCCTCTTCCACAATCTGATCTCCATTGCCCTTCAACTTTCATGGCATGCTTTTCACCCACATGTCTGTTAAGATTCTGTTCATGAACCATTAGAACAATCTGCAGCCCATCTATTGTCATCTCCTTAACATCGTTTGATTGCTCAATAGCACATACAACATATGTGAATTTTTCTACGAGTGTCCGTTGAATATTCTAGACTACCTTAACATCCAACATGTTTTCTCCTAGGTTGCGCATGTCATTGGCAACCCCTATGACTTTGGGGAAGTATTCGGTGATAGTTTCCCCATCTTCATTTCCAAAACTTCAGAACTTCTTCTTAACCTTTGAAGTTGGGCACTATGTACTCTAATAAGGATTACATTCCTCTCAGGTCTTGTGCTTCCTGTTTTGACAAGCTCCCACCACTCTTTTGACCTGAGCAGGTTCTCCATGAGAATCGCCCAGTCCTCGTAATCTCTGTCAAATTTTGGTACAATCAACGTATCTTTCTCACTCATCTTGATCTCTCTTTCTCTTGTACCAGGCTCGTTGCAAGCTCTGATACCACTTGTTGGTAATTAGAATGAAAGATGATGAGCAAAAGATATCTGAAAAGTGCTTGTTTATTCCTTGAATGAAAATATAACTTAAATAGGACTTGCAACAACTACTACAAAAAAAACGTAGACTCAACTGACTACTTAAACAACTCAACACTTTCTTCTACAAACCACGAGACTTATTCAACGGAAAAGACTCATTCAAACTAAAATGTAAACTGGAACTTGCTAGACACGAAACAGACACCTTGAGCTTTCATGAACACGATAGTGTTTGGTCTCGAAGGTGAGGTGGCGAATGGTTTTGGAGCTAGCAGAGATGTGAAATCTAATGGGTGTGATATGTCTAAGCCATGGAATTTGAAGGAGAAAGATGATGATAAGGTCGTGTTTGATACTAGCGGCGATATGCTCGTTAGCTTTGATAACAGCGTGGAGAACGTGCGAAGAAGGAGGTATTTGAGAAGGAAGAGAAAGAGATCACTGGGATTATCAAAGGTCAAAGCCTACAACTTTGCTAGCTGCTTTTAAGTTTTTGCTTCAAAGATGTTTCTAGTTTTGGAATCAGGTCAAATGGGTAGCTAATTAGTGGATGCAAATCCGTCACGTGAACTTTATATAGTCATGTTTTCTATGCGGAGGATATGCATGAGCATTTACGTAGAAAGAGTTGTGATTGAGGTGATAGTTTTGTGCTTAATTCATTTGCTTAACAATGCTCAGTATAGTGAACATAAGAGTTCTCTTTTTTTGGTTTTACTGATTTGGAACTCACTATTACTATTGAGCATTTGGAGACCTTATTGCTAAGTCTGGTATAACAGCTGAAATGCTAGATAGTTTGATAGCCTTGAAGGATTTTCAAGGAGTCGATGGACTGCCTCCTTTGAGTGAGATCGAAAACATTCGCCGTGAGAAGAGTTCAAAGAATCTTCAAGAGATGAGACAGAACTCCAGATTCGAGAGGAGATTGCCAAATCAAGGTGCGACAAGTGGATGAAACAGGGAGATCCTATGGAACCGGGAGAAGAAAATGTAGCATTGCCCGTGTTTGGATTGTTATTGGGAAAGGAAATTCCCTGTTAAAGACAAAGAGTTTGATGTGTATTTCTCTATACTTGATCATCGCGCTGCTCTTCTCCGCCCACTTGCTGAAACCAAAACTTTAGGTAGTTGGAATATTAAATGCACTATTAATAGCGGTGAAACTATGGGTTAAACTCCTCAACAATCACTTTTTATGCAAATCAATAATTATCCTAGCATTTAGTATGTTCTAACTATGTACTTAAATGCCTGGTTTGAATGTCAAGTTGGAGCTATTCAATTGGGTATCAGCAGGGCACTGCAAAACTAGGAACCAGATATGTGGACAGCACTTCAAGCTGGTAAGCAAGATACTTAACCCATCTCAACTTGTATGAAATATGTGTAGAATGTTCTTCAGCAGAGACACAAGCATGTTGTTGTCTGATTGATGTTTCCAATTGATAGCCAGTATGTCTGTTAGATTGATGGGTATTGATAGCGATCTTGTTCTCATCTTAGGATATGTTTCAGATGGTTTTTTTGACAAGAAACTCGAAAGTTATGGGGAGGAAGAAGCATGGAAAAGCTAAGGCAACAAAGATTTTTCCAATGGGTCAAGCGTTAAAGGCGTACAATATTCCCTCTCTTCTCTGTCTTTATTTTCTTTGCTTCATGTACTGATACTAGAAGATTTATCGGCAAATAACTTGTTCTTTTGGTCATTCCTTAGTGTCCTTTTTTATCATAAAAAAACAAATATGTAATAACAATTTAGTTTTATAAAAGAAATCTTTATTCATTAAATATTTTTATTTAGTTTATTCTAATATAAAATTTGAAATCTATTTTTGGAACATTTCCAGTTTTTATTCATAAAAAATACTGGTTTTAGGAGGTTCTAAACATTTTTGATATATAATTTTTTTTATAAAATTAAGTTAACATGCCTCCTAAAAGTAAAATTTAGTTATAAAGATTAAAAGCACGAGAATTATAACTTTAAAGTATTTTAGTTTGAAGATCCTTCCATATAAGGTAATATATTTCAGTGTTCTAAACAAACATAAGCGTGGAAATTCCATTGGTCCAGTTTCTCATATGGCATGTAAAATTATCGGCTATAGAATTATCTGTAATATTTTTCATAGTTGTAATAATATAATTATCCAGCGTTGAAAAAAAAATGAACATAAACTAATTGGATCTAAACAAAATAATTTGTGTAGAGTAATTTTGTTTAACTTGGTTTAGGCATCTAACTAAACAATAATTTTTTTATCTATTAAAATTGAAGTAGAATTTGGAATTAACCCCACTTCATTTTTAATATTACAAGTTTATGCCATTGGATTTTTTATCACTTAACTGCATTCCTAAGCAATCCAAATTTAATTGTCTTAATAAAACAAAATGACATTTGATCCTAAGCCATTCCTAAGCTGCAAATGGAATTCTAAATAAGCAAATATTCCTTTTATTATAGCACAATCTTCATCTTAACCCTTTTTAAATTATCTTAACGATTTTGTTTTTTCTGTAACATCTTAACCATTTGATCTATTTTTATGATAATAGGCTCATTCTAATTTTTACTGTATTACATTAGCTCGTTTGTTTACTTATAAAGTATCTTACCCATTTGATCTATTTTTATGTTAATAGCCTTTATTCTAACTATTTTTCAATGTAATCTAATTGTAAAAATATATATAAACAAACAAATAGTGCAATTGACTATTTTAAACAATAAATTACTACATATACAAAATAAGATTGTTATGTTTAAACATGTCATTTTAAACAAATATCTAAAACGGGTAAATGTTACATTATATTTTAAAAACTATTGATAGTTTTTAAAAATCAAAAACTTATAGATTATATAAAACTATTGATTTTATAACAGTAAAAACAAAATATCCATATGGGGGCGCAGATCAAACTCCATATCTATTCTAATCAAATCGGTAAACATTTTTTCTTACATAAATAGTTAGACATGGACATTCAAATACATGTTCTGGTACATAACGGTTTTTTGGGTATTGGTTTTTTAGATTTTAAAATTAACTTATGTTCGTATATTATAAATTTCTGGTGAGGATTTGAGTCGGATTTTTCCAGATTCAGCTAAATTCTTAGAAACCTAAAAATATCTAAATAACCTATATTTATATGTTGAAAATATCATTAAACCATTTATAAAAAAAAAAGTAAAAATTAATTTCGAATGGAAGCGCAGGTCAATTTCTAATTTAGATTAATTCTAATTTAACGCCTAGTAATTTTTTGAACATTAATATATTAGCAAAATATAACGTATCAGAATGTGAACATTTGTCAAAAGACTCCAAATCTGTTTTCACATGTGTCGATGTTATGTTTCTTAATTTTTATTTATAACTAGGTCTTTTCCCGGGCTACGCCCGGGTTAATTATTTATAAACCTTAATTTATGAAGAATATTGTAGAACTTTCATGTGAACATATTACTCTTTTTGTTGGTTAAATGTTACATATAATTTTTTCTTGCATTTTTATGTAACAAAAATATATATTTTTTAGTTTTCTAAAATACCAAAACTAAGTTATGAATACATAAATAGTCCGGATGATGTTGAGAAGTTGTTATTAGTTGTATTTCTTTGATTATTATCTCATGAGTTGTAGATGGAGTAATTTCTTTGTTGTTGATAGAATAATTTCTTTGTTGTTGATTTATTTTTATTTTTTTCTCTTGCTACTTCTTTTGATATCATATATGATATAATATCAAATTTTAGTTTTTTTTCATTTTTGATTGAAATTTTGAATAATCAATATTATTTATGATGAAATGGATTTTTTTTAATAGTGTCGTGAAAATTACTAAACAAATATAATATATATCATATACTCAAGCATACAAAGAGATATTTTTACTTTACCATTGTTCACACTCTTAAAATAAGAAAATTATAAATGTTTCGTCTTAAATTTTTGATTAACTACTCACTGATTACATTATTATTATTTAACGTGTTGAGATTTTTTTATATATGGGTTGAAAATATGTCCCCTTATATTTATTTGATCAAATTTTTGCTTCCAAAATATTATTGATACTTTATATATTGTAAATAACTAAATATATGAAATTAATATTTTAGTAATATATGTGTTGATTTAGAAGGGGGATCAAATGTATTTTAACTAACTTAGAAACGGTATAGGTTTAAATGTTCAGTGATTAGTACTCATAATATCATATTTTTTAGAAAATGTCATTTGATTGAAAATAGCAAAATACTTTTCTTTTTGAAACTATAATAGTAAAATACTTGGTTAGTAATAAGTTTGTAAGACTTGTAGTTTCTTTTTCTATTTCGTTAACATAACATTTCCCTTAAGTACGAACAAAACTTGTATTATAACAACCAACTTTTAGTTTGGATTTTTGGTAAAAGATTGTCGAGGATCCATGTGAGATTAGCACACTCATCGAACCAAGAAAGGAATTCTTATATTGATCAAAGAGTACTATTACCTTTCTTCACAGTTTCACTTTTGTCTTTCTAGTGACTGGATCAAAAATATTGAATCAATATATAATACCTAGAATAATATTTGTACCAGTTGACTTTCAGTTATAACAATATATCAAACATTGAAACATGAGGAATGGCTTAGACATATATCTACAGCAGGAACTCCAAAACACAATGAATTATTATAATCTGGAATCAATGGTGGCAATGTGAAGTTGCGTGGACACTAAATTGAAGAAACCGAAGAAAAAAACCGAAGCAAGGAATCACACCTCTGATCATGTTTCCGCAGCTTCAGGGGATTCATAAGAGCCTGTGTTACTTGCTCTGCTAGCTAAATCCGGAAAAGAGACAGCAACCAAGAATGAAAATGTTAAGCAACAAAGCAAGCTATAACATTATTTGTGCTATAACATTACATTCATTTGTTTCTGAACAGTTCTTGATCTCTTTTTTGGTCTTCGAGGAGGTTATCAAAAACTTTAATGTGAAAACGTTATGCTTCACCTTGTCAAAACGGTTCACAGATTTCCAAAAGTAAAAGCTAATGTGAAACTCACCATTGTTATCTCATGTAGACAATACAGTGCCAAAGTATTTTGACGAAGGTTATTATTCTCTTTTGGTTCCTGATGTAGATAGAAACATTCAATATTAGGGTATAGAGAAAGATACAGTTCACAAACTGAAAGGAACAACAAACCAAGCAAACAGATCATCGGAAGAATAACCCACAAAGTGAAAATAAGAAAGAAACAAACATTGCAGAAATAGACGGTTCAGCTATGAGGAGAGGAGAGTAACAGAATGGATATACATACCATTATTCGACCCGCTTCAGAGACTGTTGTTTGACCGAAATGGATTCACTGGTAACGCAGCTCCGCTTCTACCAAGCCTGCAGATACATCACTGAAGAATTGGGTGATGACTATGGTGAATTAGCGGAACCAATAGTAAGCGTATAGAGTCTGAGGGAATCAAATAATCTCATCATAGTTACGGGTCTATACATGCTTGTCCACGAAATTAGTTCTAACCCAATAAGCATGCCTCTCTCGCCGTGATGTATTTGTCGTGTATGATGGTGGAGCATAGAATCAGAGGATATGTTTATATATTGTGAAAAAGGGAGTTGGAACCTGAAGAAAGGCAGACATGAACATATGAAAGGCATGTGTGTTCGTTCGATCTAGAAATTCGGCATTGCCAGTGGCTACGGAAGACTTTCTGGTGGATTACTATCTATTGGGAGGAATGTTATAGAAATTGAGAGGAAGGAAGGTGAAAGGAAGACATAAATGGGATTTCTGGAGGATTCATTGATCAATTATGGAGTAGTGTGTCGATTGATCGACGAACCGTTGAGAAAGATGAAACGATGAATCTTTCAAAAAGAAAAAAAGATGAAACGATGAAGAGAGGATGTCGACGAAATGATTAAAGATCTGCGTTTTAAGGATTCGGGTGCATTGGGCTACTGGGTCTAAATATCATATATACTAATTAATAACAAACCAGGTGCATCAATAACTAATATAGCCCAACAATGCTGTGGCTTACGGATCAGCAACAAAATCAGCCCAATTTGAGTGTGACATGGCAAAAATAATGAATTCTGATTGGTTGATTATAATTAATCTGAAGAGCAATGTGGGAGGTTTATATGTTCCTTTTAGTATTGTGATATAAAACAAAATTACAGGTAGGGAAAATAGGAATACTACCGCTTAACACATCAGACTGTTCATCTACAATAGGTAAACAGGTTGACTCATAACCGAGTCAGCGAGTCAGTCCGAGCCACAGACCGATTCCAATTCTCACGACGACTTCCCCTTTAAAATTAAAGAGGCTTTGCATCATGGAATCGGAGGAGAGATGCTTGTAGAAAGCTAATCGAGAGAGAGAGAGAGACAAAGGGCGCGAAAGATGGGGAGTATTGGAGACGAAGTGGATTTAGAGGTGGATGAGACGATCTTCGTGGCGGTGGCGGAAGATGTTGAGAGGAGCAAAACGACGGTGTTATGGGCGGCGCGAAACTTCTCCGGCAAGAAGATTTGCTTGCTGTACGTCCATCGTCCTGCTCGGCCAGCCTCCTGGAGTGAGAATCTTCTGCTTCTCTTTCTCTCTGACTTACCTTTTTTTTATGATAAACCTTTCAATAGATTTGCTCATGATTGAACCTTACAGAGTCTATAATTGTTTTACTATATTAACAAGAGGAAGAGAAAGCATATAATATCCATTTTCCTGATTAGCATTTTAAGTGAATGTAAGAAGAAAATAATTGATTCAAAGTATTTTCTGTATCAAGTTGAAGTGGACAACATTGGAATGATGATGACACTACTTTGCTTCTACTGTTAATAAGACCAGTATTGGTTTGTTTGTAAAGATTCTGACGGTTTGTTTGTCTTAGAACTGGAAATTCTAAGTTTCTTTGTGGAAGCTGGAGGGAAGACTCATGAGTTGATGACTTTAGCTATTGTCCGTTTTCCTTTTTACCATTCTATTTCCAAAACTTAGTTGTAACTTCTGAGATTTTTTACTTTTGCTTACCTACAGCACACAAGAAACTTGCTGGTGGTACCTTTAGGAAACATGCTGTCAAGGTGATTGAGCGTGTTGATAAACAAAAAGTGGATGAGCTTATGGACTCCTATCTACACCTTTTATCTGAAACTCAGGTATTAATTCTCTCCTCTTTTTGGTGTTCGGGATTAATTGAAAAAGGCAATTCTTTTTATATTCTCATGTGATATTGGTCGATGTAGTTTTTCATATAAAGATATAACCTAAACGGAAAATCCTTGTGCCCCTGTTGTTTCGGTCCTCAAAATTGTGGAGCTTACTTTAGTTTTAAGGCATTCCTAGTCAGGACCCTGAATTGACATAGTTCTTTTTAGGTTCAAACAGATAAACTTTGCATTGCGGGACAAAATATCGAGGAAGGTATCGTAGACTTGATTGCTCGACATAATATTAAGTGGCTCGTAATGGGAGCTGCATCAGATAAGCATTACTCATGGTAAATATATGATTCTTTATTTGATCTCTTATGTTATAAATGTTTTTCATCTGACCTCTGACATTCGTATTATCTATTTAACTTTGACATGCCAGGAGAATGACGGATTTAAAATCCAAGAAAGCCATATTCGTTTGCAAAAAAGCTCCTGATTCCTGCCATATCTGGTTTCTTTGTAAAGGCTACCTTATCTTTACAAGGTAAAACTACTTTTCCTTTCGAATGTTACACAAAGAGTGAATGGACATCTTAAATCGTCGTCTTTCCCTAGCTAAACTATTTGCTTATTTAGATACATCTGTAGAAACTTTGATACCTTCAATTAAATGATTCTACTATCTGTTTTTATTTTTGTTTTCTACCTCTATTCATATAACTGAAAGAAACACTCTTGAAAACAGGGCAACAAATGACGATGGTAATAACAGACAAACCATGCCTCCCCTAGTACAGCTGGATTCAGACACTGAGACAAGGAGATCAGAGAAACTGGAATCCTCTTATATGAGGAGAAGGTTAAGATATTGGCGTAGCCTCCTTGAACAAGGTAGCGCTTTGCTTGGGTTTTGCAAGGTCCCGCTGCATATTATATCATTGGCTATCAGTATATTGTCTATGTATGGTAACTTCGTTACAGAATTGTGCAGATGGTGAAAAAGACACAGGTCAATTGGAGAGAGAAAAGGTGGAACCAAGACCAACTACTCATTTATCTTCAGGTTCGAGTTCTTCCTTTGGGGAGCAGGTTGGTCCAGAGCCGGCTAGCCCTGAAGTAGTTGGCTCAGATACCCGAACTCCCTCAAATGTCGAGGTAAGAAGAGTTCACTTCATCCTTAAGTTCATCTTTCATACTGATGATACTCGGTTATGCAGTAACTGTACGTTTGTATTTTTTGGCGTGAAAAGACACTATTTTGCCAACTAATTACAGGGGCCGGTTTTTCTTCAAGTTATTGATATAGAGATGTTTTAGAATGTAACTTTGTATAAACGATTTAGAGAGTAGGTCTGCGTTTGCAATATGTTGAAAGCTCTACTTGAAGATGACATGAATCATGTCACATGATGTTGTCAATTAATCTGACTGGTAATCGGGTGATCCTGTGGAATTTCAGGAGAAGAAGCGTGAAGGAAATGTAGCGCGCGAAGTTCATAGGTATGATAAAGCCATGCATGATATTGGCCAATCAGAGAGAAGTGTCTGTGGGGAAGCTCGGAAAGAATGGAAAGAGGATAACAGTACCATGGAGGCTTTATGCAAGGTTATAAGTCCAAATTATTTCTCAGTTTTCTAAGAAAATGAATATGATAATTTCAAAGTGATAGTGTATCTATCCAAATCTGCTAGTAGTGCGATAGATAAATCAGTACATCTTATAACCACATTTACATAAAAGAAATTTTTCACTGGGGGTTCGTAGATAGCTAAGTTTAGCCAGGTTACAGAACTTTAATTGATAAATAGAAATGAGCAGGTACATATATCCATGCGCTTTTGTTCATCACAACAAATTAAAAGCAAAAGAGTCTACTATAGTTGAATAGTTGATGCCACTGCTAGAGATTCTTAAGCCACTGGTACTTTGTCAAACTCGTTTTTCCCGGTTTAACTTTTTTTTTTCTGGTTATCGTCATGCCATCTCACAGGCGAAAGCCTTGGAGGGCTTATGCATTAAGGAGCAGAGTCGAAGAAGGAAATTAGAGGAATTGCTAGAGAAAGAAAAGGGCGAAGTAAAGACAGTAATAGAGCAGAACAGCGGATTCATGAAAAAACTTCAGATAGTTCAGAGTGATAATCTTAAGTTGGAGAGCCAGATAAAGAAACTGCAAGACTTGGAAAAAGAACATGGTGAGAAGTTTGATACGGCTATGGAGCTCTTGAAAAGTTTCAGGCAGAGAAGGGATGAGATCCGTATCGATCACGAGAACGCGATAAAGGAAGTAAACGCATTGAGGAGATTGGTAAAAGGAAAGACTATAGCGTCTTCGGGGTCAGAAATGCTCGACTATTCTTTTAAGGAAATCAGCGAAGCTACTAATGAGTTCGATCCGTCCTGGAAACTTGGAGAAGGCAAATACGGAAGTTTCTACAAAGGGAATCTTCAACATCTTCAAGTAGCTGTAAAGATGTTGCCTTCATATGGATCCCAGAATCACTTTGAGTTTGAGCGTCAGGTAAATAACCTCATCTATTACATATGCAAACATCATCCACATATGTTCTAATTGTTTTTTTTTTGGATTTCAGGTGGATATTTTAAGCAGAGTAAGGCATCCAAACCTGGTAACAATAGTGGGTACTTGTCCAGAGTCTCGGTCTCTTATCTATCAATACATTCCCAACGGGAGCCTCGAAGATTGCTTTTCATCTGCAAACAACGTTCCTGCGCTTCCATGGGAGTCTCGGATCAGGATTGCCTCTGAGATATGCTCTGCACTCCTGTTTCTTCACTCAAACGTTCCTTGCATCATCCATGGTAACCTAAAACCGTCAAAGATTCTCCTCGACTCTAACCTCGTCACCAAGATTAGCGACTACGGGATCTCTCAGCTAATCCCGATCGATGGAGTCGACAAATCTGATCCTCACGTTGATCCACATTACTTTGTCTCCGGAGAAATGACGCTGGAGTCGGACATATACTCGTTTGGAATGATTCTCCTTCAGCTTCTCACCAGAAGACCTCTCTCTGGGGTACTGAGAGACGTCAAATGCGCTGTGGAGAATGATAACATCAGCGCGGTTCTGGATAGTTCAGCAGGCGATTGGCCAGTCTCGCGAGGCAAGAAGCTAGCTAATATAGCCATCCGTTGCTGTAAGAAAAACCCGTTGAACCGACCAGTCTTACCCATCGTTCTACGGGTTATAGATCGTATGAAAGCCCCAGAACTTCCTTTATCAGAAACATCATCGTACACGAACCAGAAAGTTCCACGCAAGCCTCCTTCTCATTACCTATGCCCCATTTTTCGGGTACGTTGAACAGAGTTTGATGATCAGGATTTAAGACAACATAAACTGGTTTTGTTTGTTGTGACACAGGAAGTGATGAAAGATCCTTTGATAGCAGCAGATGGGTTTACTTACGAGGCGGAAGCGATTAGGGAATGGTTAGCGAATGGGCACGATACATCGCCGATGACGAACCTGAAGAT
The DNA here is from genome assembly GCF_020379485.1 of Brassica napus. Lineage (NCBI taxonomy): Eukaryota > Viridiplantae > Streptophyta > Magnoliopsida > Brassicales > Brassicaceae > Brassica > Brassica napus. Next base: position 42,818,339 of record NC_063446.1, read on the forward strand.
GGAAGATTGCAATCTCATACCTAATCAAGCTCTTCATCTAGCTATCCAAGATTGGCAAAACCAATGGTGATTTACCTTTTCTGCCTCTTTTTGAAGGGACAAACACTATTGCTACGTTAACTCCCAATAATTTTTTAGATTGTCACTTTGTAAATTCACTCCTCAAACGTATGGAAAATATATAAAGCCACATTTAGATAAGGGTTTTTCGTAATTAAACCCTTCAACTAATTTTTTTTTCAAACAAACTTTTAATTTTGTTAATATATGTTACTTTCCGTCTAAAAAATCGTGACGGAGGTTAACGGTTTATAAGTTGGGTTTATAATGTTGAAAACTTAGTTAAGGGAGTTTTTTACAATTCAAAAATAGTTGAGGGGTTTTATCACTAAAAATCATTAAATATTTTAAAATATTTATTATCATTTATACATTTTTTAGATTGATTTATAAGATTTTAAAACTAATTTATAAATTTTAATACATTAATTTATTATAAAATTAATTTATACATCCTAAATACATAATTTTAGCACAATTTACAACATATATAATTTCAAAATATTAAATTATTTGATATTTGGCAATAGTGACATAAGAAAATTTGTGTGTTAATATCGTCATTGTCAAATATCAAACAACTAGGTGATTTTCCCGTGCTCATGCACAAGTATAAATATTATAAAATAATTATATTATAATAATTAATTAATATTTTAGTTTTAATTATTCTATTATTTATATTGTATTCAATATGAATGGTTTTAAATAAAATTATGTTTTTTAATTAGATGTATAGTTTTGGATATATAATATCTCGACTGTTTGGTTATTATTTGGATATATTAGATAACATTTACTTTTCCGATTCAACTATAATATTTTTGTTGTACAAATTAAAATTTTGATTAATTTTGTTATTTTGATGTAGTTTGATTCTTGTATTAGATTTGTAAACATATTTTAGTAAGATTGTGTATAATTATATTATGTTGTTTTGAGAATCAAATAGTAAAAGTAAACTAAAGTGTTGACGATTCAAAGTTACATAAATAAATATAACAATGGTAGTCATTTGAAACTTTATGCATATATATTTAAGTTCTACAAAATACTTAATTGTAATAATTGGTTAATATATATATTTATAATATTATTTGAAAATTTCATATTTATTTGTAATATGTTGAGCCGTTCAATATTTTTATATGTATAAAAATATTACTATAAATAAAGTATATTATTTTAATTTAATGTTTGACTTTGTATAAAAAAATTGAATTGATCTAGTTACTTATTTTGTGGGTATATTGTGTTACAAATATTATGTCAAGTTGAAGTATAACCCTTTCTAATCATTGTATTAGTTTCGTTGTTCATCTTAGATGTGTAAATATATTTTGATTTTTTAGTAATTTAGTATATATTAATTTGGAAAAAGAAAATTATAAAAATAAAATGATGATAGATACAAAGTTACATAAAAACATAACCAAAAAATTTTAAAAGGGAAAACTATTTCCTTACTTTGATATCAAGATTATCTTTCTAAACTTTCCTTTTTATGAAATTACATTATATATATATATATATATATATTTTTTCTTCTTAAATTTTATTAATATTTTATTTATCATATATGTTAATTTTAAAAATATAAAAGGGAACTTAAATAAAAAAGAAACATTAAATTAAATTTTATTCATTAAATATATCTTAATTTATGTTATTAAATTATTTTTGCAATAATTTGAGAAATAGATTGATTTAAATAAAATACTTAATACTTTTAAAATATATATTATGTTTTTTAAGATTATCTTTTAAAACAGAAGATTATATTTTTTTACTTTAAAATCAAGATTATTTTGTAAACTTTCCTTATTATGAATTACACTATATATATAAAAGAAATTTTCGTTTTTAAAATTTATAAATTTTTTTTATTATATGTATTTTTTGAAAAAAATAAAGAAAAAGGAAAACTAAATAAAAAAGGAAAAAATAGAATAAATATTTAATAATGATAATTAGATATATTTGATTCATTAATGGCATCATCGTAATCAACCACCATGAGAGTTAACGTGAGCGCGACACGTAGGAAACTGACTTCTCAAATAATATTATAGAGATTTAAAGTTTCTAAATTATATTAAGTTTTAAGTAGTGTTAAGGATAATTCATCCATGAAGTCAATCTTTTTATCTAGAGTAGGACATACTTTTTCCTATTTTCATGATTTCTGTCTTCGGACTCATACTTTCCATCTATCTCCCCAAAATAATGCATTATTTTTATTCTCATTGATTTCTGAACAAATACGTTATATTTTTGTTTTTTTATCAATAAAATAATATATTTGATATATTATTCTTGATTTATTGTATTACTTTATGTTTCAGTAATATCACAAAGAATGTTAGATTATTTTATCCTAACAAGTAGCAGAAATTGTAAAAACTTATAAAATCATTGTGAAACCGTATTAATAATATGTAAAAGTATTAAAATATTTATGAAACTTTATAAATCGGTTATAAAGTAATGTATTAAAATTTATAAATTAGTTGTAAAGGCTTATATCAATATAAAACAATGTATAAATGATAATAAAGTTTTTAAACCATTTAATGACTTTTAGTGAATCGTAAAAAACCGCTTAACTAAGTTTTCAACATTATAAACCCTCAACTTATAAACCGTTAACGTATGTCACCCCCTGTCACGGTTTTTTAGACGGAAGATAACATATGTTAACGGAACTGAAGTTGAAAGTTTAATTCACATGATTTTTAGTTGAGTTTTTTTAAAAGAATTATAGGGATTTAATTACTAAAAACTCTTTACATAATATCCAAGTTATAGTTCGAAATGAAAGGTTAAATCATGTCTGTTGATATTAATATGTTTGTGTTGTGAAACTAGAGAATAGAATATGTGTATTCTTGTTTCTGTTCTTATTCTAAATATAAGGAGCCCTTTATATATAGGGAATTACATCGTCATAGAGTAATGGAAAGAGTAAAGAAAGGAAATACAAATCATAAGGAAAAGGAAACTAAGTTTTTTTCTCTCTCTAGCCGCCGGCTCTCTCTCTCTCTCTCTCTCTCAAGGGCGTCGGCTCTCTCTCTCTATAGTATGGGCCGGTTATGGACCGGGCCGGTTATGGACATCCACAATATGATTTATAACACTCCCCCTTGGATGCCATAACCATACATGGATTGTAATACGCTTTGGATGTTGCCTCATTAAAACCTTGACAGGAAAACCCAGTGGGACAAAACCATGGTGAAGGAAAAAGAGTACAACACGTATTACTCCCCCTGTTCTGAACATCACTGAAGGTCTTTCAGCCTACGCATCCCAATATGATGCGTGAGCTTCCTGAATGTTCAGGTCGGGAGTGATTTGGTGAACAGGTCGGCTGAGTTGTCGCTAGAACGCACTTGGACTACTTGGACCTCGCCGGCTTTCTGCAGCTCGTGCGTGAAGAAGAACTTAGGCAATATGTGCTTCGTCTGGTCTCCTTTGATGTAGTCATCCTTAAGCTGAGCAATGCAAGCTGCATTGTCCTCATACATCACGGTTGGCGCGTCCTTACCTTCGGACATCCCACAATCAGCTCATATGTGTTGAGTCATGGACCTCAACCAAACACATTCGCGGCTGGCCTTGTGTATAGCCAATATCTCTGAATGGTTTGATGAAGTGGCCGCGATCGTCTGCTTCATGGAACACCATGATATGGCCGTACCACCATGAGTAAAGACGTATCCGGTATGTGATCGAGCATTGTGAGGATCCGAAAGATAACCTGCATCAGCAAAGCCAACTAACCCTTCTTTATTATGGTTAGTATAAAATAAACCCAAGTCTTTCGTTCCTTGCAGGTAACGAAGAATATGTTTAATCCCATTCCATTGCCTTTGGGTTGGACAAGAGCTAAACCTAGATAGTAGGTTCACGGCAAAACATATATCTGGTCGTGTGTGACTAGCCAGATACATCAGAGCTCTTATGTCACTGAGATATGGCACTTCGGGACCAAGGACATCTTCATCGTCCATCTTAGGAAGGAACGGATCAGTGTCCAGGCCGAGAGACCTCACGACCATGGGGCTAGACAATGGGTGAGACTCGGCCATGTTGAATCTCTTGAGTACTTTTTCTGTATATGCCATTTGATGCACAAGGATTCCATCTCTTATGTACTCAAGCTGTAATCCCAAACAGAACTTTGTTTTTCCTAGATCTTTCATCTCGAATTCTTTCTTAAGATATTCAACTGTTTGGGAGATCTCTCCAGAGGTTCCTAGGATATTCAAATCATCAACATGCACTGCTATAATCACAAAGCCTTGGCCGAATTTCTTTATAAAAATACAAGGGCTGATCGGATCATTCGTGTATCCTTCTCTCTCTAGGTACTCACTTAACCTATTGTACCACATTCGACCTGATTGTTTCAATCCATAAAGTGACTTATTCAACTTTATACAGTGTTGTTCTCGAGTACTCGATTTGTTTTTCAATTCTATACCCTCTGGTACTTTCATATATATCTCATTATCCAGTGGACCATATAAGTATGCAGTTACATCATCCATTAACCGCAAGTCTAATTTCTATCTTATAGCCAGACTTATCAAGAATCTAAAAGTAGTAGCATCCACCACAGGGGAGTATGTCTCCTCATAATCTATTTCTGGTCTTTGTGAGAATCCTTGTGCAACAAGCCATGCTTTATATCTAACGACAATACCATGTTCGTTTCTCTTCCTCACAAAGACTCACTTGTATCTAACTGGTATAACATCATAAGGTGTTCGGATAATAGGACCGAATACATCTCTCTTCTTTAAAGAGTTTAACTCTACGTTTATACCTTCTTTCCATTTGATCCAATCTGATCGTTGAGTGCACTCATAAATAGACGTGGGTTCATGATCCTCGTTTAAATCCATAAGTTCAAGTGCTACCTTGTATGCAAATATATCATCAATGTCGACATTCTTTATGTTTCATTGTATCTCAGACAAGACATAATTTATTGAGATCTCATTATTATTAGGTCCTTCAGTACCTTGAATCTTGGCGTCCCAAGAGTCAGGATTAGATACATCAGGACCGGCTGCAACTAAGCATTCATGATCGGCCGCGATCGCTTTTAGGGTTTTGGGATCGGCCGCGGCTAAGTCCCGGGTTTTAGGAACGGCCGCGGTCGTGCCTAGAGTTTCAACAACCTTGGTTTCATTATCTGCACCTTTCTTAGTTTTCTGAGGGTTCTTATCTTTGGAACCTATTGGTCTACCACGTTTCAAACGTTGTCTAGACTCTGTAGCAACTTGATTGTGTCCTTCTTGAACATCAATTTGAATTGGTGCATTAGCAGCTGGTATATATGAAATATTCACTCTTTTCGGGTCAGCAAAGGAATCTGGCAATTGATTAGCTAGCTTTTGTAAATGTATAATCTTTTGGACTTCTAAATCACATTCTTGAGTCCGAGGATCTTGCCAAGATAAGGATGTTTGATTCCATGTAATTTATTTTACCAGCTTACTATTCTCTCCCCTAATGTTGGATGTCCGGATTCATCAAAATGACAATCCGCATACCTGGCCTTAAATAAATCACATGTAGTTGGCTCAAGGTATTTTATAATCGTGGGAGAATCATATCCAACATATATCCCCATCCTCCTTTGAGGTCCCATCTTTGTTCTCTGTGGTGGACCAATTGGAACATAAACGGCACAGCCAAATGTCTTAAGATGGGATATGTCTGGCTCATGACCCGTAAGTAATTGTAATGGGGAATATCTATGTTCACTAGACGGTCTGATATGAATCAGTTCGGCCGCGTGTAAGACCGCGTGTCCCCAAGCTATGGCCGGAAGCTTAGACCTCATAAGCAATGGTCTAGCTATTAGCTGAATTCGTTTAATGAATGATTCGGCCAAGCCGTTCTGTGTATGGACATGTGCCACGGAGTGTTCCACACTTACCCCCATGGACATACAGTAATCATTAAACGCTTGGAACGTGAACTCACCAGCATTATCAAGACGTATAGTATTTTAAGGAAAGTCTGGAAAGTGTGCTCTCAAACGACTGATCTGAGCCAACAATCTCGCAAATGCCAAGTTACGAGTTGATAAGAGACAGACGTACGACCATCTCGTGGACGCATCTATCAGGACCATGTAATATCTAAACGTCCCACAAGGTGGGTGTATTGGTCCACAGATGTCTCCTTGTATTCTTTCCAGAAAGTTTATTGTTTCCTTAGTCACTTTAACTGGTAATGGCCTAACAATGAGTTTCCCTTGTGAACATGCCACACATGTTAGATTCTTAGGGATAACTCGTTTTTCTTTCAAAGGATGGCCGTTTGTATTCAAAATCAACTTTCGCATCATGGTCGAACCGGGATGACCAAGCCGGTCGTGCCAGAGAGTAAAATTATCGGGGGCCACTCTGTTGAATACGACATTGGCTTCTATCATATCAGTCTTGGCGTAATAAAGGCCAGTAGAGAGCGCAGGTATAGACTCTAGGACTTTCTTATAGCCTTGGCCGATCTCAATGATATGAAGGAACTCTTTGTTTCCTTTGCTCTTAGTCTCAATATGAAAACCATTCATTCGAATGTCTTTAAATCTCAATAAACTTCTCTTAGAGATGGGTGAATATAATGCATCAGATATCTCTAGATGCGTACCCTTAGGAAACAAAATGTTTGCCTGGCCGTAGCCCTCTATGAGACTAGCTATACCCGCAATAGTATTGATATTGGCGTTTTTCATTGTTAGGTTTAAAAAGTATCTTTTGTCTCTTAAGATCGTGTGGCTTGACCCACTGTCCACAACAAATATATCCATATCATCTTTCATTCTTCAAAACAGATTATAGAATGATACTTTAGTGACTTCATATAAAAACTTTCATTCATTAATAAAACAAGTTCAAAGCAATCAAAACATAGAAAACACAAAATAAAGAACTCAAAGACTTAGATGTCGAATTCAAATTCATTTTTTTAAACAATCTGAAGTTTCATAATCCATAAGATCGTCTCTTTCATGATTGAAATCATCTTCACCATCTTGATAAGTCATATGAGCTTCAAGATTCTTCCCTTTCAAACTCTCTTGGTAGAGATCAACGAGATGTTTGGGAGTCCTACATGTCTTAGCCCAATGATTGTCCATACCACATCTATGACACAGGGATTTGGTCGAGTTTTGTGGCTTGAAAGATGTACCACGGCCTCGGCCATGTCCTCGGCCTCCATAAGAGTTTCCTTGGCCACGGCCATATGAGTTGCCTCGGCCTCGACCAAACGAATTCCTGCCTCGACCACGTCCATGCCACTTCCCATGGCCACGGACGTGTTGGCTATCACTCTGGACATGGTTCGACTCTTTCTTAGCCTCTACGGCCGCATGTGCCTCAGGTAATGAGTTTGTTCCAGGAGGTCTCAATTCACTGTTTCCCATCAACAGTTCATTGTTCTGCTCAGCGAGCAAGAGACAAGAGATCAGATTAGAATAAGTCGTGAAGCCCTTCTCACGGTACTGTTGTTGTAACAACACATTGCTTGTGTGGAAGGTGGAAAAATTTTTCTCAAGCATATCCTTATCCGTTATATCCTCACCACACAGTTTCAATTTCGAAACTATCTTAACCAGGGCCGAGTTATACTCGTCCACGGATTTAAAATCCTGGATTCTGAGATTCCTCCAATCATACATAGCCTTTGGTAATAACACCGTTCTCTGGTAATCATATCTCGTTTTCAACTCTGTCCAAAGGTCTAGAGGATTCTCAATAGTCAAATACTGATCTTTGAGACTCTCAATAAGATGATGGTGTATAATCAATATCGCTCTGTATCTATCTTTCTCACTTGCATTATTGCCCTCAGTGATACATTCACCGAGTCCCTTGGATTTCAGGATGATCTTAACATCAAGTGCCCATTGCAAGTAATTATCTCCAGAGAGATTTAGGACAGCAAAATCCAAGTTGTTGATTTTCGACATCTGAAATCATATATTTTATTCTTAGGATTTATAATGTTCTTATGATGCATACAAGAAAATCAAAAATGTAATGCATATTGGTCATACGACCAAACTGATATGATGCATGATAAGCCGTACGACCAAGAACAAGGGATGATGCATTCTTATCAAACGGTTTCTATATGATCATTATGCAATCGTTTATACATCCTAGAAAAACGGTTCTAAGTGATCATGGAAACATGAAACCTCAATCAAACAATCAAGCAATGCATCAAGGGGTTAATTCCTATCAACCTAATCGGATTCATATTCAATGCAATTAGGGTTTCAATATAAGCAAGGCCGGTTAGGGTTTAATCAAGACTATTATGCGATTCTAAATTCATTCAATCGGTTTTATTAATTAAAACAACCAAATTCGATTTTAATATTAGGGTTTGCATGGTATGTAATGTGCATACGTGCGGCTAGGTTTTAAGGCATTAGGGTTTCAATTTAGATCAAGCAATGAGATTCGATTTTGGTTATTAGGGATTGGATCTATTGTCTTAGGGTTTGGTTTTTAGGTTTATTTTTACCTAAACCTCAAGACGGGTTGAATGGACCACCAAGTAGAGAAGAGCCGCGAACGGATTGCTTGCTGATCATCGCGAGCTGGAGCTGATCGTCGAACGGTATCGAGCTGCTATCGGGTCGCGTACGTGCTGCTAGCTGAGGACGTCGCGAGCTGGAACGAGCTGGATCGTCTGTCGTGAGCTGAGACGGGTCGCGAGCAGGCTGTGATCGTCTAAGATGGGATCGGGAATGCCTTAGATACGAGGTGAACAGTTCTTGATCGGGATTAGGGTTCGTGATCGGGGTTTATCGCCGGTAAGGTTATCACCGGGGAATTAGGGTTTTAGGTTAGGGTTTTAGCTTAGGGTTCTTAGAGTAATCGTGCTGATAACGTATTGTGAAACTAGAGAATAGAATCTGTGTATTCTTGTTTTTGTTCTTATTCATAAACATAAGGAGCCCTTTATATATAGGGAATTACACCGTCGTAGAATAATGGAAAGAGTAAAGAAAGGAAATACAAATATGGAAAGAGTACAAATCATAAGGAAAAGGAAACTAAGGTTTCTCTCTCTCTAGCCGCCGGCTCTCTCTCTCTCTCTCTCTCTCTCTCTCTCTCTCTCTCTCTCTCTCTCTCTCTCTCTCTCTCTCTCAAGGGCGCCGGCTCTCTCTCTCTCTATAGTATGGGCCTGTTATGGACCGGGCCAGTTATGGACATCCACAATATGATTTATAACAGTTCGAAAGTTTTTCTTACCAGTCACCAGTATACGTTATGTATGTATTCACAAGCTACGGCTAATACGATGCCGTTGGTCTTTTCCATTAAAAAGACATAATAAATATCAGGCAATTGAACCGAATTGCAAAACTAAACCAAATTTTTTGGTTTTCATTTAGGTTTGATTAAAAGTTCAGTTCAGTTTAGCTGATTTTTCTTTTAAATAGACTACTAGATTCAGACCCGTCCGAACAAACAGATTTTTATTCATAGAACTTAAATTGTCAAAAAGTTATTATTTAATTTTATTAATTATTAAAATAAAATAGCTTAAATTTTTTTTGGTATTTTCTATCATAATTTTGTATAAAATATTTGATGTATTGTATTTTTTGAATAATTGTTTTTTAATAATTTAGTTGATTTGTTTAATATGAGAAAAATGAATGCTGGCTACATGAAGTATTGACCATCACATGAAAGTTTTGTCAATATATGTTTAACTGGAATTTTTCATATGCCACGCGCAGAAATAATAATTTTAAATATAATATTGTTGTGTTTTTTTGTTTATACAAAATTTACTTTTTAATGATGTTATAATAGTTACTAGTAATTACCATATTTAAAAAAAGTACCAAAAATATAATTTTTTTTAATAAAATTTTACAGTCATACTTAGATCGATGCCATGTCACATTTTTTTGAAAAACATGTCATCACATTTTTTTTAAAACATGTCATCTTTTTTAGGAGAATTAACATTCTAATAACATATAGACAAATCACTTTGCAAATAATATTTAGGAGATTAATATTATTTGTTGTTCAATTAGACATATAAATTTAGAATATATCTCTCAGTTTAATTAGAGGACCAAATTTTATGGAGTTATAAACATTTTAAAGTTAATTTTAATCATATATTTTGATGATTTTGATAGTCATATGATTTATATAATAGGTATTTAAAATTTAGAGGCAGAATCAGTGTTCCATCCCACGTTGCTCAAAACCGGTTCTGAATTTCATATTAGAAATTATGTGATATAACCTAAACTTAATATTTTTGAGAGAACATTTATCCTTTATTTTACAATATGGACAAGATGCATAACAATGCAAATATATCACCTATCTATTAATTTAGAATCATTTAAAAAATATTAACCTTATAGTTTGTAATATTTACAAATTAAGCTTATTGATGTGTCACTTAATTAGTTAGTCCAATTTTGCTTGCATGATAATATGTGTCACTTAGAATCAATGCTTTGAAAATGGACAGGATACCGACTCGGTATAGTTACCAATTATATTGACTGGTTGGACCGGTTCAACCGGTCAAACCAGATTTTCTGTTTTTAAGAATTAAATATATATAATTATATATTTACACCATATGGACCTAAAACAAAGTAGTTCTACATATAAAATGTTATATGTTCTCTTTTATTAACTACAAAAATAAACAATAAATGTAAATCTAACTATATGTACGATAAAGTGAATACTATATAAACTGAAATTGATAAAAACTAAATGATTGACCTTTCAGATTACGTATTTATTTATTCTTATAATTAAAATTCCAATTTTTATAAATATTGCAAACTAAGAATAGTATATGAGAGCTAAAAATATTCTTTTACATCATTTCTTATGAAATAAACTTTAAAAACTAATTAAATAGTGATAGTCAAACATTTATTTTGAAATACTAAATTTTAATAACAACTGAAAACACATTAATTATATGTTATTTTTTAGTACCGGGTTTTGAAGTTGATCTGGTTTTACCGGTTGTTTTCCAGTTTTACCGGTTTTATTCAAATCTGGATTTTAAACCGAACAGGACTCGGCTTCTTCAACGACTCACATTCGAAGTGGATGGTCTGGTCCGGTTTTAAAAATCATGCTTAGAACCTAATTTTGCTGATGTATCATTTTTAGAATCAATTGAAAAATTAGTTAGTCCAATTTCAATTTGCTAGGAAATGTTATATTAACCCATACATACAAGCTAGGAACGCTATGTTATATGGTAAAAACCTTATAAAACGTCTTAAAAAAATAGTAACAAAGACACGCAGAACATGTGCCGGGATAATCTGAGAAGGTGATGACTCATGTAGATTTGTAAGACTTTACAGAATTATTGTGAACGGCAGGTAACATTCATAGGAGAAAAATGGAGTGAGTTTATGAACAGAATTATTGGGGATTAACGACATTGTCTAATGTCGTTGATTTATGTAGAGTTGAAAACAAAACTTTTATGAAGCCAGTTATGTAGAGTAGAGTAATCGAAGTGGGTATTGATCCTTTGATCAGATTATCTGATAAATCATGAATCTGAGATTTGACTGGAATGTTGTAGGGATGTTTCCGGAGAGATTTGTGTGGGAGATGGTGAGGGAGACGATCTTGTGCATGTTTTCAAGGATGACGATAGAGCAGAGGTGGAGATGTGGATGGAAGAAACAATGAGGTTAACAACACGGGTTTAGGAAGGATAAGATGGCGGAGAAGGAGTGGAGTGAGTCAAGGAGGCGCGGTGGTAGGAGATTCAACACCGTCTCTCTCTCTCTCTCTCTCTCTCTCTCTCTCTCTCTCTCTCTCTCTCTCTCTCTCTCTCTCTCTCTCTCTCTCTCTCTCTCTCTCTCTCTCTCTCTCTCTCTCTCTCTCTCTCTCTCTCTCTCTCTCTCTCTCTATTCACACCAACAATAATATTTTTAAAAAGAAGCGAAGAAAAACAACTATGTTTTCTTTCTCATAATACTCTATATCAAATTAATTTATTTTTCGTGTGTGATTAGTTGTTTCTTTTTTATATTTGATATCCATTATCAAACATATAAATTTCAAAGTTTTTACTTATGGTATATTTGGGTTTTTTATATTTACAATATTTCAGATGTAAAAATAATTTTCCTTAGCTCCATATTTTGATTGTGTCACAGCTCGTATGCCATTCATTCCAAGATTTCAAAAATAATAAATTTATTTATTTAAAAAATTTTACATGTTCATTTATTTCTCATAATTATGACAGAACAAAAAAATTAAATAAAAGTGAAAGGAGGAGGAAGAGTTGGGGTCTCGAAGCTTAAGTCAGAGAGAATTGGATACAAACAAAAGAAGTCAGAGAGAACAAGGAAAACTTCTAAACTTCTCTACGGTCCGAAATGGAAGAAAATCTCTCTTGGTTTGTTCTGGTTTTGGGAGTTATAGTGATAATTTTGTGTTGCTACTTAGTTTGTTACTACTTTTCTTGCATTGAGTCAACGACTCTCGACCTGCCGATAAAATCTTCGGCGAATTTACGGTGGAAATCTCTGACGTTCGTACCGGCAGACTCTAGGATGAATGATCGCAGGAGAATTTGCCGATACAAACGTCAGAAATTTCGGCCGTAAATTCGCCAGAGATTTTATCTGCAGGTCGAGATTCATTGACCTAATGCATACATATATACTAAACATGACATAAAAGACTCAACAGTTGATCACTACAATGAGGGTGTTGAAAAATGAAATTTGATGATGTGGATTATTTGGTGTTGAAAAGATTCAACATGTTGAATAAGAACAAATAGGAGACCACCGACGACTCATGTCACTGTCTAAGGATTTATGATATTTTCATACTCTCTTAGTTATTTAAAACAAAAAATCACATTATAATTTAAATATATTTAATTTTATTTCTTCTACAAAAATTTATCATTTTAAATTATCTATAAATAGAGATTAGGCTTTTCAGTTGGATATATAAAAAATAACAATTAATTAATAAAATTAGTATTTTGAATTTTATTAAACAAAACTATTGTAGTGTGTAAATGTTGAATGTGTGTTGAATGATGAGATGGAAGAAAGAGAAGATAATTTGGATTTTTAGAAGATGAAATGGAGGGTGTTGAATCTCGAAACTATTGTACATAGTCAACAAGAATACATACGTCTTCGGTTCAAAGTGAAAAGTTCAAAAGGAAACTTTAGGCATTTAATTATGTAAACTAAAAATGAAAAATAAAACAGATTTTTTTTTGTTTGATACAAAATCACTGGTAGCAGATTTTATATTCATTCATGCATTGATAATCAATTACAATAAGTATCTCACAAAAATTTTGGAATTGCATACAGATGTACGAAACATGACATAAAAGATTTAATAGTTGAATATTTGGTGTTTAAAAGATTCAACATGTTGAATAAGAAGAAAGTGGAGACCACGGATGAAAAATGTCAATTTTTAAAGATTTTTGATATTTTCATATCCTCTTAGTTATTTAAAAAATATAATCACATTATAAATTAAATAATTTATTTTTATTTCTGATACAAAAAGAAATTATCATTTAAATTATATATAAATAGAAACTAAGTTTATTTAATTTGGATATATAAAAAATTATAAATTAGTAAAATAGGGTGTTGAATTTTATTAAACAAAACTCTTGTAGTGTAAAAGTTGTATGTGTGTTGAATGATGTGGAAGAAAAAAAATGATGTGGAAGAAAAAAAATGATGATGTGGAGTGTTAAAGGATGAAATGGAAGGTGTTGAATCTCGAAACTATTATACATAGTTTACAAGGATGCATACGTCTTCGGTTCAAATTGAAAAGTTAAAAAAGAAACCGTAGACATTTCGCTACATAAGCTATAACAATAATAAAACAGAGGTTTTTTAGTTTGGTATTAAATCATTAGTACCAGATATTATATTCATTTATGTATTGATAATTGAATAGTTAAGGATACGATAACTAATTTATAACTTATAATCTAAAGTAGCCAATAAAAAGCTAATCAAATAAATTATATGCATCATACAATGTGATTTGATATACTATTGGTTTGTATGGTTATAGTTTACGTCTATATTTGTACAATGCAATAACATTATACAAATAAATTAGAAGAATTATGAGAAGTAATCAATAATTTATTGCCTTTGAAGAATCTCATAAAAATAAATTGGAAGCAAATACTTTTTTTATAAGTAATCAATAATTTATTTCCTTTCAAAAATGATAAAAATTCTTTCGAAATAATGTTGTCTTCTTTGCTATAACCATAACTGTTGTATTTTCAACACTACACACACCATGCACAGAGAGAGAGAGAGAGAGAGAGAGAGAGAGAGAGAGAGAGAGAGAGAGAGAGAGAGAGAGAGAGAGTCTCTCTCTCTCTCTCTCTGAGCTCTCTCTCTCTCTCTCTCTCTCTCTCTCTCTCTCTCTCTATCTCTCTCTCTCTCTCTCTCTCTCTCTCTCTCTCTCTCTCTCTCTCTCTCTCTCTCTCTATTTAAACCAACAATAATATTTTTAACAAGAAACGAAGAAAAAAAACTATGTTTTCTTTTTCATAATACTCTATATCAAATTAGTTTATTTTTCGTGTGTGATTAGTTGTTTCTTTTTTATATTTGATATCCATAATCAAACATATAAATTTTGAAGTTTTTACTTATGGTATATTTGGTTTTTTTATATTTACAATATTTCAGATGTAAAAATAATTTCCTTTAACTCCATATTTTGATTGTGTCACAGCTGGTACGCCATTAATTCCAAGATTTCAAAAATAATAAATTTATTTTTTAAAAAAAAATTACATGTTCATTTATTTCTCATAAGTATGACAGAACAAAAAATTAAATAAAAGTGAAAGGAGGAGAAAGAGTTGGGGTCTCGAAGCTTAAGTCAGAGAGAATTGGATACAAACAAAAGAAGTCAAAGAGAACAAGAAAAAATTATAAACTTCTCTACGGTCCGAAATGGAAGGAAATCTCTCTAGGTTTGTTCTCGGTTTTGGGAGTTATAGTGATAATTTTGTGTCGCTACTTAGTTTGTTACTACTTTTCTTGCATTGAGTCAACGAATCTCGACCTGCCTATAAAATCTTCGGCGAATTTACGGCAAAAATCTCTGAAGTTCGTACCGGTAGACTCTCCAATGAACGATCGTAGGAGAGTCTATCGGTATAAACATCAGAGATTTCGGCCGTAAATTCCCTAGAGATTTTATCTGCAGGTCGAGATTCATTGGCCTAATGCATACATATATACTAAACATGACATAAAAGACTCAACAGTTGATCACTACAATGAGGGTGTTGAAAAATGAAATTTGATGATGTGGATTATTTGGTGTTGAAAAGATTCAACATGTTGAATAAAAACAAAGTGGAGACCACCGACGACTCATATCACTGTCTAAGGATTTATGATATTTTCATATTCTCTTAGTTATTTAAAACAAAAAAATCACATCATAATTTAAATATATTTAATTTTATTTCTTCTACAAAAATTTATCATTTTAAATTATCTATAAATAGAGACTAGGCTTTTCAGTTAGATATATAAAAAATAACTATTAATTAATAAAATTAGTATATTGAATTTTACTAAACAAAACTATTGTAATGTGTAAAAGTTGAATGTGTGTTGAATGATGAGATGGAAGAAAGAGAAGATAATTTGGAGTTTTAAAAGATGAAATTGAGGGTGTTGAATCTGAAACCATTGTACATAGTCTATAAGGATACATACGTCTTCGGTTCAAAGTGAAAGGTTTAAAAGGAAACTTCAGGCATTTAATTATGTAAACTAAAAAAGAAAAATAAAACAGAATTTTTTGTTTGATACAAAATCTCTGGTAGCAGATTTTATATTCATTCATGCATTGATAATCAATTACAATAAATATCTCACAAAAATTTTGGAATTGCATACAGATGTACGAAACATGACATAAAAGATTTAATAGTTGAATATTTGGTGTCTAAAAGATTCAACATGTTGAATAAGAAGAAAGTGGAGACCACGGATGACAAATGTCAATTTTTAAAGATTTTTGATATTTTCATATCATCTTAGTTATTTAAAAAATATAATCACATTATAAATTAAATAATTTATTTTTATTTCTTATACAAAAAGAAATTATCATTTAAATTATATATAAATAGAAACTAAGTTTATTTAATTTGGATATATAAAAAATTATTAATTAATAAAATAGGGTGTTGAATTTTACTAAACAAAACTCTTGTAGTGTAAAAGTTGTATGTGTGTTGAATGATGTGGAAGAAAAAAAAATGATGTGGAAGAAAAAAAAAGATGATGTGGAGTGTTAAAAGATGAAATGGAAGGTGTTGAATCTCGAAACTATTGTACGTAGTTTACAAGGATGCATACGTGTTCGGTTCAAATTGAAAAGTTAAAAAAGAAATCATAGATATTTCGCTACATAAGCTATAACAATAATAAAACTGAGTTTTTTTTAGTTTGGTATTAAATCATTAGTACCAGATGTTATATTCATTTATGTATTGATAATTGAATAGTTAACGATACGATAACTAATTTATAACTTATAATCTAAAGTAGCCAATAAAAAGCTAATCGAATAAATTATATGCATCATACAATGTGATTTGGTATACTATTGGTTTGTATGGTTATAGTGTACGTCCATATTTGTACAATGCAATAACATTATACAAATAAATTAGAAGAATTATGAGAAGTAATCAATAATTTATTGCCTTTGAAGAATCTCATAAAAATAAATTGGAAGCAAATACTTTTTTTATAAGTAATCAATAATTTATTTCCTTTCAAGAATGATAAAAATTCTTTAGAAATAATATTGTATTCTTTGCTATAACCATAACTGTTGTATTTTCAACACTACACACACCATGCATTTGTATCTATCACCTCTCTCTCTCTTTCTCTTTATTTACTCAAACAATAATATTTTTAACAAGAAGCGAAGAAAAACAACTATGTTTTCTTTTTCATAATACTCTATATCAACTTAGTTTATTTTTCGTGTGTGATTAGTTGTTTCTTTTTTTATATTTGATATTCATAATCAAACATATAAATTTTGAAGTTTTTACTTATGGTATATTTGGTTTTTTTATATTTACAATATTTCAGATGTAAAAATAATTTCCTTTAGCTCCATATTTTGATTGTGTCACAGCTGGTACGCCATTAATTCCAAGATTTCAAAAATAATAAATTTATTTATTTAAAAAAAAATTACATGTTCATTTTTTTCTCATAATTATGACAGAACAAAAAAATTAAATAAAAGTGAAAGGAGGAGAAAGAGTTGGGGTCTCGAAGCTTAAGTGAGAGAGAATTGAATACAAATAAAAGAAGTCAAAGAGAACAAGAAAAAATTATAAACTTCTCTACGGTCCGAAATGGAAGAAAATCTCTCTTACTTTGTTCTCGGTTTTGGAAGTTATAGTGATAATTTTGTGTTGCTACTTAGTTTGTTACTACTTTTCTTGCATTGAGTCAACGAATCTCGACCTGCCTATAAAATCTTCGGCGAATTTACGGCAAAAATCTCTGAAGTTCGTACCGGTAGACTCTCCAATGAACGATCGCAGGAGAGTCTATCGGTATAAACATCAGAGATTTCGGCCGTAAATTCGCTAGAAATTTTATTTGCAGGTCGAGATTCATTGGCCTAATGCATACATATATACTAAACATGACATAAAAGACTAAACAGTTGATCACTACAATGAGGGTGTTAAAAAATGAAATTTGATGATGTAGATTATTTGGTGTTGAAAAGATTCAACATGTTGAATAAGAACAAAGTGGAGACCACCGACGACTCATGTCACTGTCTAAGGATTTATGATATTTTCATATTCTCTTAGTTATTTAAAACAAAAAATCACATTATAATTTAAATATATTTAATTTTATTTCTTCTACATAAATTTATCATTTTAAATTATCTATAAATAGAGACTAGGCTTTTCAGTTGGATATATAAAAAATAACTATTAATTAATAAAATTAGTATATTGAATTTTACTAAGAAAAACTATTGTATTGTGTAAAAGTTGAATGTGTGTTGAATGATGAGATGGAAGAAAGAGAAGATAATTTGGAGTTTTAAAAGATGAAATGGATGGTGTTGAATCTGAAACCATTGTACATAGTCTACAAGGATACATACGTCTTCGGTTCAAAGTGAAAAGTTCAAAAGGAAACTTTAGGCATTTAATTATGTAAACTAAAAAAGAAAAATAAAACAGAATTTTTTGTTTGATACAAAATCACTGGTAGCAGATTTTATATTCATTCATTCATTGATAATTACAATAAGTATCTCACAAAAATTTTGGAATTGCATACAGATGTACAAAACATAACATAAAAGATTTAATAGTTGAATATTTGGTGTTTAAAAGATTCAACATATTGAATAAGAAAAAAGTGGAGACCACGGATGACAAATGTCAATTTTTAAAGATTTTTGATATTTTCATATCCTCTTAGTTATTTAAAAAATATAATCACATTATAAATTAAATAATTTATTTTTATTTCTTATACAAAAAGAAATTATCATTTAAATTATATATAAATAGAAACTAAGTTTATTTAATTTGGATATATAAAAAATTATAAATTAGTAAAATAGGGTGTTGAATTTTATTAAACAAAACTCTTGTAGTGTAAAAGTTGTATGTGTGTTGAATGATGTGGAAGAAAAAAAATGATGTGGAAGAAAAAAAATGATGATGTGGAGTGTTAAAAGATGAAATGGAAGGTGTTGAATCTCGAAACTATTATACATAGTTTACAAGGATGCATACGTCTTCGGTTCAAATTGAAAAGTTAAAAAAGAAACCGTAGACATTTCGCTACATAAGCTATAACAATAATAAAACAGAGGTTTTTTAGTTTGGTATTAAATCATTAGTACCAGATGTTATATTCATTTATGTATTGATAATTGAATAGTTAAGGATACGATAACTAATTTATAACTTATAATCTAAAGTAGCCAATAAAAAGCTAATCGAATAAATTATATGCATCATACAATGTGATTTGGTATACTATTGGTTTGTATGGTTATAGTGTACGTCCGTATTTGTACAATGCAATAACATTATACAAATAAATTAGAAGAATCATGAGAAGTAATCAATAATTTATTGCCTTTGAAGAATCTCATAAAAATAAATTGGAAGCAAATACTTTTTTTATAAGTAATCAATAATTTATTTCCTTTCAAGAATGATAAAAATTCTTTCGAAATAATGTTGTCTTCTTTGCTATAACCATAACTGTTGTATTTTCAACACTACACACACCATGCATTTGTATCTATCACCTCTCTCTCTCTCTCTCTCTCTCTCTCTCTCTCTCTCTCTTTCTCTTTATTCAAACCAACAATATTATTTTTAACAAGAAGCGAAGAAAAACAACTATGTTTTCTTTTTCATAATACTCTATATCAAATTAGTTTATTTTTCGTGTGTGATTAGTTGTTTCTTTTTTATATTTGATATCCATAATCAAACATATAAATTTTGAAGTTTTTACTTATGGTATATTTGGTTTTTTTATATTTACAATATTTCAGATGTAAAAAAAAATTTCCTTTAACTCCATATTTTGATTGTGTCACAGCTGGTACGCCATTAATTCCAAGATTTCAAAAATAATAAATTTATTTATTGAAAAAAAATTACATGTTCATTTATTTCTCATAATTATGACAGAACAAAAAATTAAATAAAAGTAAAAAGAGGAGAAAGATTTGGGGTCTCGAAGCTTAAGTCAGAGAGAATTGAATATAAACAAAAGAAGTCAAAGAGAACAAGAAAAAATTATAAACTTCTCTACGGTCCGAAATGGAAGAAAATCTCTCTTGGTTTGTTCTGGTTTTGGGAGTTATAGTGATAATTTTGTGTTGCTACTTAGTTTGTTACTACTTTTCTTTCATTGAGTCAACGAATCTCGACTTGCCTATAAAATCTTCGGCGAATTTACGGCAAAAATCTCTGACGTTCGTACCGGTAGACTCTCCAATGAACGATCGCAGGAGAGTCTATCGGTATAAACATCAGAGATTTCGGCCGTAAATTCGCTAGAGATTTTATCTGCAGGTCGAGATTCATTGGCCTAATGCATACATATATACTAAACATGACATAAAAGACTCAACAGTTGATCACTACAATGAGGGTGTTGAAAAACGAAATTTGATGATGTGGATTATTTGGTGTTGAAAAGATTCAACATGTTGAATAAGAACAAAGTCGAGACCACCGACGACTCATGTCACTGTCTAAGAATTTATGATATTTTCATATTCTCTTAGTTATTTAAAACAAAAAATCACATTATAATTTAAATATATTTAATTTTATTTCTTCTACAAAAATTTATCATTTTAAATTATCTATAAATAGAGACTAGGCTTTTCAGTTGGATATATAAAAAATAACTATTAATTAATAAAATTAGTATATTGAATTTTACTAAACAAAACTATTGTAGTGTGTAAAAGTTGAATGTGTGTTGAATGATGAGATGGAAGAAAGAGAATATAATTTGGAGTTTTAAAAAATGAAATGGAGGGTGTTGAATCTGAAACCATTGTACATAGTCTACAAGGATACATACGTCTTCGGTTCAAAGTGAAAAGTGCAAAAGGAAACTTTAGGCATTTAATTATGTAAACTAAAAATGAAAAATAAAACAGAATTTTTTTGTTTGATACAAAATCACTGGTATCAGATTTTATATTCATTCATGCATTGATAATCAATTACAATAAGTATCTCACAAAAATTTTGGAATTGCATACAGATGTACGAAACATGACATAAAAGATTTAATAGTTGAATATTTGGTGTTTAAAAGATTCACCATGTTGAATAAGAAGAAAGTGAAGACCAAGGATGACAAATGTCAGTTTTAAGGATTTTTGATATTTTTATATCCTCTTAGTTATTTAAAAAATATAATCATATTATAAATTAAACAATTTATTTTTATTTCTTATACAAAAAATTTATCATTTATATTATATATAAATAGAAACTAAGTTTATTTAATATGAATATATGAAAAATTATTAATTAGTAAAATAGTGTGTTGAATTTTATTAAACAAAACTCTTGTAGTGTAAAAGTTGAATGTGTGTTGAATGATGTGGAAAAAAAAAGATGATGTGGTAGAAAAAATAGATGTTGTGGAGTGTTTTTTTTTTTTGAACACCGATGTTATGTAGTGTTAAAAGATGAAATGGAAGGTGTTGAATCTCGAAACCATTGTACATAGTCTACAAGGATGCATACGTCTTCGATTCAAAGTGAAAAGTTAAAAAAGAAACCATAGACATTTAACTATGTAAGCTATAACAATAATAAAACAAAGTTTTTTTTTGTTTGGTATTAAATCATTAGTAGCAGATGTTAGATTCATTTATGTATTGATAATTGAATAGTTAAGGATGTGGTAAGTAATTTATAACTTATAATCTAAAGTAGCCAATAAAAAGTTACTCGAATAAATTATATGCATCATACAATGTGATTTGATATACTGTTGGTTTGTATGGTTATAGTGTACGTCCATATTTGTACAATGCAATAACTTTATACAAATAAATTAGAAGAATTATAAGAAGTAATCAATAATTTACTGTCTTCGAAGAATCTCATAAAAATCCCTTCATAATAGTGTTGTCTTCTTTGCTACAACCATAAATATTAATATTTTCAACACTACACATACCATAATTTGTAACTATTAAATCTCTTTCTCTCTCTCTATTAACACTAAGGATAACTTTTTTGAAGAAAAAAAACAAAAAAAAAATATGTATTTCCTCTGCACACGAAATGAGACAATACACATATCAGTGAAATAACACTACTAATTGTATTATAAAGCAACACCTACAACCCACCACAAGGTCCACAACCTTCAATATTTTTTTCTTCTAAAACAAATGCATGGATCCACAGCCTTAATATTCACTCTGTTAGTGCGACGGATCTGTACGAATAGGAGTCCCAGTATAAAACCATGATAGGTTATCACGCGGCACTCGTGAAGAACCTCTAACAATCTAATATTTCTACGAAACACTCTCTAGACTTACGCTATAGGATTTGCTGGTTTTGGTTGTGAAAAAAATTGTAATCAGAAATGAAGGAGGAGACGAGTTTATAAAAGGGGAGAAGACGAGCCACTTTCCGCAACTGATGCAGCACGTGCAGCACGTGCACACGTTAGCGGAAATCTCGCGAGGATCTCGGAGGCGAGGCGTTACGAAACTTCCTCCGCAAGATCTTTTCTCGTTTAAACTTATCGTCAAGAAGAGAGACAGCGTGTTGTTTTAAACGAACTACGTGTTGTTTAAAATAAAATGCATGCCGTTTTTCTGGAATTAAATGGCAAAACGGTGTTTTTTTTAAACGAACTACGTGTTGTTTAAAATAAAATGCATGCCGTTTTTCTGGAATTAAATGGCAAAACTTTGATCTTAACTTGTTCTAAAAGAATAGTTTTATTGGGCCGGAGACCCAAGCCCAAACCCAAACCCAAACCCAAGCCCAAGCCCAAGCCCAAGCCCGAGCTGAGCCGAGCCGGCCGGACGGCGGCGGCGCGCAGGGAACCTTCTCTTCTCTGAAGCTGGTTAACCCATGATAGCATAAATGCATATATATACATCTCTCTTTCTCTTGTCACACACGACGTAGGACAAGTTCTCATTTCTTCGTTTACTAAGCCATTAGGCTTCTAATTACACAGGCCCATAGACCCATTTCTTTTCACCACTTTCCAATTAAAAGTTGGTCCAACAGAGATTTGGTACCATCTTCCAAAGATATCTCCAACGTTTAGACAAAAAACTCGTGTATATCACATATTCTGTTCGAAGTGGAGATAATATCCGCAGAATCAAATCGTCAGGTAATGCACTGAGTCTGTCCTCATTTACAACATCTCGATTTCTCAAACTCTCACCACCGATTTTTCTGCCGAAAAATTAACCAAATAAAAACATAATTAATGTTAAGTTTCAAAGAGTTAGGTTTGGAGCAAACATAAACGAAATAAAGAATCATACGATTTTTGTTCCATTTTCGTGAACCAAACGCAAAAACGAACCGCAAACACAGCCTAGCAGACAAATCAAACTAAAGCTTAGAGATGAAGATGGTAACGGTGCAGCAGCTTCATAACCCCTTCCATTGTGTTTGATTAGTAAAAAAAAAAGGATCAGTGAGCGACAAAACCGTAAGTCAAAAAGTCGACATACGTGAAATAAAAGGCTTTTTAATAATGGGTTTATCTCTTTTAAGAAGAACCCAATCATTCACGTAACTAAAGCCCAATGAGGAAAAACCTCTTCTGTGACTTGTGAGACGAATTTGCTTTAATAATGGGATATTTTAAGTCGGGCCGCTAAGGTGAAGGCCCAATCAAACAAAGAGTCAGCAGCTATCTATTAGGGTTTTGGTATTTAAATAGTTTAACCTAATCATCAAAGAAACCTAGACATTTTCTCTCGTCTCGCCGCAGGAGAAAGGAAGCTCTCTTCAGTGACATTGTGAGTACTCTTCATCCTCCGTCCCCTGTGATTTTCTAGTGAGACCTATCGTTAGAGTTGCATGTATCGGTTTTTTCGTAAATTGATCTATGTGTTCGTCTAGTTCCTGGAATGTCTGATCCATGTCTCGCAGTCCTGATATAAGCTTTTTTGAGTTCATTGTCTGTTTTGCCTTAGTGGGTTAATGAAAGTATCTTCCTTTTGATGATTAAGACTACAGTTGCACTGATTGGCTTTGTCAGATTCGTTAGGAGATTTGTGATTGCTATATCATATTACTGCCTAGCCTATCAGTGTGAAGTTACATAATATGATTTTTGTTGAGGTTTTTGAAACTCATCGATTTCATGCTGATGATTATTAATTACATTACAGCTGAACTGAAGAAATGAAGCACAACAATGTTATCCCGAATGGTCATTTCAAGAAGCACTGGCAGAACTATGTCAAGACATGGTTCAACCAGCCTGCCAGGAAAACCAGAAGAAGAGTTGGTTAGTGATGACTTCTCAGTAACGTTATGTTATATATGTTTCACTTTAAACCATAGTCTCTCTTTATTTAATTTCATCATTTGTTTGTATTGTCCTTTTACTCAGCGAGACAGAAGAAGGCTGTGAAGATCTTCCCACGTCCCACTGCTGGACCTCTCCGCCCTGTTGTGCATGGTCAGACCCTAAAGTACAACATGAAGGTCAGAACTGGTAAAGGATTCACTCTTGAAGAGCTCAAGGTTTGAAATCTCTATCCTTCTCTATTTTTTAGTTTCTTGCTGGATGTTTTGTTCGTATTGTTTAGTCCTATCTTTGATTGAATCAAGGCTGCTGGGATCCCCAAGAAGTTGGCACCCACCATTGGTATCTCTCTTGACCATCGTCGCAAGAACAGATCATTGGAGGGTCTTCAATCCAATGTCCAGAGGCTGAAAACTTACAAGGCTAAGTTGGTCATCTTCCCGCGTCGTGCCAGGAAGGTCAAGGTACTTACTACTTCCGGACAACATTCTTCCAGTCTTTTGATTGGATTTTAGATGTGTGCTCATCATAATTATGTGTTACTTTTTGTTTTAGGCTGGTGATTCTACTGCAGAAGAGTTGGCTAATGCCACTCAAGTCCAGGGAGATTACATGCCTATCGTCCGTGAGAAGCAAGCAATGGAGCTAGTGAAGCTGACCTCTGAGATGAAATCGGTGAATGCTTACGACAAGATTCGTCTAGAGCGCACAAACAAGAGACATGCAGGTGCTAGAGCCAAGAGGGCTGCTGATGCTGAGAAAGAAGAGAAGAAGTGAGGATCCTTTCTTACTAGGTTTAAAAATCTCCGTTATCTTTGTCATCGTTTGGATCTCTGTTTTTTTTTGTGTATCAGACTGTTTTTCTATTGTTTCGTCAGTTTTTACTTTTTATCTATACTTGCTTTTCTGGATTACTTCCTAGAAGTTTGCCTTTGTTCTACTACAATCGATTATAGTTTAGAGAATCTTTATATGATTATGTCAATGACCAAAGAAGAATTTGATCCATAAACCACCTTTCTGAAAGTCCTTTTGCAACAAACTTAGTACAGACGGCATGGCCCTTACCTTGGTGGATTCAATCTTTTTATTACTACAGAGACCAGACAGATACCGCAGGGGAGTAAAGCTAACATGTTCAATCCCAATAAATGACCTCCTATTATATACTCTTTTTTTCCAATTGCTAACAAGAGCTTCTAGCTAAACCCTTGGACAAGCTTTACAGCCAAGTGGTTTCTACAATCAACAGGCTATTTGTACATATACTAGGTGTCTGCATGCACCATGTGCAGTAAAATAATTTTAAATATTTTTTAACATACAAATATATATTATATTTTAAAATAAAATTTTAATAATATTGTAAATTTTATTTTTCGTATCAATATTTTAATATAAATTTGATTTAATTAAAAATAAAAATTATATTTAAGAATATGCATGTATATAGTTGAATAAATTTGTAAAAGTTGCATAATTACCAAAAATTAAAATTAAACAATATTTATAAAATTTGTAGATATATAAGAAAATAATGATTTTACGATTAAAATTTTATAATTTTCTAAAAAAATTGTATACATTTTTAAAAATTTTAGTAATAAAATTATATAATTTAAAAATATATAATTAAATTATATTTTGAAATTTATAATGCCATATTTGAATATATTTATTTTAATGAATATTTATGAGTTATTTCCATATTCCAAAAAAATTTACAAAAATATAAATTGACATTAAATGTAATATATGAGTTATTACCATATTTTAAAAAGTTTACCAAAAATATAAATTAACATTAAATGCAATTGTCCATGTCATATTAAGATATAAGACATGTCATCAATTTTGATAGTCATGTCATATCTGTTTTGTGAAATCGATTGTACAAAGAACATGTGGCAAAATAACTTCGTAGATATAGTCTAGGGATATCTGGAGTGAATAATTGAACGGATGAAATGGCATAAGAAATGTATAGAGCAGACAAAAAAAAAGTAGAGTAGAGGATGAAGAAAACCTTACTGTCAGTAGGAATACCCTAACGGCTCCGAGTGAGGAGTAGAGTATTTGAGACACTTAGGTCTTGTCTTGGCCAAAGCCATCACAACAATGCCTAAAGCTCGGAAGGTTTGAAAGATATCGTGTCACCATGAAAGCATTAATGAACCTTTGATGGACTGAAGGAGATTAAGCCACCATTTTCCCACTAACAACTTTTCTCTATTGGCTAATATGAAATAGAGAAATATTTATGCAAAATGGTACCTAAAACATGGTTCTCGAAACAAATATCAATCACTTTTAATGTTCCAACTTGTGATTACCTCATAGAAAAAAAAATTGTTACAAGATAGGATAATGTAGACTGAAAAGGAAAACATAGCCAGACAACCAACAAATTAAATGGTGTCTTCTTCTAGAAGTCATGGAAAAGCATAATAGCATCATCAAGTTTAAACCTAGCTGAAGTGAGCAACACACTCTTAGCTCTGTACTTATTCCGTCTCTCCTTCAAAGCTCCTTCTAGTTTCTCCATTGGCAGCAACAACAACTGCCACACAGAGAAAAAACAATTTACACTTATTTAGCATTAGGATCATCCTCCAATCGGTCTTTTACTGTGAGTATAACCTCTTTCTCTGAATCCGTCTCATGGGTCAACCTGAGACTCAAGTTTAAGGAAGCATGATACATCTCATCCAACATTTGCCTCGACACAACCAGCTTGTTTACCTTCCACAATAGGAACGGCATGTACACTCCCGTCACCGCCAATTTCTTCAACAACAAAGAATCTCAGATCAACCAATTTTCTTTAGCTTTGGTTTCAACTTGGCAAAAGAAATACACTCATACCTGCATATGTAAGTAACCATCTTTCCACATCTTCAAAAGGATTTGTGGCGTGTCTTTCTTTTCAGTCAGTGCAGCATCAGCAATCTTAAGACAAAGATAAAACAAATTTGATGTAAAGTTAAGAAACATGTATTACCTATGTTTCTAAATTAAACACGGTCACTCACTTTATCGGTCTCAACAAAACGGTCTTCTTGTGACAAGTATCTGAACATTCTGAAAGCTTCTTTCCCATATCTTCTCATAACTACCGATTCCATCTAAAACAATCTCATTTTGATCAGTTTCAGAAATGTTTTCAGGAAAAGAGTGTATATATATATATGAATAGAGCACACCTCATCTTTCTGTGCTACGCTGATAATGGATTTAAAATCTGCAAATGAAAATAACGAAATAAGTTGCAAATCCATAAGTATCAGTTAACCAGGGGTTTTAGAAGGAAGTTAATATACCAACTATGTATGAACCATCTGATTCTATCACAAACGCTGGTAGATAAGAAGACGTTGCACTCAATTGCTCAAGGCATGCTTCAACTCGCTCTTGTGTCATTTCGCGGCCTGCGTCTGTCTTTATAAGCTCTTCGTAAATGGAACCCATTGACATTTGAACTGAAAAGAAGATAGGTGTACGTACTATGATCAAATCATATCACACCAAAAAAACATTGGGAACTTCAATCAATTGTATGAAAACAAGAGAGGACTTTACGGGACTTGTCGGTTTTCGCCTTCTTCTCCTGAGATCTTCCTACTTCTAACATTGCCTTCATGACATTAGCACATCCTTCATCTCTCCGCTCTTTCACCATCTCCACACACGCCTTAAAAAGAAAAAAGAAACATCAAAGAAACAGATGTTTCATAATAGTGATGGAGTAGGCAAAAACAATATATGAAATGCCAACAAACAAGAGTTTTATTACCTTATGTCTAAGGCGGCGGATGAGCTCCTCGAAATTAGGACGCCAGATTACCTCATTGCTCGGACCTGATGTGTAGTCCACTTCAGGTTGTTTACGCTAAAATACATTTCGGTTCGAAGAGAAACATCAAGACGAAAGAATATGTTCAGTGCTTGTCGATGAGGTTACAAAAACATCCAAAACTGGTTAAGGTAAGAATGGTGATACCTTCCCCTCAGAGATGTTACTGTCGTCATCTGCTACTGTTGAACTAGAGCCTTGCTCGAATATAAATGGAAACCTTATTGCGTCAACTGGGGTTGCTGCTTCGAGAATACGCTCGTCTAAGCTTTCTGGTTCTTTAAAGATCTGCAGCAGTTCCCAAAAAGAGTAAACAAACAAACAAACGGAGAGAACACAAGTATGAATTAATTACCTTGGAAGCTTTGGCGCCTCTTTTCTTTTGAGCAGGACCTTCATCTTTGTTTCCAAGAACAGGTTCGGGAGAAGGAACGCGCTCAACAAAACGTGCAGCAACCAGTTTCTGAAGAGAATCTCTGATAGCCTCTGAACCCATTTGTTTTTTTGAATCTGATAATAGGCAACAGATTAGCATCCGTCCACTCGGTTAATTGCGATTAAAAGAGATATAATAAGACAGGAGGAGTCACCTCTGTCTCTATCTATAAGCTGTTCCAAGGTAAGCCTACCGTTACTAAGTAAACCATCAAGCACTCCGCTGCACTGTTCACATAGATTAAGGGGTCTTGAAAGGTGATTAACATTAGTCAAACAGTGTTCAGAAAGATGAAAGATGAAGGAATCAGACCTGAGAGCCAAGCTCTTCGTTTACAACCTTGGAAAACTTGTTGTACCTCGCACGGTGAAGAATGTTGCTAAACAGTGCAATGTACTGTACAGTAGCTTTGCTCTCTGAACCATCTACATATGAACAAACTGCGAAATTCATAAAAGATTTCTTGGAGATGGAATTGATCCGGAGCCAAGAAGAGAAGCGGGACTAACCGGGCGGTTCAATAGAGAAAGCTTGAACGCAATTATGCTGAATCAAGAGGTAGAGAATGTCCTTGACTTTGGTATGGTTGATGTCAGATTCGGCTAGACGAGAGATTTCTCGGGAGGAAAGAGGTCCTCTCCGGAGAAGACACTCGCACACTTTCTGCAAATAACCAAATACTCATCACTGAGAGAGAGAGAGAGAGAGAACATATCGAAAAGGCCTTAAAAATTACCGATGCGACGGAACCGAAGTGTGAGGTGATGATGTGGACGGCGTAGACGATGCCGAACTCAGTCGTCGTCATGATGTCAATTCGGTGACGGTGTTGTTTGATCCTTAAGCTCTCAAAGTTTGTGTTTCGCGGTGGAGTGGAGAGTATTTAACCTAAAAGCCCAATGTTATGTATATAAGGCCCGTTTTTTTCTTTTCCTTCTAAATTGATCCAAACAATGTTTTGGTATTAATACATTTGAGATTGCTATTGCTGTTAGAAATAATGTTTGTATTATCTATTTAGAAGATAAAGTATATCTTCTTCTTTTCTCTTATTAGTCAAAGTCAGTCTTTGACTGATATTTATGACCGACTGATGTTATATTTTAATATTTCTCTGTCACTATAAATATGTGCGTATCCTCTTGTTTATGAATACAACATCTAAAGTGAAAAAGCTACTCTCTCTTTTACAAAATTCTCTCTCTCGTTGTTTCCTTTTAGAAACACAAAACCCAAAACACAATAAACTCATATTACATCCCTCTTTCCCCATCGCTGTCCACTCAACTTTTAATATAAGCCATTGAAAATAAAGCCACATATTTCCAACTCGTTTATAACATATTACCAGCACGAGGCTCTGACCACCTGAGGTTTATTAATCCGAAAGTTATTAAACCAGCCGAGGTAATATTTAAATTTATGTATTTCAATATATTTAATTTATTTAAATTTTATTATTATTTTGGAGTGAGAGGCTGGACCTTCTCCGTTTATTTTTCGGGATGATATGTGTTGTCTTCCCCGACTGATCTTTATGGTAGGCTATGCCTTCACGATCAGAGAAACACGTGGTAGGCTTTGCCTCTATGAATAAAAGAAGAGGTCAAAAATGGTAGATAAGTCTCCTCGGACCTTGAAATAAATAAAAGTCAAAAATAGTAGACTATGTCTCCTCGGACTTTGAAAAATGATCAATATGGTAGTCTATGACTTCTCGGATCATATGGTAGGCTAAGCCTCCCAATTTTATTTATGCTATTTAAATTTCTGCAATTTACATTTATGCAATTTAAGTTTATGCTTTTATTTTATGCCTTTAATTTTTTGCATTTAAATTATGCATTTAAATTCCCGTCTTTACTATATTTATTAAATACAGTTATCATGTCGAATTTGACAAAGCTCAAAATTAATGCCCTGGATATTACGGGAAATAATTATATGACATGGGCAGTGGGTGCAAAAATGCACCTGAGAGGAAACGGGCTTTTGGAAACCATTGATAGTTCGAAAACGGTGTCAGATGAGAAAAAGGCTAAAGCCATGATATTTTTACGACACCACATCCATGATGGTTTAAATGATGAATATATTACGAAAGAGGATCCTTGTGACCTCTGGAAATCTTTAAAAGAGAGGTTCGATCACCAGAAATATGTGATCTTACCGAAAGCTAAACACGAGTGGATCCATCTCCGGTTCCAGGATTACAAAAGTGTTAGTGAGTTTAATTCCGCGATGTTCGGAATTACTTCGAGGATGATGTTATGTGGAGAGAAAATAAGTGATTATGATATGATCGAAAAAACTCTCTCCACGTTCCATCCTGAAAATGTAATCCTGCAGCAATAGTACCGGGTGAATGGATAAACCCGTTACTCGGAGTTGATGCAAGTCCTCCTTGTAGCGGAGCAGAATAATCAACTCGTGACTTTAAACCATCAAGCTCGTCCCACTGGATCTGCTCCATTCCCTGAAGCGAATGTTGCATCATCCAGTTATGATAATAGAAGAGGACGAGGTTGTGGGCGTGGTGGAAACCGTTATCATGGTCGTCGAAGAGGACGAAGAAGAAGATTTTGTCCCTATGATGAAAGAAATAATAAAGACTTCCACGAAAATGAAAGGAATGAAAAGGGCCAGGATGATAAAAGGCAAACGGGAAAGGTTTGCTACAGATGCGACATGAAAGGTCATTGGGTACGTAACTGTCGTACGCCAAAACATTTAGCCGATCTGTATAGAGAATCCCAAAAGGGAAAAGAAAAAGGAAGAGGTGAAACAAACTTCATCTCTGATGAACATGGGCCATCCTTTCATGGTTTAAACGATGATACTCATCTCGACGTATCAGATTTTCTAGTTGAGCCAGAGAGTATCGATGAGTGATGTAGATCGATGTGATATAAGTAGACTGTATTATAGTATCTATATCTTTTGTTGTAAGATATATGCTATGTTTCATGTTTAATGTTTAATAATATATGTTTTATATTCAGAAAATGCCAAACTTTGAGACTATGGATGGAGATTTGTGTTTGGCAGATAGTGCGTCAACGCACACGATAATTAAAGATAAGAAATATTTCTCCAGTCTCAAAATAAGAGATTACGCTAGAAGCGTAAGTACAATATCAGGTAATGCAAATATTATTATGGGCTCTGGAAGAGCGAAATTTTCAATGCCAGAGGGAACAATATTTGAAATAAGTGATGCATTGTATTCCCCCAAGTCTCATAGAAACTTGTTAAGTTTTAAGGATATCCGAAGAAATGGATATCATATTGAGACTATGAGTAAAGATGGCATTGAATTTCTTTGCATTAAGTCTGAGAGGAAACATATATTGGAAGAGTTAAGAATGTTATCCTCTGGACTATATTGTACGAAAATAACCATGACTGAGTCATATGCCGTGGTAAACATGAAGTTTACTGATACATTTAAAATTTGGCATGAGAGACTAGGACATCCTGGTTCAGTCATGATGAGAAAGATAGTGCAAAATTCGAATAGCCATCCGTTGAAAAACGGAAAAAATTTGCAAACGGGCGAGTTTACATGTGATGCATGTTCTCAAGGAAAGCTTATAACTCGGCCATCACCAGCAAAAGTAGGCAATGAATCACCAATGTTTTTGGAAAGAATACATGGTGATATATGTGGGCCGATCCACCCACTGTGCGGGCTATTTAAGTATTTCATGGTATTGATTGACGCATCTAGTAGATGGTCAAGTGTGTCTCTTTTGACGACACGAAATACGGTTTTCGCAAAGTTCATTGCCCAGATAATAAAGCTGAGAACGCAGTTCTCAGAGTATGCCTTTAAGAAAGTAAGACTTGATAATGCTGGTGAATTTACATCGCAAGCCTTTGATGATTATTGTATGTCAATGGGGATTGATGTGGAGCATCCAGTTCCCCATGTGCATACACAAAATGGCATGGTCGAGTCATTGATAAAACGGTTGCAGTTGATTGCAAGACCGTTAGTCTTGAGAACGAAGCTCCCAATTTCTATATGGGGTCATGCTATATTGCATGCGGCTGCACTGGTTCGGCTAAGACCGAGTGCATATCATAAGTACTCCCCATTACAATTGGCATCTGGGCAAGAGCCAGATGTATCCCATCTCCGTGTCTTTGGGTGTGCGGTCTATGTTCCGATAGCACCGCCACAAAGAACAAAAATGGGCCCACAAAGGAGATTGGGAATATATGTGGGTTATACGTCACCAAGTATAATAAGATATTTGGAACCAGTAACTGGTGATATGTTTACGGCACGATTTGCCGATTGCTATTTTAATGAGGATGAATTTCCAGCGTTAGGGGGAGGAATTAATAGAATTCCTAAAGAGATTACTTGGTGTACACCGTCGTTGTTACACCTTTATCCCCCTACGAATCAAAGAGAGCTGGAAGTTCAGAAAATTGTGCATTTGCATAATTTGGCAAACCAGTTACCAGATGCGTTCAGATACGAGAAGGGTGACGAAGTCATGTATACCCGTTGAAAATGTTCCATCAAGAGTAGATGTTCCTAAAGAACAAACTGATGGAAATAAAATGAATGAACCTAGGGTTCAGTTAAAGAGGGGGAGGCCAGCGGGTTCTAAAAATAAAAATCCCCAAAAGAAAAAGAAACTGGATGAGCAAAATAGTAAGGTTCTAGAAGAACTTGATATTGAAAGATGTCTGAAAGAAGACATAAATGGAAAGGTTCTAGAAGAACCTGTTAATGAAAAATGTCTGAAAGAAGGCATAGATAAAGATGATCCAGATGACGAGAAGGGAACAGAAAAGTATGAGATTTCCATCAACTACGCCCGAGATGAAAAAATATGGATCAGAAATAAGATAAAAGATGTTGATGGAATGTTCTCCTTTTCTGTGTCCAAAGAGATCGATCATGAAAATGATGATCTCGATCCAAGGTCCATTTTGGAATGTCAGAAAAGACATGATTGGGAGGAGTGGAAGAAGGCCATTCAAATTGAATTACTCTCCCTTAATAAAAGAAATGTCTTTGGACCTATAGTCATAACGCCTGAGAACGTAAATCCTGTTGGGTATAAGTGGGTATTCGTGAGAAAAGTAAATGAGAAAAATGAAGTAACACGATATAAAGCCCGATTAGTTGCCCAAGGTTTTTATCAGAGACCGGGAATTGATTTTGAGGAAACGTATTCCCCGGTAATGGATGCAATTACGTTTAGATTTTTGATGAGCCTAACGGAGTCTAAAAATCTTGAAATGCATCTCATGGACGTTGTGACTGCATATTTATATGGATCATTGGATAGCGATATATATATGAAGCTCCCTGAGGGATTAAAGCAGCATATTATAAGAAAAAAGAAATGAGTTGTGCTTCATATGAAGTAGACGATTCAGTGAAAACCATCGCTAAGTGGGTGTCCAACTGAAGTTCCAATGGTATCCAAATATTTCACGCTTGGATCGATTCTATGCGGACTTCTTCTCCTACTCATATCAAATTACTCCCTTTTTATTTCTTCTCAAAGCAACAACTAAACTCATGGATCATAAGTGATCTCCATATAGCTCTCTTTCACAAACTCTTAATGAGTATTTCCTCTTACAACGTTTTCTTGTATTTCCGACAGATGCAATATCCTTCAACATATAAATGTTTGAGAAAATCACATAAACTTCAGGAGGGAAACAATTGTAATGTTTCTTGATTATGACGACACTCTCTGTCTCCCATCGTTGATGATCTAGACAAAGCTTTCATATCAAGCAAGGTTTGTCTTTAAATCACATTTTATTGTTTTGATCTAATCATTTTAGTCTCTATGACTAGTCACGTTTTAAAAAAAACTGTGAAGAAACTGACTACATGTTTTCCCATGGCAATAGTTACTAGTAGATGCATAGACAATTTTTTTTTTGGCATTTTCCAAATATGTTACCGATATAAATAAAAAATTTAGTACATAATTAATTAAACTTTGTAAAGCTGGATGTGGAAAACTTTTTTTCCTATAAACGAAAAAAATTTACTACTGAATTTGGAAGTAAGAAAGTAATTGTGAAATCATATTGCACAACGGCCTGCAAATTAACACTCCCTAGAGTATGTCTCTCTGGCTGGTTGAATCTGTGATGTGGGGTTAATGTAAGATATTAGCCAGTCCATGGCTGCATTAGTTCAATTTCTGCCAGCACAATATTTCATTTGGTACACACATATTAGAAGTGATAAATTTCCTTGTCCTAAGTACCAAATGAACCTTAGATACATGTGCAGAGTATTATTTATTTTATAATGTGTGGTTTTCTATGTAATTGTACCTATGTTTGTAGTTGTTATATTATGTTTTAAATATCTTCGGCTTTGGTTATTGGTGGATTTCAGGTTTTTTGGGTTTCACATGGTATTTGTTTTTGCTTTTGCATTGTATGCTGGTAACTTTTTATGTGTGATTGATTGAGAGAAAATAATTCAGTTTGTTATTTTGAGGTTACAAAATGCTTATTAGCTTCTTCCTAGCAGTGGGTAAATGTACTGGTGAGAAGGGTAATGGTGAAGTAGTAGTAATATGTAGCAAATGTGTACATCGAAAAGGAAACAAAATGAAAATAAAAAAAAAAAATATTTTGCAAAGGGAACAGAAGCGCTACAATTAAATTAAAAATTATCATTTATGTATATTCGTATATTCAAATTTATATTATGTTTTATATTTGGTTGAATTGAGTTTTATGGTTGATCTCATTATTACGGGGTTAAAACCATTTTAGACGATTTTATTCAAATCCATATTTTAGTCAGACTCGATTCACTAAACGAATCACAGTTGACCGGTCTGACTAAACAAAAAACATACATTTTTAGTTGTCTACACGAAAGAGTCTCTATATTATAAACAATATAAAATAAAAATTAATGTTGTATATTAATTTCTAATTGAATTTTATGAAAAAACAAATATTCACAACTATTTATTTAGTTAGGTAACAAAATTTGGAAATAAAATAAAAAAATTAATGTTTGAGTTTTATGGAAAAAAAAAACAAATTCCACATTTTAGTGCGCAGATCAAATCTATATATTAAATACACATATTTGTCATATGTGGTCCTAATTAATTTAAGTATTTATAAAATTAGTTAGAAACAAATAGTCGACATTATTTGCGTTAGCTTAAGCTTTCAAAGTGTTGTTGTTGGATTAGCTCACAACCTTCCTCGATGAATCTGACCAGGACTAACTCTTATAAGATAATAATGAAACATTGACATTGTTAGTTTCACCAGTACCGTTCTAGAGGGACTGCGACCTGCGCATTTTCACAAGGTCCACTTTTCTTAATCAATTTTCTTTTAGTAATTAGAGCCCTAAATTAACGAGAATTTGTAGAATAGATTATGAATTTAAATGTTATACATAAAACTCTCAGAAAATATATTTGGTTCAGGGCCCAATATTGAATTGAGCCGGCCATGAGTTTCACTGGCCGTCCACGTCAAATTTGCTGCCAAAAATATAAACTGGGCTAGTGCTAATACGTATAAACTTAATCAAACTGTCTCATGGCAGACGTGACCTAATGTGTGTTGAATTTTTTGGTCTGAATTGATTTTCTAGGAAGCATGTGTATCGTTGTTCAAAATTAAAAAGGAAGAATGTGCATCTTTGTTATAATGGGAACTCAGTTTTAGCAGGCTATTTTGTTTGATTATTTATTAAGAAAGCTCAAGGACCCAAGACATATATTTGTTCATCAACGTCAAAATGTGGAAATTCATGATAATTTTTAAAAAGCCCAAATCCATAACACCAAAAACATGGTAGACAGTCACTTGATGTCCTTTCACTCTTTGGAGTTCTGTTCTTTTTCCTCTTTGGAGTTGACGATTTCGTCTTTGCGTACATCTTCTTTTCCGAGTTCCCCTCCTCCTTAATTCTTGGCTCCTCCTCTCCAGTATTAGTTGCATCAGCAAGGGGCTCACTTGGAATATTGATCTCAGTTGTGTATCCTCTTATGCTCACCCCAGTACATGGGCTTCTTTTGACAGCTCCAAACCAGGCATATCATCACGTGGGTTGTCATAACCTCTCTGCACATGTAAAACTTTGGAAAATTGGTCATCAACGTGAGTTCTGTTACACACAGTTAACACTAGGCATAATGAGCAAAACAAAAGAGTTATGTTTGGAATCACCTGAGAAATGTATACAGTTAACATGTTAGCAACTTAGAATTACAGGTTTACCATTTCCTAACGAACGTTTAACCTACAACTAACACTACAAGAAAACACGCCGAATTCCGACGGACTTCAATGTCGTCGGACGTTTGTGACGGATTTCTGACCAATTTCCGACGAAAACCAAAAATTTGAAGTCGTCGGAATTCCGTCGGCCATTTCCGACGGAATTCCGACGAAACATGGCTCGTCGGAATTTTCCGACGACTTTTCGACGACATTCCGATAAAACATGTAACTGTTGTAGTCATCGGAAATTCGTCGAAATATACCGACGAACTTCCGACGACATTCCGATTAACAGATATAACTGTTACCGTCGTCGGTATTCCGTCAGAATTTTCCGACGAATTTTCGACGAACCATGTGACCATTGCCGACAAATATATATGACCGTTGTATAGCCGTTTGAGATTGGAAAATACCGACGGTATTCCGACGGACTGCTTTACATCCGTCGGAATTTCGTCGGAAAGTCGTCGGATGGCCGTAAGCAATTTCCTATAAATGCAACCCCTCCTCATTCAACTCATTCACACTTCATTCTCTCTTCATTCTCTTTAGTCATAACAATTCTGTGAAAATCATGGCTTCAGGAGCTTATTATCGTTCGTGGATGAATAAACCTCATTTGGATCCCAACACCAATTTGCTTACGAAAGAATACGTTCAAGGGATTAGAGAATTCATGAGGCTTATTCAACAGCAACCGGATGCAAAAAGTGGTATGTTAAGATGTCTCTGCTCTACTTGCAATAATAATAAGGTTATAAAAGAATTTGATGTTTGGACTCATTTGTATATGAAAGGGTTTTCACGTAATTATAAAGTTTGATACCTTCATGGGGAAACTGGTTATGAATATGGTAGTATTAGCGAACCTCGGCCTGTTAGTGAACTTCAGCCTGATATTATGTTAGAAGAATCTAGAACGGATATAGATTATGGTGTAGGTATTGAGCAGGTGGTACATGATCATTATAGAGGAGAAGAACCAAATCCCGAATCTAGGAGATTTTTTGACATGTTGGATACAGGAAAACAGCCTTTGTATCAAAGTGATAGATGTATGTATTGACAACTGCATGATCTACTGGAGAGCGGATGAGACACAAAATGTATGCAAATTTTGTGGAAACCTCGTTATCAGGAGACGAGGGAAAGAGTTCCGATCCCATTCAAAAGAATGTGGTATTTGCCTTTGGCGGAAAGATTGAAGAGGTTGTATCAGTGTGAGCGCACAGCAAAAGCAATGAGATGGCATGCAGAGCATTCCACAAATGGTGAGATTAGACATCCTTCAGATGCGAAGGCTTGGAAACATTTCCAGTCAACATATCCAGAATTTGCGGAAGAGAGAAGAAATGTTTATCTTGGATTATCTACTGATGGTTTCAGCCCATTTGGAAAGTATGGAAGACAGTATTCTCTATGGCCAGTTATTGTGACACCGTACAACTTACGGCCGAGCTTGTGCATGCGACGAGAGTTTTTGTTTCTCTCAATTCTCGTCCCCGGGCCAGATCATCCTAAAAGATCACTAGATGTGTTTCTTCAACCACTGATATATGAGTTGCAACAACTATGGGCGCATGGTTTTGAGACATACGATGTTTCATGCAAAGAAAACTTTCAGATGCGGGCAGTACTTATGTGGACAATAAGTAACTTTCCAGCATATGGTATGTTATCTGGATGGACAACACATGGGAGGCTATCATGTCCATATTGTCAAGATGACACAGATGCTTTCCAACTAAAGAACGGAAGGAAAACGTGTTGGTTTGACTGTCACAGACGATTTCTACCACCTGATCATCCATACCGCAGGAGTAAGACTTCGTTTACGAAGAACAAGCAGGTGTTTGATGGTCCACCTGAGGAAGTTAGTGGGAAAGATTTGTTGAAGCAGTTTAGGTATTTTGATGCAGAAAGGACGCCAGATGTAGGTGGACATGAAAACATTCGAGTCAGTGCGGTTGGAGAGCTACATAACTGGCACAAAAAGAGTATTTTTTGGGATCTGCCATATTGGGAGAGTCATCTATTGCGGCATAATTTAGATGTCATGCATATTGAGAAGAACTTCTTCGACAATCTGATGAACATAGTCCTTAACATCCAAGGTAAAACGAAGGATAATTTGAAGTCAAGGTTGGATTTAGTCGATATTTGTGATCGTTCTGAACTTCACGTTGATGAGAACGGTACGGCCCCTTTTCCCATTTATCGGTTGGATGGTGCTAGAAAAGAAGACTTCTTTAATTGGATTACAGATAAAGTGAAATTTCCTGACGGATATGCATCAAATTTGGGGAACTGCGTTAGTAGAAGCGAAGGAAAGTTTACTGGCTTGAAGAGTCATGATTGTCATGTAATTATGCAGCGCCTCCTTCCGTTTGGTTTTTCAGCATTATTGCCACGTAATGTTCATGAAGCAATTGCAGGTATCTTACATTTTTACAATTTAATTTATTTTTATATTTAACAATTATGCTTATATAAACTTAATACTTATGAAAATTATGTCTTTTATCTATGTAGGGATAAGTGTTTTCTTCTGCGACATATGCAGCAGAGTAGTGACTGAAGAGGGTATTAATAATTTGAAGACAAACGCACCAGTCAGCATGTGCAACCTTGAGAAGATATTTCCTCCATCATTCTTTGATGTAATGGAACATCTTGCTATTCATCTCGCAAGAGAATTGGAACTTGGTGGTCCTGTGCAGTACAGATGGATGTATATTTTTGAGCGTTATATGCATCATCTGAAGAAGATGGTCAAAAATCAAAGCAGGGTGGAAGGATCTATAGTGGCACAGGTGATCAATGAAGAAACTGCAATCTTTGCTGAAAATTATTTTCCACCAGAAGTGCATACAAAACACCGAAGACCTGCTCGGCATGATGACAGAGGGGAGAGAGCAACATATCATGTTACTGTCCCAAGCATGTTCAAGGAAATAGGACGACTTAGTGGAAAATTCACGAAGCGGAGACTTACGGACACTGAGCACACTCATTTGCAAACATATTTGCTCACCAACTGTGAAGATGTTCTACAATATGAGAGGTAAAAATATTTATTCATTTATTGTTAGATTAATATTCAATAAATTTTTTTCATATTGATAATATTTTTGTATATAGTGTATATATGACGAAGTTGCGTAAGACTCACATGCATGCAGCAGAAGATGAGCTTCAACAACTTTGAGATAACAGATTTGCTGCGTGGCTTCGTAGTTATGTGAGTCATATATCATATTACCCTATGCAAATGAGTAGTTTAAATTTGATATAAACTAATTAACTTTTCAATCATATATGTTTTTAATTTATAGGTGAATGATGGTTTGGCCAGAGGTTTTGTGTTCGATGATTGGATACGCGAATTTGTGCAGGAACCAAACTATGTGGTCAAATCATATCCAAAATTTTGTACGCGAGGATATGCATTCACAAGGAAAGGTCATTCTAAGACAACATATGATGCTGATGTTTCATCTTTTTCCGGTGACGATGTCTACTACGGCAACATAAAAGAAATATTTGAAATCCAATTTCCTGGAATGGTTGGATTGCGTTGTGTAGTATTCTATTGTGATTGGTATGACACCACCCCAGATAGAGGAGTGAAGATTGATGCGTTTGGTGTTACATCAGTTCATTCGCGGCGAAAACTTCAATATTATGATCTCTTCATTCTTGGTTCGCAAGCTGATCAGGTATGTCAATCTATTCATAATTTTTTACCAATATAATTAATTAATATATATTTTACTAATACTTGTATAATTGATATGTATAGGTGTGCTACATCAGTTACCCTCGGGTGACGTACAGGGGCGATCCATGGGTTACTGTAACGCAAATCAACCCAAGAGGACGAGTGGATGGAACTTCTGATGATGATGAACCATTGCAACCAGAGTCTACCAGCAACGCCCAGGCAGTTGAAGATTTGGCAAATGTTGAACTCGTTGAGAATTTGACTGTGTTTGGACTTGATGCTGTTGTACATTCGGAGCCAGAAGCTGAGGTTGGGGAGTTTGATGAAGATTCAGAAGATTATGATTTGTTTTTTTTTTTCATTGGTCCGAATCCCTCGCAAAATACCGACGACATAGCGACGACCAAGGGTTTCATTGAAGTTTAGAAATGTCCTCGGTAATTCGTCAGAATATACCGACGACATTCCGACGAATGTTTGTTTCATTTAGATGCCAAAACTATGAAAATAACACATATTAAGTGTTTAGTATAATATTAGATCCCAAACGTTCAATATAACAACTCATTAAAATATTTATGTATGCATATCATTGTTTTCATAACATCTCATCTTAACACTCATATACTTATACAATCATATTCATCTAATCTTACACTACAAAAAATGTTGTTGTGTAAAATCGTGTTATAAAAACATTTTTATTGTTAAATCATTATGCAAATACTATATATATTATCAAAGATTTGGATTTTGCA
The DNA here is from genome assembly GCF_020379485.1 of Brassica napus. NCBI lineage: Eukaryota > Viridiplantae > Streptophyta > Magnoliopsida > Brassicales > Brassicaceae > Brassica > Brassica napus. The sequence goes on from NC_063446.1 coordinate 42,859,613, forward strand.
TTTAGAAACTTGTAATCAACACCCTAAACACTAAGTCGTCGGAATTCCGTCGGAAAAGGTCGTCAGTATTCCGTCGGAATATACTGACGGACACCAATTCCGTCGGAATTTCAATTTATCCGGAAAAACCAAACCGCGTGAAAATTTTCGCTAATCGCCAATCGGTATATATTTAATTATACCGACGGAATACTGACGAACCCGTGTCCGTCGGAAACGTTAAATATAATTACCCTTCTTCTTCCTTCTTCATTATTTCCGCCTCTCTCTCAATCCTCTCCGTGATTTCTCTCTCTCACGGCGATTCCGGCCATTCTCGAGCTCCAATCACCGGCGAATCCTCTTCTCACCCTCATATCTCTTCCCCAAACCCCAAATCATGTAAGAATCATCCCAACCTTGTTTTATCTCAATTGTTTAGGGTTTTGGAAGTTAGATCTCGGATTTTAGGTTGTTTGATTGAAAATTTTAGGATTGAATGGATAGTTTAGGATATATAAGTTAGGATTGTTGTTTGGATTGTTGTTTTAGTTTTTTTTGGAATTCTTTTTTGTTTTTGTTAAAATTCAAAATGTTTTACTATTTTTAAAACGTTTTTTTATTTTTAAAAACGTTTTTCAAGTTTCCAATAATAAACTATGTATAATAAAACGTTTTTAAAAAATTTTAAAAATATTTAACAACATTTTTCTATATTTATAATTTTTTTTATAATTTTGTATACATATATATATATAAATCATGTATAATAAAATTTTTTAAATTTTTTATAATTTTTTATAAGTTTCCAGTAATAAACTATGTATAATAAAAAGTTTAATAGTTTTTTTAAAACGTTTATAAAACCTTTTGTAAATATATAAATGAAAACATTAAAAATAGAAATGATTTGAAAAGATTTTTGATGTATTAATTTTTTTTCAGGTCCTAGGATGAACCCCGCCCCGCAGCCCGTCTTCGACGTAGTTCGGTGAGCAGTTCCCGTGCATCGGGATCGTCTCACGAACAAAACTCGGTTCCCGCATATATTCCCGCTCCAGCTCCTGCGCTCCCGCTGCCCCTCCCGCTGCTGCTCAACAGGATCCGGGGGTCATGCCAGTTGAACTATTGGTTCAACAACCAGGTCGAGAGCATCTCCCGGTTCTCCAACCCAACCCACGACGAGGACATAGCACTTGGTTAATATTTTTTTTATTTGTAGCATTATGTTTTTTTCCATTAATTAACTTGCTAACTTGTATTATTTTTAAAGGTTCACCAAGTCGAGAAATGGCATTAGCAGGAGCATCAACCAGATGATGTACTCCATGCTCCGTTTTGGATATTCAAAGTGGAGTGTGATCCCTTCCAATGAACGAGAGTTGTGGTTTCGTCAGTTTGCGGTAGTAACTCTTCATTTTTTTAAAGTATTTACATTTTTTTTAATATATTTACTTATTAAATTATGTTTGTTTTGTAGCAAGAGTTCAACTGGCACACTCCGATCTCACGGAAACAATTATGTTTGTTTTGTAGCAAGAGTTCAACTGGCACACTCCGATCTCACGGAAACAGTCCGTAAGAAATTCAACGAAAAGGCCATGGACTCTTATACGAAGCAGATGAACGCGTGGAAGACATTTTGGCAGAAGAACAAGAGGCCACGGTTCATCAACGAGATGGTGTGGGAGCAGTTGGTAGCTCATTGGGAGAAGGAAGAAACTGCAGAGACGTCTTCTAGGAACTCCAAGAACCGGAAGAGCGATCGTGGCGGGAAAGGTATGTATGTGCACAACCTCGGCGCTTGCTCTATGTCTACTAAAGAGGATGAACTTGTAAGTTTTTTATTATTATTTATCTTTATATTTTTTAAATAAATATTTTATATATTCCTTGGCTAATAATGGCGGTTTTTTAGATCGAAGCAAATGACGGTAATTCCGTTGATCGTCTCCAACTCATTAAGGTGGCTCACACTAACAAGAAGACGGGTCAAATTCAGGACCTCGTGATCAAAGGTGTCATTGATTTGGTGGAAGCTGAAATAGCATCTCAATCTAAGCCTCTCTCTGATGACGGCGATTCTACGGGAGCTTCAACCAACTTGTCCCTATTGCAAATAAATGAGATGGTTGAAAAAGTAATTTTTTTTATTAATATATTTTTTTTATAATGTCGATTACTAACTTGTCCCAATTTACTAACTTTAAATATTTTTGTAGGCGGTTCCTAAAAGGAAAGGAGGCTGTTTAGTTGGGTTTGCCCGCCGTGCTTCTTCGTATCCAGCATCTTCTTTGCAAGCTCCGTATGCCGATCTCATGATTCTCGAGGAGCTACATGACAAAGATGAACGGATTGGGGCATTGGAGGAGCAGAACACCACTATCCTTTCTGAGAATGTCACTATCCGTTCGGAGAATGCCACTATCCTTGCTGAGCTGGCATCCCAGAAGAAGTTCAACGCCGAGATAATGCAGAAGCTAGATCGTTTGATGTCTTCGAGTTCTTAGTTTTTTCTGCTTTTTAAAACTTTCTGAATGTTTTTTTTCTATTTCGGTTTGTATGAATTTTAAACTTTCTGAATGTTTTTTTTCTATTTCGGTTTGTATGAATTTAAATTCTATAATATTATTAGTTTTATATTTCAGATTTTATTTATTAATTTTTAATATAAAAAATATATAAAAATGCAAAATTAATTCGTTTTTAAAATTGATATATTCCGACGAATTGTGGGCGTCGGACTATACCGACGGACTATGGTTCGTCGGAAAATACCGACGAACTATGGTTCGTCGGAAAATACCGACGGAGAGGATTCCTCGAAAAATTCCGACGAACCATTGTCCGTCGGTATCTTCCGACGAACCATAGTCCGTCGGTATTTTCCGAGGACTACGTTCGTCGGAATAGTCCGAGGAATGTTCTCCGTCGGTATATAGTTTTTCCGATGAACTCTGGTCTCTAGTGTCCGCATCAGAATATCGTCGGAAGTTCGTCAGAATGACGTTTCTCGGTATTCGTCAGAAAGTCGTCGGAAGGTCTGACGAAATTCCGACGAATATTGTTTTTCCGACAAAATGATACCGACGAATTGGTTCGTCAGAAATTCGTCGGAATCGGTCTATTCCGACGAATTTCTGACGATTTCGGCCATCAGAATCCCTCTGTTTTCTTGTAGTGTAACTATAAAATAAGCATGTTAACAACTGAGATAGAGACGTTCTACACATTTTTGTGTATGTTTTACCTCCAACTAACTTGTGGTTGATATTTGTTGCCACAACCACCTTGGGTTCATCACAGGATGTTATTAATTTCTCGTTCAGGTGCATCACAAGGCTGTTAAAGACACTGACAGATACAGTTAATTCGCTACACATACGAAATGTTTGAGTATAAGTCATGGCTTCGCATGAGAATTCTACATTTGATAAAGTGGTGAACAAAATGAATTTTAGGTGTTTCTCTTAAACCTTTCAATGCATAGGGTAACTATGATTCGCTGAGTAGTCAGGGCCTCGGCATTGAAAATTAGTTGAATACATCTAACTCCCCCCATGATATCTGCATATAAACATTAGGATTAAGGCTACTTGCATGGGATATCTACACATATTATATAGAGCGATTGATAGGGGCGTAAATGAAAGAACACCTGGAAAATACGTGTTCGTGTTGGCCAATAAAATAATATGGTCGTAACTCTAGAACCAATGGAACAAACATTAGTTGACGCGATTAGCAAAATTAACCAACGGGCGGTTGCTCAAGAGCCAGGTTGTCCTTTACCATACATTTCTCATACAGTCATAACCAAAGGAACGTGTTTGCATCACAGTCCCATGTCAGTACCCAAAACCAACATCAACAGAATTCATACAATAACCAAAATGTTAGCTATCATCACCCTCATCAAAGTCACGGAGGCGGACACAATCAGGAACACATGAATCTTCCAAGAAACTTTAATGGTCTAGGCGGATTTGTAAGACCATCACCACCACTACTTGTGCCTAAATTTATGCTCAACATATGCCAACTCAACCATTTTATTAACCTTTGGATTTTACAGGTGAGTTAACTCAAGATAGAACATTGATTTTGTATTTTACTTTATGAGTTTTTTTTCTGACGCATATGTTTCACTTCTTAGACTTTCCACCACAGATGATGTATCATCCTCATTGCATGCCCTTCATGGAGCCTCCTCATGTCTTGTTTCCATATCAAAATCCTGACCGCATGCCTTCCATCAAGCCTCACCTTGTCTTGGCCCATATCAAAATCCTGACCGCATGCCTGCCATCAGTCTGAGGATGATAGGCAGTACTCATGTCCAAGCTCGTGCCCAGAAGCTTCCAAAGAGATCGCCAAAAGTGACTGAGAAAACGAGTATCGCGATCAGACACAATAGACGATGGCAGACCGTGAATCCGATATACTTCACGAAAGAACAAGGTGGCGACGTTGACAGCATCCGTAGTCTTCTTACATGGTATAAAATGTGCCATCTTCGAAAAGCGATCTACCACCACAAAGATAGAATCAAACCCTCGTTGAGTCCGCGTAATCCAAGAACGAAGTCCATACTGACGTCCGTCCAAGGCTGAGTGGGGATCGGTAAAGGGAGATACAGCCCGACATTCGTTGCTTTCCCTTTAGCATGTTGGCAAGTGCGACAACGTGCCACAAAGCGCTCAACATCTCTCCTAAGAGTCGGCCAAAAATATGTCTGAGCGACCAGCTGCAACGTCCGGTCCCTGCCCACATGACCCTCATTATGCAGATCACTAATGATCTGGAGACGCAGGCTACACTCAGGGATGCAAATGCGTAGGTCCTTAAAAAGAAACCCATCGTCGAGGGAGTAAGTTGACGAGATACCGGACTTAACGTCAGCGAGGATACGGCCAAAGAAGGCGTCGGTCTCATATAGATAAGCAAACGTCTCAAAGCCTGCAACTGTAGTATGCATTGTCGTGACGAGTGTGTGACGACGACTGAGTGCATCAGCCACACGGTTAAATTTCCCCGGCTGATGGCAAATAGAAAAGGTGAATTGCTGGAGGTATGCACTCCAGGAGGTGTGCCGTGAAGAAACCTTTGCCTGACTGTCCAAGTGCCGCAATGCATCGTGGTCGGTACACAATACAAACTCTTTGTGAACCAAATAGTGCCTCCAATGCTTAATAGATTGGACTATGGCGTAGAACTCGACGTCGTATGTACTGTAACATCCGCGAGACCCAGCTAACTTCTCGCTATAATACGCAATCGGACGCCCCTTTTGGCTCTAGACTGCTCCAATTCCGAGTTTAGAAGCATTGCAATGTAGCTCAAAAGTTTTGTCAAAATCTGGTAAGATCAAGATCGGCACCGTGGTTAATTTTTCTTTGATCAACTCGAAGGCTGCAGTCGCTTCAGACGTCCATTGAAATGTTCCCTCGCGCATACAATTGGTAATCGGTGTCATGATCGTACTGAAGTGACTCACGAAGCACCGATAGAACGAAGCTAGTCCATGGACGCTACGTACCTCAGAAACAGTCTTAGGGATTGGCCAAGATTTTACTGCTTCAACTTTCGAAGGATCAACTGACAGACCCTGAGAAGAGACTACATAGCCCAAGAAGTGCACTTCACTGACCCCGAATTCACACTTCTGGCGCGCTGCTAAGAACTTCTCACGACACAGGACAATCAAGACCTGGCGCAGATGCGCTATGTGATCCTGTATCAAGGCGCTAAAGATGAGAATGTCATCGAAGTAGACGATGACAAATTTTCCAATGAATGGTCGCAGTGACTGATTCATTATACGCATAAAAGTGCTCGGAGCGTTCGATAACCCAAAAGGCATGACGAGCCATTCAAACAACCCTTCTCTGGTTTTGAACGCTGTCTTCCACTCATCACCTGGACGTATCCTGATCTAGTGATAACCACTTTTCAAATCGATTTTGGAGAAGACCGTCGCCGTGCCAATCTGATCCAGTAAATCATCCAGCCTTGGAATGGGAAATCGATACCTGACGGTGATTTTGTTGATGGCGCGACTGTCGACGCACATGCGTCATGTCCCATCTTTTTTTGGAATGAGAAGGGCAGGAACAGCACAAGGGCTAAGACTTTCGCGCACATAACCTTTCTGTAGTAGCTCCTCCACTTGTCGACGCAGTTCCTCATGTTCGCTCGGACTCATTCGGTAATGCGGTCGATTAGGAAGCGAGGCACCTAGAACGAGGTCGATGTGGTGCTGTATATCACGCAGGGGTGGTAACCCGGTTGGCAACTCAGTCGGAAACACATCAGCGAACTCATTCAGGAGAGGGTTGAATGTTGTTGACGTACTGCTGGAGAGGAGTCGGGACGTAGACGCCGGGAAAATGGCGTAAGCGACGCCCTCTTGTTGAAGCTCCGAGACAAAGGCTGCGTAAGAGCAAAGCAGTGTCGAGGTCTGGCCCTGTTGCGGGAGTTGGTGTGGAGGAGACGGAGGCGCTGGTAAAGCCTCATCACGAGATGGAATGAGAGCAATCTTATTTGTCTCCCACAAGAAGGTGTATGTGTTCTGAAACCCATCATGAATGATCCTTCTATCAAATTCCCACGGACGTCCCAACAAAAGGTGGCTGATGTCCATAGGAGCAATATCACAGTAGGTGCGATCACGATAAAAGTCACCGATGGAGAAGGGAACCAATGCACGATGAGTGATGCACACGTTAACTCTCTCGTCTAGCCAACCAAGTGTATAAGGAGCTGGATGTGGTTCGCACACCAAACCTAGCTTCTCCACTGCATCATCAGCAATCACGTTTCTGCAACTGCCCGAGTCAATGGCGTACGTGCAAATCCGACCCTTGATCATACATGTAAACCGGAAGATATTCGTGCGCAGCCACATAGTATCTTGACGACGTGGAGCCGTGCAAGAACGTCTGACGACAAGCAGCTTGTTGGTAGCTCCATTAAGTGGCAAGACTGCATCATCTTCATCCTTGTCGTCTTCATCGTAAGAATCGTACACAGGGGAGTCGTCATCCTTAATTCCATCGGCGATCAAACCACGACTTTGTTGGTGAGGACACGCCGCTTGACGATGACCTTGCTCGCCACACGAGAAACACTTCACTGCTGGGATACGATTCGAACGTCGCAGTTGTTGATCATCTGGTGCTGTCTGTGGTTTCGTAGTCACAGTACCAATGTCAGTGTCTTTTTGTTGTGTTGTAGGGGCCGACAAACTAGACTCTGAAACACGGGATCGTGATGACTGTGAATTCCAATTTGACGCCGCAGATCGAGTCTGTTGTTCAAAAGAAGCAGCACGACAGTGAGCTTCAGCGATGGTGGTAGGATCGAACTGAGCCAAGGAGTTTTGAAGTTGGGTTCTCAGACCACCAATGAACCTTGAGACAAGTTGATCCTCACTGTCGTATATCTCTGTTCGTGTCAGTAACAGAGCAAACTCTTCAGCATAGTCATCCACAGAGCGTGATCCCTGTTTCAGATTCTGAAGCTTGTTGTAGGTCAAGCGATCATAGTTGTGGGGCAGGAAGGTTGCTCGCAGATGTTTTTTGAGTTTCTCCCATGTCTGGATAGGTTGGCTACCTGTGCGAGCCCTAGTGGTTTTGAGTTGTTTCCACCAAGAAGCTGCATGTCCTCTGAATCTCATAGCCACCAATGGTACTCTTCGATCCTCAGGTACTTGTTTAAAGTCCAGGATCTCCTCGACAGAGACCATCCAGTCCAAGAGTACATCACCGCGACCTCCTCCATGAAATTCCGGAATCTCCACTTTAAAAGATGACTCCCAGCGAGATTATACGTTCTCTCCAAGAGGAAAACGATGAACACGGTGGTCCATGTTTTCATGATCTCCTCGATTGCAATTTGCAAAAGGGTTGTGTTCCCCATCTGCTGCGCGTTCTGCCAATCGCGGATTATGATTAGGTAAACGATTCACCAGTGTTTCGCCTAATTCCAGTATAGATTGCTGGAGTGTTTGCTGTAGATCTTCATGCATTGCTAACAAAGCTTGACGAAACTCCGTCCAATCAGCAGGTGCTGCATCCTTGGGTAAATCGACTTTCTTTGGAGGCATGATTGCAATAGAAGACAAACCCAGAACGTTCCAAGTCTGATATCAACTGATAGAGATGCGGAAGCAAAGTAACGAAATCAAACTCAAACTCTCCAGGAGAATTCAAATTCAAGCTCGGATCTTGAGTTCAACGAAGCAGTCGTCGAAATCAACGGGTTAAGAGTTCTCCTCTTCGAGTGATAAGCTCAATTGCCAAAGCAGTTTATTAAAATCCAACGTCAAAATATACATGTCCTAGATTGTGTTTATATAATCCTAAAGAGAATCTTCCTAAACGATATCTAAAAAGGTTATAATTATCCTTTACATTAATAAATCCCAAAACAAAACATAAATACGAAAAGCTTGCTACGCAAGACAAATCCAACGGCTAGTGTCCGTTGGGAAGGCATAGATGCGCTGCATCAATAAGCCGTCGCTGCCGGTCCATCGTCCCCTCTCTACATTCGGGAACAAAACAGCAGTCATGGCGGAACAGGTTAACTTGATCGTCTTTCACTCTAGATGACTTTCCTTCAAATTAATTGAGTCTCATGCACTTTCTTTACATTTCCAGACTGAGAAAGCTTTTCTAAAGCAACCTAAGGTCTTCCTCAGGTAATCAATTTCACTATATTCATTGTGCTTTCAAACATGCAATTGATTCTTATATATGCATTGTTCTTTGTTTCTGTATTTGATCAGCTCCAAGAAATCTGGCAAGGGAAAGCGACCTGGGAAGGGTGGAACCAGATTCTGGAAGAACATCGGTTTGGGCTTCAAGACTCCTCGTGAAGCCATTTTAGGTTTGTTTGGATTATGTCTTTAGCTTTAGTTAACAAGAACTTTGTGTTTATGTTTTTCTTACATCTGTTAGATTCATGCTTCAGCTTTATTGAACAAAAACTCTTGGATTATGTTTTTTTCTTACAATTGTTAGATCCATTTCCTATTAAGTCTTCAGCTTTGTTGAACAACCAGTGATTCTCTCGATAGATTGGCTAAGTCTGTTCAATATATTGCAATAAACTTTCTTGTTAAGAGTCTTAGAGCATGATTATTGGGAGGTTCTTAGGGTGGAGTTCTTAGCGGAATATAAGAACCCGTCTCTTAACTTTTAACTAAAAAAACTAAGAACCGGCTCTTAAATTCCGCTAAGAACCCCACCCTAAGAACCTCCCAATAATCATGCTCTTAGGTGGTTGTGTTTGTTTTCTCCTATGGAACAGGAACTTACATTGACAGTAAATGTCCCTTCACTGGAACTGTTTCGGTTAGAGGTCGTATCTTAGCTGGTACTTGCCACAGTGCCATGATGCAGAGAACCATTATCGTGCGACGGAATTACCTCCACTTTGTCAAGAAGTATCAGAGGTAATACAATTTACTTAGTATCTCTCCTTATCCTTTATCTCAGATGTTAATGAAGTATTATCCATTTTCTCTTATTCAGGTATGAGAAGAGGCATTCGAACATCCCAGTTCATGTCTCACCTTGCTTCCGTGTCAAGGAAGGGGACCATGTCATCATTGGCCAATGCAGGTTATGATTCGATCCAATATTATACTTAAATGTCTCTTGTATATTGTATTTTCTCGTTCAACTGATTTGATTTTCTTGTTTTTGGTAATCTCAGGCCATTGTCCAAGACTGTGAGGTTCAATGTGTTGAAGGTCATACCAGCTGGTGCTTCCGCCTTCTCAAAGAAAGCTTTCACCGGAGGGGGGGGGGGGGGGGGGGGGGGGGGGGCTTTTCATGTTAGTTTATGTTCTTGGATAGTGCTCAGTTCTGCTATTTTATCCCTTTTTATTTATGGAGAGTTTCACATTGAATTTTCACGATTTTAATGTACTAAGATTTTGTCTACTTGTAGCTTTTTGAGATGTCCCTGAGTTTTATTATCTTCTTTAAACAATTAAAACTGGTTAAACCTCAACACTGGTCTGATCCCAAGGTTTAGTAAGTTACTGTATAAAAAAATCTTTATTGATTTTACTCTAGTTACTTGCACGCACATAATCAAATCAGCAAGTATAAAATGTTAAAATATAACTGAATGACTTTAATGAGAAGTATGTACTGTTTTATTCTCTTAACATGATAATAAACATTTAACTGAGTACAGTTGTTTCCAAAAAAATGTTCAAGCTAATCTTCTCTTTTGGTAGAACAATATTTTAAACACAACTAATTTTAGAGGTGATTGATCCACAACTAGACCTTGATCTAACCATTCAGAGAAGAAAAGACTTGGCTAAAAGCTTGGTACTTGAGCATTCAGTGATTCTCCGATGTTGATAAATGAAGAAGATATTAAGAGTAACAAGTTGTATTCTACATATGCCACATCCCCTAGACTATATTTGCGAAGTGATTTTGCCACATGTAATCTCTACAATCAATTTCACAAAACAAGTATGACATTGCTACTGAAATTGATGACATGGCTTTCGAAAAAATATGACATAGATAATTTTATTTAATGTTGATTTATATTTTTGGCAAACTTATTAGAATATGGTAATAATTTATATATTATACATTTAATATTGATATTTATTTTTGGTAAAAAATTTTTAAATATGGTAATAGCTCATACATCATCTATAAAATAAATATATTCATATATAACATTTCAAATTTTGAAATATTATTACCTTTGTATAATTATACAATTTTTATTACCAAAACTTTCAAAAATTTCTACAATTTTAAAAAGAAATTAAATATCTAATCGTAAGATCATTAGTTTCTTATATATCTACAAATTTTATAAATATTGTTTAAGCTAAATTTTTGATAATTATACAATTTTGTATCATTTTTATTAGTTTTATACAAATTGATTTAATATATATCAAATCTATATTAAATATTAGTAAGAAAATAGTAAAATTTATAATATTTAATAAATTTTATTTTTAAATATAAGTTAGATTTAAAAAATTCCTTACTGCACATGGTGCAGGAAAATACCTAGTAAGTATATACTTATAGATTCATTAGTAGGTACAGAGATGAGAGAATGCTTATATATATACACTTCAGATTGTACATATTTCTAAGAGAAATTCCTTAGATAACTATTTTTAAGTTTTTGTTACAAAAATAATCTTCAATGAGAAAAATGACCAAAATAAGTTTTATTAAAGGGTAAAAGTACATTATTACTTTAGAGTTAACTAATCTAGATTTATGGTTTAGAGTTAAGGGTGACGTTTTGGGATATGGTTTCAAATTAAAAAATATATATATATTAAAAGTTTCAAAATAAAAAAGACTATTTTGGTCATTTTAAAAAAAAACTATTTTTGTGACAAAAATTTTAAAAGAACTATTTAAAAGAATTGTCCTATTTCTAATCTTAATAAAGATACTCCTAATATGGTATCTCAGCAACCGTTTCTGCTTGGATCATTGCTTCCGATCATCTTATCCGATTCATCGTCGTCATTCACACTCATCGTAATCTATTCAATGGTCTTCTCAGGAAAAAGTTCTAAAATAAAAACAAGAAGGATATACTGGTAAAATCAAATAGTAGACCAGTTATTTGATGTAAACCAACCAAAAATATCTAGACCATCTTTTGGTGCCATGTGACAAATCAAAGTAGCATTTGGCTGCACTAGTGGAAATATGAAAAATTCTATAGCCAAGGCAACCAAATATCGCTGAACCGGTGGATTTGTACGTATTAAGCGGTTTAGTTTACAACCGGCTATTTTTACCTGAAGATCTGCCTAGTTCAGACATACTATTTCAGTTCACTGATTCATCCTGAATATTAACACCAAAACAGGATTGACCAATGTCAGCCATTTGAGCTAAATGTCAACTTTCTCTCCAGCCTTGAATAAATGAGTGAACGTCTGACTTTGATCATCATCATTACCTTTTTACAAGTACAAGATATGCAGGAACAATGGAACGTCTACCCTTCCTTCTACGTAAAAACATTCTCCTCCCTGTACTTTGCGAGTCTTGATGATTTCAGACACCGTGCACTTCTCTGGCACCTTAGGCTGCCGAGGAATATTCTTTTGTTTCTTGTTCAATTTCTCACTGAACTATGTAAAAGAAAGCCAGATAACTTCAAGGCTGCTGAATTTTTTTATAAATTAATAAATAAATATATATTTACTCCAAAAGGACCAAAACCAACGTTAATAGTTTTTTTTTTTTTTGAGGCGGGGAAATAACTGTCGGCTATGTTCAAAATAAAGAAAGTGTCGGTTAGTGTATAGAACACTCGGACACGCATGTTACTTTCAGACTGGACCTACATATGTGGCCCCTCTTACCTGCTTGCTGCGCTGGAAATGATTCGAGACAGCTTTATTCTTATTATTAATTTTATCTCTTTATAATTATTAGACACCGCTTTCTTCAGTGCCTAACCAATCAACTCCACTAATCTCAGCCGCCGTATCCTCCTCCCTAGTCCCAAAATGGCTTATCTCCGGCGAGCAGCCACCGCATTGATCCTCATTATGCAACTCTTCACTCTCTCAAACGCCCACAACATAACCAAAATCTTGGCCAAAGACCCTGACTTCTCCACTTTCAACCACTACCTCTCAGCCACTCATCTCGCCGACGAGATCAACCGCCGTCAAACCATCACCGTATTGGCGGTTGACAACTCAGCAATGAACTCTATCCTCTCCAAAGGCTACTCACTCTACACAATCCGCAACATTCTCTCCCTCCACGTCCTCGTCGATTACTTCGGCGCCAAGAAGCTCCATCAGATCACTGACGGCTCCACTTCCACCGCATCCATGTTCCAGTCCACCGGATCCGCCACGGGAACTTCCGGGTACGTCAACATCACCGACATAAAAGGCGGGAAAGTTGCTTTCGGTGTCCAGGAAGACGACAGCAGACTCACGGCTCACTACGTCAAGTCCATCTTCGAGAAGGCTTACAACATCTCCGTTCTTCACATCAGCCAAGTCTTGACCTCGCCCGAAGCAGAGGCTCCCACCGCCAGCCCTAGCGATCTCATCCTCACCGCGATTCTCGAAAAGCAAGGATGCAAAGCTTTCTCCGACATGTTGAAATCCACCGGAGCCGACAAGACGTTTCAAGACACCGTCGACGGAGGCTTGACGGTGTTCTGTCCTTCCGACAGCGCTGTCGGAAAGTTCGCGCCCAAGTTCAAAGCCCTCTCCGCGGCGAACAAGACGGCGTTGGTGTTGTACCATGGCATGCCGGTTTACCAGTCGTTGCAGATGCTTAGATCAGGTAACGGCGCCGTTAACACGTTGGCGACTGAAGGCAACAACAAGTTTGACTTTACCGTACAGAACGACGGAGAGGACGTGACGCTTGAGACGGACGTTGTGACGGCGAAGATCATGGGGACGTTGAAGGATCAAGAGCCGTTGATCATTTACAAGGTGGATAAAGTTTTGTTGCCGAGAGAGATATACAAGGCTGTTAAGGCGGCTGCTCCGGCTCCCAAGTCAAGTAAGCACAAGCCTAAGAACGCGGAGGCTGATGAAGATGCTGACGGACCAAGCGCTGATGCTCCTGGAGATGATGACGGTGAGGTTGCTGATGATAAAAACGGTGCCATTCATGTGACGGTTTCAAGAAGCAGTGTTTTTGTGTCGGCGATTGTCTGGCTCTGTTTTGGTGTTTGGCTCATGTGATGTTTGTTAATCTTGTTTCCCTTGTATTATCTTTTATATTTTTCTTGTTTGATCTTTTAAGTTTTTTTTTTGGGTTGGGCTCTGTTTGTGAATTGTGAGTTTGGAGTTCATATCACTTTGTTCTTCCATGTTTAAATATACATTCAACATTTTTATCAAGTTCACTAATCTATAGGGGTTAACACAAGGAAGCATCACAAATAGTTAGAACCTCTGCGAGTAGAAACTGCAAAACAAGGAGCATAACTTAAAACTCAGGAAAAGTGTCGGTGATTGATTCCTTGTGTGCAGATGATTGCTAGCTCCACGAATAGACTTATGTAACTATCACTACTTACAGCCTTACTTACGGGACTAACAATTAAGAAACGGAAAGAAAGACTAACCTGGAAACTGTATTAGAGTTTGCTTGGTGGCAGTTGATATTCATAAACGCATTGATCACCTCTTTGATCTAATAAAGGACTAGCCATAGATGAGCAAAGATAAATAAAAAGCACAAGTGCGCTTCATTTGGCATTCAATGCACCATCAGCTACAACCATAACCCTTCTCATTTTCTCAGAGACAACAATTCTAACGCTGCATAAACAACAAACCCACCAGCGAAATGGCACAAATTTTGCTATAAAACAAATACGAATTCGTTCAATTTGATGGCAACTTCACAAACATCATAAATATGTCAATATAAGATCCAAAAGGTACACAGTCGACATTTCTTTTGATTTATTGAGCTTCCTTCTTCCACATTGAGCTAATATATATAACTTAAAACCACTTAAAAATCTCGCTAACGTGGACAGAGTGTTGACTCCGATTACATTGCCTTACTCTTCCTTTGCAGCATCGCCATCTGCAACATCCTTTTTCTCGGTGGTTTCTATTGTTTTCTCTTCAACGCTTCTGGAAGTTTCGCCAACAGTAGTAGCCGAAGCTTCTTCTCCAGTGTTTGTAGAATCTTCTGTTTTTTCTTTACCTTCTTCATCCTTCTTCTGAATAGTCCCGACTTTGACATACTTGCTCATGAACTTGTACTCCCAGTCTTGTAACGCATCTAGCTCAAAAGGACCGAGACCCGAGATGTCTCCGGTCAAATCATTCTCCTCAAAGGACATCTTTGCCAAAGCTCGGCTTGCATCTACCCTTTGGGGCATGAGAATATATGAACCCATGTAGAAGAAGAAAAAAGCACAATATGCTCAGTGCTTCTAATGGTACTGTTCCAACTTCCAAGAAAAGAAAAGCAGATTAAACAAGAAGAATCAAAAGAAGAGAATATTCATACTAAGATAGCCTCGCACAAAGTTATCAGTTCAACGAAATATACTCAAACTTCAACATCCATGAAACGGATGAAGGTACTCAAAATCAAAATTATATAATTGAACAATCAACCTTAAACCCCCCCAATTCCGAAATAATCTCCAGAATCTCGATACACTGATAAACAATAACGCGGAAGTTAATCTGGATTCTCTCTCTCTCTCTCTCTCTCTCTCTCAAGCATACCTGCTCTGGGAAACATCGTAGATCTGGCCTTTGATCGCCATGAGAAGGGGCTTTTTGGAATCGGAACCGTCATACTGCTTAAGCTCCTCTTCTGTGATTTCCCCGAGCTGAACCGGCGGCGGAAGAGGCTCTGACGGAGGGTATACCTCCGTAGAACGAGGGCGGTGTTCCTCAGGAGAGGCGAAGAAACCGGAGACGACTTGGTAGATGGCGAAAGCGAGAGCTACGACGGTGAAGAACGCAGCGGGAGAAAGTCCAGTGTAAGCTGTAATGGTTTCCTTGAGCGTCTCCCATAGTTGGACCACCACCACCATCATTACGCTATCCAAGGAGAGATCGAAGAAGACTGGTCACTTGATATTTGTCTTCTTTACATTTTTCTCATCTTCATAATTTATACTTTAATCTTCATTTATTATTTTTGGCTTTCTTACACATATTATTTAGAGTTAATTGAAGTCCATATATCCACAAACTCTTATAAAACATACGATGGATATCCATAACCGGTCCGATTTATAACCGGTCTATAACCGGTCCAATACCAAGAGAGAGACGGTCCAACTCTAGATAGAGAGAGAGGCGGCCGCATGAAGAGGAGAAAGAGGCGGCTTGGGCTTTAGAGAAAAGAAAACCCTATTTACTTTTCTTTGTATTTGTACACTTTCTATATTTATGTCTTTCTTTTTATCTCTTTGTGACTCTCATATATAAGGGTATCTTATGATTGAGTAATAATACACAGAAACTTACAGCTCTAAATCCTAAGTTTCACAACACGTTATCAGCACGGTAGCCTCTAACACCCTGAGCCTAAAACCAAATCAACAAAACCCTAAAACGAAAAGGAATCTGCCTCGGAACTTCAAAAAGACTGTTCTCTCAAACCGTGAGGACCCAGAAAACGATCAAGATATCAAATCGAAGCCCTTGTCGAGACGAATCAGTCAGTGCAAACCGCTTGTTGATCTGACCACCGACGCGCCCTCACGCACAGATACAGTGTGCGCCGATTTGCTTTAAAACCCTAATTCGAACCCGACGAACCCTAATTCGTTCGCGACTCCGTTCTAGCTCGTGTCCACCTGATCAGCTCCAGCCCCAAGGCGTTCCTGATCCTAGACAAACTCATTTCCATCTTGCATCAAGGACAACTCGCGTTCCAGACTGCAAGCGCCCCGTTCGCATCAGAGCCGCTCGCGATCCCGACTGCAACAGCTCCCGTTCGACGATCAGCTGCTCGCGTCTCCAACCTCAATCCGTTCGCGTCCAGGCCAGCTCGTGTTCAGCTCGCGTCCAGCTCGCGTTCCTACCCAGCTCGAGGTTCATTCTCTTGGTGGTCCGGTTTCAACAATCTACTAAAACTAAAGGTAAATTCGAATTCTAAGAACATGAAAATTGAATTTGGATTGCTTGTAAAGAATGAAACCATAAAACCTAATCTCTAAAGATAAAAGCCATAGGATAATTGATCAATCCCTGATGAGTAAATCGAAGCTCTATAAGTTCGATCCCCAAACTCTAAAATCGAGATTGATCAATTGATCAATTAAAATCAAAGTCTTAAAGGTTTTGAATCTCAAATCAAATCTCTTTGATCTAAGATCAAATTTTCGAAAATACCTAAACCCTAATTCGAAAAACTGATTAATTAAAACTGATTGAATGTTGATTGAGAATGAATTGATCATCCTGAAATTGTAATTGCTTGTTAATCAAATCGAAACCCTAAAATCCTAATTTTGAAAATCGATTTTGATTGTTTGAATTGAATATTAATTGATTGATTTGATCACCTAGAAATATTGCTAAGATTGTTTAAATTTGAATCTGAATGAATTAAAATTGTTTAGATTGTTTAAACTGAAACCATAATAACCTAGTCTAGATTATTTTGAAATCGAATCTGAATTGTGGCCGTGTGGCCTTGTTGCATTCTAGGTTAATAGTTCTTGATCATACCTTGTGGCCGTGTGGCCTTGTTGCATTCATACCCTAATTTGATCACAATTGATTGATTGCAAATTACACTTAGAACTTTTCTAGGAATGGTATTGAATCAAATCAAGTAGCCGTGTGGCTTGTTCTTTTGTTTGGCCGAGAAGTTTGTTTGTATTGATTGCATCATATAGAAACAATATATGTTAGGATTGCAATTACATGACAAACTAAATGCATAAGATTGAACCGATTGCATTCATGGCAATGCGGCATGCTTATTGGCCGAGAGGCATAGATCTTGGCCGTGAGGCATTGATTGATTGTTTAAACCTAAAACCCTATTCGTTTAAACCCTATTCCTAAAGACCTAAAGATATTAATCTATGATTTTAGATGTCAAAAATCAACAACCTGGATTTCACTGCCCTAAATCTCTCTAGAGATAATTACCTTCAATGGGCGCTCGATGCTAAGATCATCCTGAAATCCAAGGGTCTCGGTGATACATGAATGTATCACCGACAACAATAATGATAATGAGAAAGATCGTTGCAGAGCCATCTTGATCATTCGTCATCATCTAGCTGATAGTCTCAAGGATCAGTATCTAACCATTGAGAATCCACTAGATCGTTGGAACGAATTGAAATCGAGATATGATCACCAGAGAATGGTGATCTTACCAAAAGCTCGGTTTGATAAGATGAATCTCAGAATCCAAGACTATAAGTCTGTGGACGAGTATAACTCTGCACTTTTTAAAATTGTTTCTAAAATGAAACTGTGTGGTGAAAGTATTACGGAACAGGATATGCTTGAGAAAACCTTTTCCACTTTCCATGCAAGCAATGTGTTGTTTCAACAACAGTACCGTGAGAAAGGTTTTAAGACCTATGCTAATCTTATTTCTTGTCTCTTGCTCGCTGAGCAGAACAATGAATTATTGATGAGAAACAGTCAGATGAGACCTCTTGGATCAGCTCCACTACCTGAAGCACACACGACAGAAGATAATAAAAAGTCCAACCACGTCCAAGGAAACGGACAGTATGGCCGTAGTCGAGACAAGTCGAACGGACGTGGACGCGGTCGAAGATCTTTTGGCCGCGGGCGAGGAAATGATCGAGACCATGGCTCATTTGGACGAGGTCATGGTCGCGGCCATGGATCTTCATTTAAACCCCAACACTCGACCAAACTAGACGAATCCGTGTGCCATAGGTGTGGTATGAGCAATCATTGGGCTAAGACTTGTAGGACTCCCAAGCATCTTGTTGACCTCTATCAAGAGAGTCTGAAAGGGAAGAATCCTGAAGCCCATATGACTTACCAAGATGATGAAAATGACTTCAATCATGAGAAGGACGATCTTATGGATTATGAAACTTCAGATTGTCTAAAAGACTGAAGATTGATTTCGACATTTGTAATCTAAATTTCTGTGTTCTTTGTTTTGGTGTTTTTTATTTCTATGTTTTCATTTCTTTGAGCTTGTTTTATTAAAACTTAATAAAATGAATGAATGATTTTATTAAAAAACGCCAATATGAGTTTACAAATTGCGGGTATGGTACACATTAAGGTCTATGGCCAGATATGTATAAGGGCAAGCATGTAGATGCTTTATATTCACCCAGAGAAATCCATAGAGATTATAAAATATAGAGATATAAGAATGGTTTCCACAATGATACAATGGGCAAAAGGAAACAACAGTTCTTTCAGAGTTATGAAAATCTCCCAAGGCCATATTAAGTCCTAAAGACTATACATGCATTCTCTATTGATCTAGACTATGCCAAGATCAGTATGATAGAGGCAAAAGTCATGGTAACCAGAATGGTTTACCCACGAAATTATACACTTTATGGCATGACCGGATTGGCCATCTTGGTCCAAAACGTGATGCGAAATTGATATTGGAAAAGGCACAAAGAGTTATCCCATAGAATCACACGTGTGTAGCATGAACACAAGAAAAACTCATTAGGCCATGATGGCCCAAAGCACTTAAAGATTATTGTATGTCCATGAGGGGGCAGTGAGGACAAATCCGCACATGTCCATACTATATATAGCTTGGCTGAATCCTTTTATAAATCTGTATTGGCCATTACCCATAGGTCCAAACTCTCAGTCCAAGGTTTGGGGACACACGAATTTACATGCACCTTAACTAATAAGCATCAGACCATTTAAGTGAGCATAGATATTCCCATCTCAAATTTATTACGCGTCATGAGCCAGACATATACCATCTTGAGATATTTGGATAAGCCACCACAAATATATGTGCCGTCTAAGATGGATCATTAGAAGAGGATGAGGATGGGGATATGTGTTGGATATGAATCTCCCACAAATAATGAAGTACCTTGAGCCAAATATGGGTGATCTATTTAGTGGCCAAGAACACGGATTGCAAGTTTAATGAATCCGACTATCCAACATTAGGAGGAGAAATAATAAGCTGGTAAGAGAAACAGAATGGCATCGACCATCATTGTCTTGGCAAGATCCTCGGACTAAAGAATGTGAAATAGACGTCCAAAGATTATACATTTACAAAGCTAGGTAATCAAATGTCAGACACATTTGCTGACCCGAAAAATGACTAAGTCATATATAAACCAGCTTGTAAAGCACCAACGAAATTTATGTCCAAGAGAAACACAGTCAAGTTGCTACAGAGTCTATACAAGATAGAGCATTAGGTTCCAAAAGATAAGAATCCTCGGAAACAAAAGAAACGTGCAAAAGAATGATAATCAAAATCCAAATCCGAGGTTACTAAGGAAACCATCCTAGACATGGAGATAAGGCCGGCCGGCTCTAAGGTACAGGTACCAAACAAGGTAGCTTGGGACGTCAAGCTGCAAAGTATTAAAGGTCATGATAATAATGAATCTCAATCGATTATATCATGTCTGGAACATAATGGAACCAATAAAGAATGTCGACATAAGATGATTTATTTGCATACAAGGTAGCACTTGAATTTATGAATATAAGCGAGGATTATGAACCCACATTAGATTAAGAGTGCGCACTCGTAGAACAAATTGGATTGAATGGAAACGTTGGGTTAAATAGTTTAAAGAAGAAAGGTGTATTTGGCCATATGATTAAAACGCCATATGATGTTAAAACCAGTGGATATAAATGGGTCTTGTGAGGAATAGAAATCGTGAGATATAAAGCTGATGTTGCACAAGGATTCTCACAAAGATCAGTAATAGATTATGAGGAGACATACTCTCATGTGGTGGATGCAACTACTTTTAGATTTCTCATAAGTCTGGCTATATAAGAGAGAAAAAGTAGACTTGCAGCAAATTGATGTAGTGGCTGCATATTTATATGATCCACTAGATAATGAAAGTACTAGAGGGTATTAAGATGAAAGTACAGCAAGTTCTCGAGAACAATATTGATAATCATCAAAGTATATGATCTGAATATCCTAGGAACCTCTGGGTACAATTTCCCAAACAATTGAATATCTCAAGAAAGAGTTTGAGATGAAAGATCATGGAAAACAAAGTTTTGTTTGGGACTACAGCTTGAGTACATTAACAATGAAATCCTTGTGCATCAAATAGTATATACAAAAAAAAGGTACTCAAAGGATTTAATGTGGACCAGTCTCACCCATTATCTAGTACATGGGCGTGAGATCACTTGTTTTAGACACTGATCTGTTTGGTCCACAAGAAGGACATGGTCGTGAATATCCCTGACTTGGACACGGATCCTTTGGTCCCAATAAGGACAAAGAAATATGTCTTTGGTCCGGTAAAGTCCATTACCCAAGTACCATTGGCACCTTGATGTAATAGACAAACCATACTAGGCCGGACATGTGTTCTTGCCGAGAATCTCCTATATGTTTAGCTCATGTTCGACCATAAGGCACTAAAGACATACACGTCCCTAACCTTAAGTACTATTGGCACCTTGCCTTGATATTGAGAACTTTAGTCATTGGTATCCATGAAGCTCAACCATTAGGTTGGGATGCGCCAACTTGAAAGACATATACGGAGATTGGGATACGTAGACTGAAAGATTTTCAGTGATGTTCAGAATAGGGGGAGTAATGCGTGTTGTACTCTTTTTCCTTAACCATGGTTTTGTCCCACTGGGTTTTCCTGGTAAGGTTTTAATGAGGCAACATCCAAAGCGTATTACAAACTCTGTATGGTTATGACATCCAAGGGGGAGTGTTATAAACCATATGATGGATGTCCATAACCGGCCCGGTCTATAACCGGCCCAATACCAAGAGAGAGAGAGAGACGGCCCAACCCTAGAGAGAGAAAGAGAGACGGCCGCATGAAGAGGAGAGAGAGGCGGCTTAGGCTTTAGAGAAAATGAAACTCTATTTCCTTTTCTTTATATTTGTACATTTTCCATATTTATGTCTTTCTTTTTATCTCTTTGTAACTCTCATATATAAGGGCACCTTATGATTGAGTAATACACAGAAACTTACAGCTCTAAATCCTAAGTTTCACAACAGAAACATCATATATTTGCACTCTACCTTATAAACCAAAAAAATTTCAGTTCCAATTTTGCCCCTATCAATTTAATCTAATAGTTTTTTTAGGTATGTAACGTGTGTAAAGTGTGTAAAATTTTGTTACAAAATGATTTTTTTTTAGCTTTTTAGCCTTTTCTCATTATCTCTTTTACCTTTTTATTATATTGTTCTATTTTTTTTTCCTCTCACAGACACGATTCTCATCTGTATTTTATTTTTCTAAACTTTACTTTCTAATTATTATTTTAGTTTCTTCCATTCTAAATTCAACTCACTTTATATTTTAACTATCTCCAACATAAACACCAATCACTTTGGTAAAACACTATTTTTATGTTGGAATCAAATCTCTCAAAATTCTATTTTAAAAGTGTTGTGTTGGGTAGCTATGGAGAGACTAGGTCCTCTTTCCAACGAATTATACGTTGTTTCATACATGATTTGTTACTTAATAAATTGGTAGATACATGATTTGCGAGTTGATATATTTTTTGATAAATTGCTTGTTATCTGATAAATTATTTTGTTACATGCTACATAGACTTGTTGTTATCTGATAAAATATTTGTTACCTGGTATATGTTTTGTTACCTGATATATAATTTGGTATATAAAAAATTGATAGATACTTTGTTACTTGGTACATGTTATGGTAGCTGATATATAATTTGTTATCTGGTACATGTTATTTTAGATCATATATAACATTATATCTTAGCGATTACAAATTACACGCCAAAGATCTAGCTGGGGGTATTCCTAATGAAAGTTATGAACTTTTTTCCAACTAGTTTCACATGTTAAAAGAAAAGAATCTAGGTTCTGTCACTTTTATCGATATTGATTCTATGAAAAAAATTTGCATTTGCATTTGTGTCATTTATTTCATCTATCACAGGGTTTAAGTTGATGAAGAAGTAAAGTATAAATGGACTCTACTTGCTGCCACATTACAAGATGATAAATATCACTTGTATCCTATTGCTTTTGCTATAGTGGATTTTGAAAATGAGGCCTTATGGAGTTGGTTTATGATATGTCTAAAAACTATCATTCCTGATGAAGAGGATTTGGTTTTTGTTTCTGATCGTGCATCCTCTATTGCAACTGCTCTTTTAGAATGTTATCCTCTTGCTCACCATGGAATTTGCATCTTTCACATTTTCTATTGCAACCGAATTGTTAGAACATTATCTGCTTGCTCACTATATAATTCACATCTTCCACTTTGAGAAGAATGTCCAAGAGAAGTATAAGAGTTCAACACTTATATCATTGGTTGTAGATGCTGCTTATGCCTACACCAAGGAGGATTTTGACTATTATTTTCATGAGATTCAAAAGTCTGACATAGAAGTTCCAGAATATCTTCTTAAAGCAAACATCAAGAAGTGGTCACGGGCTTATGCTCATCCTAATTGCTACTATATCATGACATCCAACGTGTCTGAAACTATTAATTCTATGCTGAAACTGAGCACTCGTGACTAACCGATTGTATGCTTTTGACACTATTAGAATGACTATGAGTAGAGGATTCACTGAACGCCACGAGAAGGGAGTTCGTTATATCCACACCGTCCCTTTAGAAATGAAGAAAAACAAGTTATATGATCATAAGTTCAGTTGGCTCGAAGTTTCCAAAATCAATGATCCAGAGTTTGAGGTTAAGGTACATACATGAGATCAAGTAATGAATTTTGAAAAAAGGCATTGTTCATGCTTCGTGCATGATGTTGAGAAGTTTCTTTTTCATTTCTCTGTTCATGCTATTGCCGATGCAAAAGCTGAAAATCAGCGTAAAAATAATTATGTCGATGAGTTTTTCTCTAATGAAAGGTGTATTCTCACAGTCATTGTAGTATAATATTATCAAATTTCTATAATTTAACTAATGTATAAGGTTTTATAAACATTGTTCTAAAAACACTTCTTTTTCATTTCTCTTTTTAGTTGTTTCTTTACGTAATTCTCTTAATTTTCTTATTAGGTTTACAATAGCATGTCTAGAACGTATATATCAGGTTGCTAATAAAGCATATTGGGATATTCTTTTCTATATAGCTTCTTTTGTTTGCTGCTCTTTATTAAATCGCTTTTCTAGTGGCATGAGGAAAAATGATTGCAATTTTGTGGGAGCATGGAAAATATCGTACCACATACAAATGTAATAGTAAGGACACAACAAGAGTAGTTATGTAGTGCCAATCTGATAACAAGAATAGTATAAAAACTAGTTTTTATTTGACCATTTTATATGAAGTTATAACAATTAGAATCTCATAACTTTTGAACTTTTTATTATTACTTTTATCCCTTGTTCGGAAACTCGTTAGGCGTTACGCTGGCACACACAGACCTAACGATTTATCGAAAGAGCAGAAAAATTGGAAAGTACACGGAGAAGTAATTTTTAATGAATTATTTAATTTTAAATATACAAAAATCATAAAATATCAAATTAAATCATATATTATAATTATTTTTTTATCTATTCACATTATTGTTATTAGTTTAAAGAGAAATCTAAGAAAAACAACTCATTTTACAACCTTTCTATCAAACAATTTTTCAAAGTACATCAATTTTCTCAATTAAGCAAGACAAAGTCAAAATCATAAGAAAAAAGAAGATCTTGGTGATGTTGTCGGTGGTGATTTACCGGAGCCAACGTTTGTTCTTAAGAATCCTAGTCCTCTGCTTCTCTCTCTTCAACCACCACTATGAAGCTGTCTTCCTCTCGCGACGGTGGTGCCGTCACCGCCACCGCAACGGCATGTAATGATAAATGTAGTCAACGGGTTTAGATGATTATCTGCTTCTTCTCCTAGTCAAGAACAGAGCATCCTGAGGCTGCCTACATAGACCAAGGTTCATGAGGCTACATTGATAAAGCCAAGCCAGCGACAGTCACACTCCGGCAGTACTTTGAGTAGTTACAGTCACACTCCGGCAGTACTTTGAGTAGTTGTTTGTTTTCTTTCTTAAATCTGCTTCAATAAAGATTTACAACTGATGTGCGAGCTTGATTCACAATGGTTTTGTTTCGATTCACTGGATTTGAGAAAAAGCAATCACAATATCTGCCGTCTTGTCGTGAAAGAGAGATGAAGATTGTGTATTAACCCATAATAGCCGATTTTTAGACCACACGATTTTCACATTTCAACGGCCTGTAATGTTAAAATACTCTCTTCACGGTCATAACTCGGTCCGGCTTATAAGACAACCGTATTGGCTCAACTCAAAGACTAGGCGACCGCGTTTTTGAACAAGGTTTTTATCATTTTATAATGATTTACAAAGTTTACAGGTTCATCTAAAAATTTATGTTACTTTTTGGACAAAACAATTTAAGTTACCTAACATGCAAAATGTATGGTTTTATTAATCAACCAGCTTTATAAAGCCTTATAAGATTAAGATTCAAATTAATTTCAGAATTTATACATTTTGAAATACTTAATATCTTAGCTTATCAGTATGAATAAAAATCAAATTTGTTTCCTTGTCAAAGGATTAAGATACAAACCAAAAGATATTTCGTTATCATAAATGATTAAAGTACAAATAAAAAATATTTCTTATTTAAGACATCAACAAAAGAAAACAATTAAATGTTTAAAAAGGGAAACGTTGATATTAGTTAAAAGCACTAAAACTGGAAGATCTTCATTTCTTCAAATTCACCATGTTTCTAATCAACTTTGTTACTTTGTTCGTTCACAACTTTAGGTTTAGATCTTCAGTACACTTTCTATCATAGCATCGGCTGAATCTTTCTCAGATTGTTTCTTTTTTAATTTATTTTTTTATTTAGAGGTACTAGCATCAACTCTCTATATAAACAAAACAATTAAGAAAAAAGAAATGATATTTGGAAGTAGTCTATGAAATTTGAAAGAAAAATTTATAAACCATTATAAACAGATTTATTTACCTTACTTCCTCTTCCTCGTTTCTTCTTTTTAACATGCATGGACTCTTTAGATGCATCTTCATTTACTACTTCATTCTTCAATTTTGATAACACAATAAGAAAAGTTAATTAAATTATATTAAACATTTTAAAAGATTATCAGTTTACAAAGATTTGTGAATTAGCTTACTTCACTGATTTTTGAAGTTTCACTTCCTTTATCATCATCATCAACTTATGTATCATCTTCTATATGTTGTTGTTCTTCCTTTTCTGTCTACACATTTACCAAAAAAAAACAATAATAGTTTTATAATTGTTTATAAATTTAGAAACTTATAGCTTTATACACATCTTATGTAGTTTTATATAAACTTCTTCATCCTTCAATTTTGATAGCACAATAAAAAAAGTTACCTCAACTATATTAAACATTTAAAAAAGTTATCAATTTATAAATATTTATAAATTAGCTTACTTCATTCTTTTTTTTAAACACAACTTACTTTATTCATTTTTGAAGTTTCACTTACTTTACCACTTTCATCAACTTATGTATCATTTCTACTTGTTGTTCTTCTTCTTCTTCTCTCTGCCCGGTTTACAAAAACACAACATATTTATAAATATTTATAAATTTAGAAACTGAGAGTTTTATACACATCCTATGTCGTTAAATTTTGCCTTCATTCAGACAAAATCCAAAACACATTCATATTCATACATTTATCAAGCACTAGATTCTACAAGAAACTCCACAACAAGATTTATAGGATAATCACAATGCAATCATTAGAAAAGATTATATTTCACTTACTT
Source organism: Brassica napus (assembly GCF_020379485.1). Classification (NCBI taxonomy): domain Eukaryota; kingdom Viridiplantae; phylum Streptophyta; class Magnoliopsida; order Brassicales; family Brassicaceae; genus Brassica; species Brassica napus. The sequence goes on from NC_063446.1 coordinate 42,886,076, forward strand.
CTTTATTTTTTAAGCTTTCTCATACCCACCTTTAGGTTCACGTGGAGATCTTATACCTTTTTTCTTTTCCTAATATTACAAGACAAACAATAACTTAGCATCTTCAAATTAATAAGGCCTTATGAAATTATATAAGATATTAACACTTATTTGTCACCCAATTCCTTTTGGGCATTATGTCTATTTCCTACAAAATTATATGTTAATATGCCTTTACAAATACATTGTATTTAAAATATGAAAACTTTACAAATAACAAATCTTGGTTTTTGTGTCACCTTCAGTTTCATGTGACTTCTCAGTTTTCTATTACAAGTTAGAAGCATATGAATCTTCTGTTTCATTTTCATCACGATACAAACATATAAAATAGTTGATCTTCTCGGGTTTTTGACGAATGTTCAAAAGATCTTCATGGTACTTCACTCTTCCTTCCAAAAACGATACCCTCTAAGTAAGGAATTCAGTCTTTTTTTTGCAGTTACATCACTGCCATGAGCATAATTCTCTTTATTCACTTCAGCATCAGCAACAACAATGTTGATACTTCCATTAAGCCAATCATTTCTCTTCAAAGGATATCCTCTTTTGTCAAGATCAAAAAATCTTCCAAATCGAGTGTCAACGTCTTCAACCAAGTTGATATGCAATTCGAGATTTCCAAAGATATTTTTGACAACATTTTGTCCAATATTAACATTATTAAACAATCCACAAAAGAAGAATGCAAAGATTAAAATAATTTTATAAAACCTTATAAACATTACCTTTTGGTTCCTATCAACATTGGTCACCTATTCCATATTTGGTGATTCCTATGCAACGCAAGCATAATGTAAACTCTTTTTCATCATCTCCATCACCAAACAATGTGCCTAGTTTGATTGACATAAGATAATGCTCATAACTGAATATAAACCCAGAAATTCTGTATTGGTTTTTCTCCAACACTTCAGAGGTAATCTTCTTCATTTCTTCATGTAAAAAATCAAAGACCATTTTTTTCAGGAATACTTGCAAAACTTTTAGAAATTTCTAGCTCTAAGAAGGTTCTCTACTGCTATATGAGTCACTAGATTACTGGCTATAAATATCTTTTTCACAAGAATTGTATCCCCTAATCTCAATCTCTGATTAGCAGTAAAAGTTAAGTTGTTTTTTCTGAAGTACATCAAGCAAGGTCTTCACAGAGTGATTCTTCTTCATTCATGAACGAATTAAAATAAACAGAAAACCACGATCTAAAGCCAAACTATGGAGACCATTCAAAACAACTCACAAGCAAAAGAAGTTGATGACCAAAGAAACAGACGACCAAGACAAAAGAGAAACCACAAAAATCACTAAGAAGTCGTATTTAAATCATACTAGTATTAGGAAATGTCATATTATTAAGCTGCAAATAAAATATTCAGTAGCGCAAATCCAAATCCTTGTTGACACGCAAAGAGTCGTGACAAGCCAGTATTTGAATGTTTTGTGACGTCAGTCAAATATGACATACTATAACGAAGCTATCAGCACCTATAAATTCAACCTGAGATCTTCTCGCCTTCCACAACAAAATCACATTTCTTTCCAAAAAAAGAAAAGTCATAACCAACACAAGTCAATCTATTTTTCTCTTCCTCCGCAAATGTCGGACTCGAGCAGATCGTTGATCCCGAGCTTCCTCTACTCTTCGGATCATCGTCTGTTTCAGTTGCATGAACCAGCGACGAACATGACGCAACACAAAGCACAGCCGTTGAGGTCTCTGAAGACTTCTTCAGTCTCATCGAACGGTCAAAGTTTTGCGATTCCCGCTCCGAATGAGAAAGTAGAATTGTACTCTCCGGCGTATTTCACGGCGTGTACGGTCGGTGGGATGCTGAGCTGCGGCGTCACCCACACGGCCGTTACGCCACTCGATGTCCTGAAATGTAATATGCAGGTGAAGTTTCTAAACTAAAACTGTCTTGTTCTTCTTTTAGCAGAACTGATTCTTCGTATTAACATTTTCGAACCTTATTCGAAAGCTATGTACGTGGTGGGTAAATATTTGGCGAAATAAACATTAATTCAAGAGTTATTAAGCGAAAATTAACTTCAAAATAACGATTTTTGTGGTTGAACTAGAATCTTATGCAATTGTCAAAAAAAAAAAAAACTAGAATCTTAGAGCATAATTAACCCGGGGTTCTTAGAATGGGCTCTTAGCGGAAAATAAGAAACTGTTTCTTAACTTTTAACTAAAAAAAGGACTTTAAGAACCGGTTCTTAGTTTTTTTAGTTAAAAGTTAAAAACCGGTTTTTAGTATTAACTTCCCTAAAAACCCAACTCTAAGAACTCTAGGTTAATGGTTTTATAACGTTGGCATAATTTTAATTATATGACAAATTATAATAATATTAAATATGTGAGATATATCTGTATGTTTACTAATCTGAATATACAATACATCTAGTTTGACTGTTTCTCCTCTCCATCTAGTTATTCCTACTTTTATTTATATTATCATTTCATGCTACTTTACACGTAGTGTCAACTTTTGAATTTCTTGTTTTACACGGCACTGAATGTTCAACTGCGTCGGAGGCTTTTCAATCTTTGCACGATTTTGATGTTCAATCATAGAGAATCTGAGCTAAAGCTAACATAGCAAACACAAATAACAACTCTCCACGAATTTACAGAAAACTCCCTAATTGTTTTATATTTTGATCAGATTGATCCATCCAAGTACAAGAACATAACTTCTGCTTTCAAGACAACAATCAAAGAGCAAGGGCTCAAGGGTTTCACCAGAGGCTGGTCACCAACTCTTATAGGGTACAGTGCTCAGGGAGCTTTTAAATACGGTCTATATGAGTACGCCAAAAAATACTACTCAGACATTGTTGGACCAGAAAACGCAGCCAAATACAAGACCCTCATTTACCTAGCTGGCTCTGCCTCCGCGGAGATCGTCGCAGATGTGGCTCTCTGTCCAATGGAAGCTGTCAAAGTCAGGGTCCAGACTCAGCCTGGTTTCGCCCGCGGTTTATCTGATGGTCTACCAAAGATCATTAGATCAGAAGGCGTTCGAGGGTTGTTCAAAGGGCTTGTTCCTCTATGGGGACGCCAGATTCCATGTAAGTCCTTATACAGTTATACTAAAGACAATCTTGTATAGAACCTTTTTAACAATTTGGAGACTATATTTATAAATTATTTTTTATAATTTTGGGGCAAAACTAATGCTTCACTGTGTTGTGTTCAGAATCGGCTCTATTCACAAAATAAAAGTATCATAGGTAAACAAATTTAGAGGTTTTTGCAGATACCATGATGAAATTTGCTACTTTTGAGAACACTGTGGAGCTCATATACAAGAAAGTGATTCCTACCCCAAAGGAAGAGTGCTCAGAGCCAGTTCAGCTAGGAGTTAGCTTCGCCGGTGGATACATTGCTGGAATTTTCTGCGCTGTTATCTCACATCCTGCAGATAACTTGGTCTCTTTCCTCAATAACTCTAAAGGAGCAACTGTTAGTGATGTAAGTAAAACTACATGCAAATCAGAGTGCTGTTCATTGAAACATATGCGCTGCTCTGACTTGTTTTTGATTTCTTTCTTGTGCTACAGGCAGTAAAGAGGCTAGGGTTATTGGGTATGTTTACTCGTGGACTTCCTCTTCGCATTTTCATGATAGGAACACTTACTGGAGCTCAATGGGTTATCTATGATGCTGTCAAAGTTTTAGCTGGATTGTAAGTTATACTCCCCTTCCCTTAGGCATATTTTCATCAATACTCAAATTTTTAAGAAAAAACATCTACTTATAATTTTCTCCTTTTCTTAGGCCAACCACTGGTGGTGCTTCTCCAGCTACTGCGCTTGCTCCAGCTGTAAGTGCATAAGGTTACAAAGACATTCCTTGCAGAGCCAGACACGTTAAAGCGATAAAAGGGAAACAAAACTCCCAATTGGTATCCTTATTTTTTCCTATTGCCTTGTAACCAAAAGTCTGTTCCCTACAACTAGTTGTTCTGCTTGTGCACTTTAAATGGATTTTATTGTTAGAATATTTTTTGTTTTGCTTGAGTGGACACTATAAGAGCGAAAAAACTCTGTAATCATAATACGTAATAATCAATTTTTGTTCTCTCTTCATTTTTGTTTGCTTTAAATCTTCACAACCTACCTGGCTACATACATATGTTCGAGCATCTATTTTAGAGTTTATTTTCAAAATAAGTCTCCTAAGCTCCATTCATGTTTTTTATATCGTAGGGTCGGGTTCAGTTAAGACAGAATTAGAATCTAATTAACTTCAATTTGATTAATTTCAGTTTTAAGTATTTGAGATATTCAATAAAAATTAAATATAAAATTCATTATTTAAGATATTTATTTAGTTTTTGACTATTTATTTTAGAAGCTTATTTGGATTTTTGGATCAATTTTTTAAAAATAATTTTTGGTTTTTAGTTTGAGAAATGACCATAGATAGCCTTAAACCAAGTTTTTCTTCCAAATATAAACTCCAAAGCCCAATTTGACAGAATGTTTCATTTAATGATAGCAAATTACAAGGTTACCCCCAATTTTAATTTAACCTAAATTAAAATAATAAAAAAAACATTCTGAAAACTTTTCGTAAGTTTTATCATCGTCTCCGACGAAGCTGTGCCGTCGTCTTCGTATCGCCGTCCGTCGTGTCTGTCTTGCCTCCGTATCGTCGGCCATCGTATGCACCTCCGCATCGTCCTCGATCCGTCGTCGTCTACGCCCTTGCATTGTCTTCGATCCGTTTATCGTATGCGCCTCTGCATTGTCCTCGATCCGTCGTCGTCTTTGTATCTCATTATCTCGTGTCTCCGATCTGATCAAGATATCATCATTTCATGTTCATTATAAATTGATGATATGTTGTTGCGATTGGATTTTCTAGTTGTTTTGAAACTTAAGATTGGATTGCCGTCATCTTCACCTTTTAGACTCACAAGTTTACTTAAATGTCTCTGCGATTGGATTTTATAGTTGTTTTGAAATTTAAGATTGAACCGTCGTCATCTTCACTTTCTAGACTCACAAGTTTACGTAAATGTCTTTGTAATTAGATTTTCTAGTTGTTTTGAAACTTAAGATTGGATTGTCGTCATCTTTACCTTCTATACTCACAAGTTTACTTAAATGTCTTTGTGGTTGGTCTTTTTGAGATTTGCTTGTGATTTTTTAACAGATTTTCGACTATGGCTGAAGTTTTTTGTATTTGTGGACAATGGAGCTCAAAAAAATCTCTCCAGTGGGAGTTTAATTGTTGATAAGAATAGAAATGCATCTTTTATTTACGTAGAAGAAGATCTTCAGTATGAAGATTTGTTGAAGATGGTCTCCAAAGATTTTACTTTTAAAGAGGAAGAAATAAGTTTGAGTTATAGGATTTCGTTGGACTTGAAAAGTATTATTAAGATTTTCCCCCAATCTCCATAGGAAATACTCGTCAGCTCAGAAGTTTCATCGGCAAGATTAGAGCATTTGATGGAATCTGTCGGTTGTGTGTTAAGGTTTGTTGTTTTGTTTCAACTAAATTATTCAAGAAAGCTTTCCTATTTATGTACTAAACCTTCCAAAACAATGACTTTTGCAGGTTATTACTGATTCAGCTAGCTGTACCAAGTAAACTGCTGATACATTTGCTTCTCATATTCCTTTGAATGATATTCCAGTTTTTGGTTCTACTGTGCAGAGAGAAAAACAAGTACATCGTTTCTAAATTTTTTTTCTTTGTGTTTGTATGATTTTCTTTTTTCTTAGACTATTCATGATAGGCTTCCTGATCATGTACTAACCTTCCAAACAAATTGAATCATGCAGGTTATTACTGATTCAGGTAGCTGTAACAAGTAAACTATTGATACATTTGCTTCTCCTGCTCCTTTGAATGCTATTCATTTTTTTGGTTTTACTGTACAGAGAGAAAAACATGTATATCATTTATAATTTCTTTTTTTTTTTTGTATTTGTATGATTTTCTTCTTTCTTAGACTATTCAGGATAAGCTTCCTGATCATGTACTAAGCCTTTTAAACAAATTGAATCTTGCAGGTTATTAGTGATTCAACTAGCTGTAACAAGCAAACTACTGATACATTTGCTTCTCCTGCTATATAATGAAGTTTCTTATTCATATGTGTTCTATTCTTTTTCATTTCAATGATTTGTTGATAATTTACATTTTTATTGATCATTTTCTGGATGTTGTTTATTTAATGGTTACGTGATATGCACCAGCCACATATATATTTGCTTTTGGAAGCCTATCCTGAATAAGTTAGATGCTTTCTAACTTATGTAATATACAATTTAGGTTTAAATGCATTTTTCTCCAAAATTTCAAATCACAATTTGAAATTTCCCAAATATGCAGATATCAATTCTTAGTTTTTGATATGATTTCATTTTTTAGTTTAAACTTCTTTGTTAGAAAGAAACACACTAATACACAATTATTCTGGAAACCCACCCAGTAATTCTAAAGTTCTTTCCAACGTTTATATTATAAAATTTACGGTTAAAATACATTTTTGTTTCAGCTTCTACCAGATGATTCTCCTCAGCCTAGCGACTAAACCCCCTCTCTTATGAAACTGGAACACATGCCTCATCCCGCGTATGATTCTCTTTGGAATTGGATCACTTTTTATTTTTTTAATTGAATAAAAATCAATGGATTATATTCATTTACTTACATCAACAAACAATTGAAACACACTCGGCCTAGTGGCAACACTTTATTCCCCCTTTCCCCAGAGATCTCGTGTTAGAATCCTGGAAGATGTATATTAGCTCTTTTTTTCTCCAAAATTCCAAATCAAAATTTGAAATTTCCCAAATATGCAGATATCAATCTTTAGTTTTTGATCTCATTTCATTTTTAGGTTAAAATTCTTTGCTAGAAAGAAACACACTTATATTCTACTAGGCCTGGGATTCCGAACCGAACTGAACGGTCCGAACCGAACCGAGAAATACAAAATTCGGTTATTGTTCGGTTAGGAGGAAGAAACCGATCGGCACAAGTTTAAATTATGTTCGGTTATTGCATCGGTTCGGTTCGGTTCGCTAATTCCGAATGGTTAACCGAAAATAAACCTACTATATAACCCTAACATAATTTTCTTCTAACCTAAACGGCTAAACCTAATTACTTAACCTAATCGTCTTTCTCTTCTCTCAAACCCGAGCCTCTTCTTCTTCATCAGATCCTCAATCACGCTCATCTTCTTCGTTTGATTCTTCCATCTTTGTGACACGAGGTAAGATCTTCCTTCTCCTTCTCTTATTTTGTGTCAATTTCAGGTTGTTGTTTGGGTTTGAAATCGATTTGGATATTAGGGTTTGTGTGAAAATTGATTAGGGGTTTTTGATTTGGTTCTTATAATGGGGTATAAAATTTAAACTTAAACTTTAAACGTTTTGTGTTTATCGATTCTTATGATGGGGTTTCTTGTGGGTCTTAGTCTGTATTCTAACTGCAATTTGTTCATCTTATTAGTGTCTTTGGATGAGTTGATTACTGTCTTACTTTCTTTGTTATGAACTTGTATCAGTAACATTTTATTTTTCAGATGTCAGGTTGTGAAGACAATGATGAGATACTTGGAGATGCAGCTTGTGGAAAGAAAAGATCAGCCACTGAGTTTGAGCACTGACCTTCCTCCGTTACCAAAGAAGAGGCAAGCTCATAGGGCATTGGTGTGGCAACACTTCATTCAAAAGGAAGATAACTTTAGCTTCTGCAACTATCGGTACTGTGGTCAGGAGATCGGATGCGATACTAAAAAGAGTGGAACTAGCGCAATGAAAAATCATATTAACCGGTGTAAGTTGTTCCAAACTTTTGAGGCAAGTGGTGGTCAGCATGGCTTAGGAACTGATAGCAGTGGTGTAGTTACTGCGGTGAAGTATGATGCTGGGTTGTTTAGGAGATCTGTGAATGAAATGATTGTGCTGAATGAGCTGCTGTTTTCTTTTGTGGAGTCAGAGGGGTTTAGGAGGTTCTGTCACAATGTATTGCCCATGTATACGGTTCACTGCAGAAAAACAGCAACAGAAGATATACTTGGCATGTTTATGAAGGAGGAAGCGAGTTTGAAGCACTTATTTTGCTCTGAGCAGAAGAGAGTCTCCTTAACCACTGAAATTTGGACTGCTCCTACAACATCCTACAGCTACATGGTATTCACATCGCACTGGATAGATAGAAATTGGGATATGCAGAAGAGGATCACCAGCTTTAAACCTGTCACAGATCACAAAGGAGAGACCATTGCTGAGCATCTGAGTCAGTGTCTAGTGGATTGGGGAATTGAAAAGGTGTTCACAGTGACAGTGGACAATGCTAAAGGAAATGACAAGGCATTGCGTCTATTCACTGAAGCTTGTAGAGAACTAGGACCTAATGCGCTAATCAAGGATGGTACATTGCTACACATGCGTTGTTGTGCGCATGTACTGAACTTGATTGTCAGGGATGGTCTAGCTGAGGTGAAAGAGAGTGTAATGGCTATTAGGAATGCTGTCAAGTACGTTAGATCATCTGGTACACGGCTTCAGTCCTTTCAGCTCAGGGTTCTTACTGGAAAGGTTAGTAGAGGGAGCTTGTCTCTGGATTGTGTCACACGCTGGAACTCTACATATCTTATGTTGTCGGCTGCATTGAAATTCCGAGTTGCATTTGAGAAGCTATTGGCCGAAGACATGTTGTACAATGAGTACTTCAAGGAGTCTGATGAGAATGGACAGAAAAGCAGTGGGCCTCCAACTTCTTAGGGATAGGATGAAGTGCATAGGTTAGTCAAGTTTCCTAAACTCTTTTTCGGAAGCACTTTGGCATTTTCAGCATCAAAGTCAGTGACCTCCACTAGTTGTTACAATGAAATTGTGATCATTGAGAGGAACTTGATAGCTTTGAGCAACATCAAAGATGATCTTCTACGGATTCAAGCAACGGAAATGAGGACCAAGTTTGAGAAGTATTGGGATGAGCTCATTAATATGAATCCGCTTGTCATCATTGCTAGTGTCTTCGATACTAGAAACAAGATGCAATTTGCATCTATTTGTTTCGACAAGATTTATGGTAAGGACTGTGTGGAAAGTGCTCATCTCAGAACCTCCATTAGGACATTGATGAAACAGTTGTATGAGGAGTATGTTGTGAAGATAGGTCCACCATCTCAAGGTGATAGTGCAGGAAACATGAGTGAGAATGCGGAAACAGTTGCATGCTTGTTTGAGATGTCTGATGACGATGAGGAGTATGAATGGAGAGATTCTTTGTATTCTGAGATGGTTTCAGAAGCTGCAAATGAAGAGGCTAGTAGTGTGCTTGACATATACCTGATGGAAAGGCCTGTTCCTAGAAGTTCAAACAATATGGGATTTGACTACAATGTTCTATCATGGTGGAAGCGTAGTTCTGTCAAGTTTCCAATATTATCAGAACTGGCGAAGGATGTGCTTTCTATTTAGGTTTCTTCGGTTGCTTCAGAGTCAGCTTTCAGTACAAGTGGTCGGATTTTGGATCCTTTCCGTAGCTGACTGACACCATATATGATTGAAGCACTTGTGTGTACACAACAGTGGCTTCGAAATATCATCAGTGCAGAAAAGCTTGCAAGCTTGACTCAGATGTTTGAAGAACTAGACTTCCATAAGTCTTTAGGTAATCGTTTGGGCATTTTACTCTTCATACTTATTTCTCATGTTTTCAGTTTGGCATTTGAATCTCTTTCTCATTATGCAGAGACTCTAACAATACCAGAATAATTGAACAATTAGAGGTAAATTATCCCACTTTGCTGTTTTGGAGTCTTTGGTGGCTTGGTGTATGTTTTAACCATTTTTTTCACTTCTATAATCTGCAGGTTGCAGTTCGAGACTGAAGAGATGATGGTGTTTTGTTTTTGGTCTCTCACTACTTTTTTGGACTTTTTCAATCTGTTTTAGAACCATATGTGTCTATGAATCTATGCCTCTTTGTATGTGTGCAAAGAGTTGTAGATTCAAAATGATTGATCTTTTGTTTATGTTGTTGATTGAAAAAGGATGAGCGTTCTATGTTTCTTTTGCTATTTATTTGTCAATGTGCTAATGTTTTATGAAGTTTCAGGTCTAAACCGAGAATTATGCATATCCAAAACTAACCGAATAACCGAAAGTAACCGAAAATAATCGATTATTTTTGGTTATTCGGTTAAAAATCCAAATTCGGATATTTTCGGTTAGAAAAACCAAAAACCGATAAAACCGATTTCTGAACCGAATCGAATTTAGTTTCGGTTAGTTTCGACAAAATATCCAAATTCTGAACTATCCAAAAAACCGAAGTAGCCGACCCGACCCGAACCAACTATCCGAAATCCCAGGGCTATATTCTACTATTCTGGAAACCCATCCAGAAATTCCAAAGTTCTTTCCAACGTTTATAATATAAAATTTATGGTTAACAAAGAGAAAAAGGAAACCGAGAAGCATTACAAGTCGTTTCTCCGCTTGGCAAGGAACAAACACAATCTGAATCTGAATGGAATGAGGCTTCGAGCAAAGTAAAATCTATTTCTTCGCAAATTGATTTGCTTGATGTCATTATCAAGGCTCAAAACTTTGAATTTGTTGCTGAGTTGGAAAAACTAACAGCAGTGCACATTGAAGCCGAATGAAACTTGGCTAATGTCAAGGTTAAGGTAATTGACTGGCCAAAGCTTGGGGAAAGTTGGATGGATGATTAATCTGATGTTATCAACTTCCCTCTTATGTTTTAAGACTAATATTGATATATTATGAAACCCACATCATGTTTTATGGTCACTTTTTCTTTAATGGAATCAGAACATTTTTTAATTTTTGTATCAATCAGCAAGAGAGTTTCTTATATTACTTTTAAAAGGTTACTCATTTTGAGATATAACACCTTGGCTTAGTGGTCTTGTATCTTGGTAATCTCATTTTTATATTCGATTTTCGGAAACCTATCCTGAATATCACAAATGGTATCCTAGATAAGATATATTTATCTTTGTGAATAAATAAGTTCACATTTATTTACAAAATGAATATCTACCATAGCCTAGCAGCTAGCCCTCTACTCTTATACAACTCGTATCGCACATTAAACCTGCCTTCGATTCCCTTTGGAAACAAAACCTTTTTTCTGTTTTTAATTAAATAAAAATATGTTGTTTATATTGATTTAATTATAACATTTGACAAGTATAACACCGTTGGCATAGCGGCTGCACACTAGGATTCCCTTTTACGAGAGTTCTCGGGTTCAATCATGTTACTTTCACAATTAATTCCTTTTTGAAGTAAAGGCTTATGCTTACTCATTTTATTTTCTGGACCATCCTAAAAGTACCATAAGCTATCCTAGATAGGATATGTGTTTTACAATGGTAACAAAATTTAACACTTTCTTGATAGAATTATTGACAATGCTTCAAGACATCTTAAAATTTCTTTAATAACAACCTAAATGAAACAAATGTCGTCATCATTCATTACAAACTTCTTACTTGTCCAAGTCAACATCAAAGTTCAAAAACATAGTCTTAGCATGACAAGTATTGAATCTCCCATCGCATTGCTGTCATGCGTAACCAAGCCAAATATTTTTTTCAAATTTTCTAGTATCCGATTTTCTGGAAAGCTATCCTGAAAGTTTGAAACACCTTCCTGAAACTTAAAAAAAAAACCCAACAAATTTTTACAAACAAATTTATCCCAGTCACACTCAGGAACAGTGGAATTTTCTGGAAAGCTTTCCTTAAACTACACAAATCCTTTCTGAAATTTTAAAAACCACACAGTTTCACAAGCACAAGAAAGAAAGTAACAATGTCATAAGAAAATTCACGAACCTACCAAACATATCAACATGCGTAAGTAAAAAAAAACACCAAGCAAACAGTTTTTCAAATTTGTTAACATCGGATTTTCTGGAAAGCTTTTCTGAAACTACCCAAATCCTTCCTGAAATTTAAAAAAAAAACTACATAGTTTCAGAAGCACGAGAAAGAAACTAACAATGTCATAAAAAATTCACGAGCCTACCAAACATATCAACATGCGTTAGTCAAACAAGACACCAAGCAAAAATAATTTCAAATTTGTTAACATCATATATTCTGGAAAGTTTTCCTGAAACTACACAAATCATTCCTGAATTTTAAAAAATACACAATTTCACAAACACAAGAAAGAAACTAACAATGTCATAAGAAAATTCACGAGCCTTCCAAACATATCAACGCGTTAGTCAAACAAGACACCAAGCAAAAAGTTTTTCAAATTTGTTAACATCAGATTTTCTGGAAAGCTTTCCTGAAACTACCCAAATCCTTTCTGAAATTTAAAAAAGCTACACAGTTTCACAAGCACAAGAAAGAGACTAACAATGTCATAAGCAAATTTACGAGCCGGGTAAACATATCAACATGCATAAGCCAAACAAGTAAAATAAAAAAAAATCTTACCAAAATTTATATGTGTCATTGGGTGTTCAAAATTTCTTACCAAATTTTGTAAATGGTCATGAGATTTTTGTTGGTAGTTTAAACTCTGATACTTGTTCGTAGATCCTTCTTGAAATCAAACAAGAAAAATAAAGAACAATCTTATCAGAGAAATGAATAAACACTTATCTCAAAGAGATTAGTAACTAAGGATCTTGCCTTGCAGCTACTATGACTAGGCTGCAATTTTCAAATGCCAAAAGTTAACATCAAATCGTATGAAATTCTTAGACGTGAGACTAAACAGTATTAAGACCTTATAGATGAGCTGCTATCATTGGTATTAAACTAGCCTTTCAGAGACATATCCCACAAATAAGCTTAGCTTAAAACTACTAGACAAGATCAAATACAATACATAAACACACAAAAAAGGCAATCCTTTGAAAGACTGGGAAGAAAGCGAGTACTTTGGAGAGAAATGGAAGCTTAGGCTTGGCGAGAGATGGAAAAAAACTCTTCGAGGGAGATGAGAGTTGCTTAATTACTAATCTCTTTGAGATATGTGTTTATATGTTCGAAAATACAAAGTAAACAAGGTAATATTAAACATACATTTGCAAAACATCCAATTTTTCAATTCAGAGCCCTAATTTTGATTTTGAATTGGAAATGTTTAATACTTATATGGCTTAGTTCGATATTCGACCGATAAGAGTGTTGACGGTTGTAGATTCGCCGTGATATATCTTCGGCGTCGTCGAGAGAAGAAGGCGATGGTGGTGGAGACGTCGAAGACATCAAATTTCTTCGTCGTCCTAGTCATTCGTGATTCTTTTTCTATTTTTTAAGATTTATTAGTGAAATGGTAGTTTAGACTTTTGATCTATTAACGAAGACTATTAATTTGATTTTTTGTTTGAGAAATTTTTTTTTTTTTTTTATAGAAAGAAAACTTAAATAGATCTATTTAGTAGAATTACCCTTTTAGTTTTCTTTCTGTTATAGATTTGATTAACAAGAGTGGATCCGGATACATTTTATTATGCCCACCCTAATTAGCTCAGACTCGCAGATCGGAACATTCCCGTAGTTACTTTGGAAGATCACATCGTCTCCTGAAAAAATTAGCAGCTGCTCTGAGGGAATCGATGAAGATCTTGCAATTGATATTCCTATTAGCTTTAACAACTGGAATCTCTGCTGTTCTCATCTACATTATCGGCGTCTCAAATCTCTGTAAGTATATATACACTCCGTCGTTGTTCACACTGCAGTATGTATTTCGTGATTTTCTCTCAAGTATGGCGATGATTATTGATGAATAAGAAGATGATTCCGTGGGTCTAGACGAATCAAATCGGCTTAGCAATGAAGATTTAGAGGCGTTGCAGTCCCTGCAGAACGGATTCCAGAAGTGCGTCGTAAGTACTTTCGCTTGAGAGATCTTTGTTGTTAGCTTCACTATCTGCTGGGAATCACGTTCTTGATCCGTTGAGAGTTAAGTCTTACTTGTGAATTTGGAGATCTGTTGATTAGAATTGATCCAATCTAGTGGATTGTTACTGAATGGCTGGAATCAATTCAAACTGGAACCTGAGTGAAAATTGAGGCATATTGATTCATGAGCTAAGACCTTAACAACATCTTAAAAATGATGAAAATTTATCCTGGGTTGAGTTTTCATCTTCAGTTAACTTTATGAGTTGCTGTATTACTTGTTTGCTTGTAAGATTTACTAAAAACATCATGTGTGACTAAAAGAGTATATTTTGGAATGATGTAGAATGCAAATGGCTTGGGACTACAAGCTGCTACTGGTAGAGATTATTGTAAAATATCAATAAACTTCCCCAAGGATACTGTACCCAAATGGGTAAATGCTCTCTTTTGATCTCAGTCTGGTTACTTGACTATATACATTGGCACAGTTGTTCTTTATCACTAGTCCTTGTCTTGTTTAGCAAAGTGTTGTATTGAATATATGTATTTTTACCTTGTTTTCATGTCTTGGATTATGTCCAACAATAACAGAAAGATCCTAAGTCTGGAGAGCTTGAAGGACTGTCTTATGAGTTTGACTTGTGCGAAGCAGTAGCAACTTGGGAACAAGTGGGTCTTTCATTTCTTAGTTTCTATGTAAATTTTCAGCTCATATAATACATTGATGGGTTGATTAGCGAGTTGGTTGACCAGGTCAGGAATAGCTCTACCATACTCACTAGGGAATACATTGATGCCTTACCAAATGGATGGGAGGACTATGCATGGCGCAGAATCAATAAAGGAATACAACTGTAAGTATTGACTGAAATTAGACGAGGAATGAAGTGCATGGTGGTTATTTCTGTTATAATCCGTTTTCTTCATAGACAACAGTTCAAAACTTGCTAAAATTGATGGGTCCCAGTCACAATATATCAAGTATTAAAATGGTGTGTTGTCTTCTTCTTTTTTTGGTCTTAATGAAACTCGCACTCCTCTGGTGCAGTAATCGGTGCCAGAATAGGTCTTTATGCATCGAAAAGCTTTCATTGGTGCTACCTGAAACACCTCCATATTTTCCCCGGCAGTTTGAGCGATGTGCTGTTATTGGCAACTCTGGTGATCTTTTGAAAACAAAGTTTGGAAAAGAGATTGATACTTATGATGCGGTTATCAGAGAAAACGGTGCTCCAATTCAAGTAATGATGAGTTGTTTTTTTATCTAACTCCCTATTCTTTTGTCCCCCCTCTGTTCTCTCACTTATCTTACTCCATTCTTTTTCTTGGAACATCTTCTTGCAGAACTACAAGGAATATGTGGGAGAGAAAAGTACATTCCGTCTTCTTAATCGAGGGTCAGCAAAAGCCCTTGACAAAGTCGTGGAGTTGGATGGTATAACTGTTTTCTTGTTTTACATTCCTTCATGGTTACCGCCATTGTTTCTCTATTTCGATTTTCTTGTGTGTGTCATAGTTTACACTCTCTCTGATCCTTTGAGACTGTGCAGAAAAAAAGGAAGAGGTACTACTAGTAAAAACAACAATTCATGATATTATGAACAAGATGATTCGGGTTTGTACATTGCCCTTATTTGTCTCTTAGCTCTTTGGTTTTGAATATCTGAAATCTATTCCTCGTCTTCCAAACTTATTTGAGGATTCTTCCTTTTTCTGTAGGAAGTTCCAATAAAAAATCCTGTGTACTTGATGCTTGGTGCTTCATTTGGCTCAGCAGCTAAAGGAACCGGGCTCAAGGCTCTTGAATTTGCTCTATCGACTTGTGATTCAGTGGATATGTATGGTTTCACTGTAGATCCAGGTTATAAAGAGTGGTATGAAGTTTACCTAGATTTATTTTGTCTAGATGTTATCAACTATGTTTATGTTTGACAGTAATCTCTTGCATTATTTTTTCAGGACTAGATATTTTTCAGAATCTCGGCAAGGACATACTCCTTTGCATGGTAGAGCCTACTACCAGATGATGGAATGCTTAGGTGTAAGTCTGTCCTTTCTCGTTTTCTTAATTCTCAGTACAAGTTGCTACATTTTAAATGTGGCAGATGGCAACAATCACTTGATTCGTTTAATTAGATTTGCATTGGCCTATTATAAATTCAGAGACCCCTTCAGGCCTTTTGATTTTGACTTGGTTCTCTTCTTTTTTTGTTTATAGCTCATTAAAATACACTCTCCCATGAGAGCTGATCCAAACCGAGTCGTGAAATGGCTGCCAAGTCGCAAAATAATAGGATCTGCAAGAATCGCAGCGGAGAAGCTCTTAAGGTAATCAATTTCGTCTTCTTTCTTTTGCGCACATAGTCTGCCTCAAAAAAATATTATCTCTCTAAGAAAAAACCTATTCGGTGTGCAGGAGAGTTGGAGCAGGATCTGTAGACCCATTAGCTTCATGCTCGATAGTAAAGAAGAGAAGCAAAAACAAGCGTCCAATGGTCTCTCACCTCAGAAAACCTGCGAGGGACCATCAGAAATTTGTGAGAAGCACGACCATGTACCCGTTGGAGCACAGTCCAGGACATAGTCAGCTTTGCATTACAGCAGCTGACTAACGAAACTGCTTATATAGAAATCGTTTTTTTCCACCATACACTAAAACACACAACAGGCCGACGATGGATTCAAAATCAAGTACATCCCTCTGCAATATAGTTATTATATGGAGTTCAAGACCATCGAGGTCAGATCTTTCTGGGTAATCTCTTAGAGGTTAGGGATTGATTCTTTTGTTATCCTGTTTATCGAAGTTTTCTTCACCAGAGATAGGTAAATGTGAGATAGAACTGGAAGCTAGAGGTCCATGTCTAATTTTAATACATAAGCAAATGTTTAATGTTCTTTTGTTTTCTTTATTTGCATTTAATATTTGTGTTAATTTGGAAATAACGCCTAAAAGTAGAATAGCAGAAATTTCATCAAATTGTTTCAGTATCAGAACATATAGTAGTTCTATTCATCATGCACCAATCATACACAAACGAGTATAAACTCAAAAACCTTTTTTTAGGAAACAGTCTTGTCTTTCAAGAGAGTGGAACTTGGTACTGAAACAAAAGTTGCAATTAGACATCGATACCCGTCTCCAGATTCTTCTAGAAAAGATCCAAAGAAGCTATTCAATCTCCATGAGAATATTATGATCCAAGTGATTATCTATCAACCAAAAAAAAGATGATTTTCGAGTAAAGAAGCTTGACCAAAGCTAACCAGATAATCATATTGCAACATAAGCTTGACCAAAGTACATCTGTCTCATCATATATGCTTAGCAACTTGTCAGCAATGCATTTGTCACATACCAAAAGCTTGGCCAAAGCGCATCTACACAGCAGTGATCCCGTCTGGTTTTCTTGCAAGGATCGAAATGCTTTCTTTAGAGTTCTTGAAGCGTCCAGTGAAGACCCACCCACAAGCTAGGCTTCCATGTGATCACAAGATTTCCATATTTCCACCAGAGTTGATGGTTCAAATCATATAGAGAAGCAGATGGATTCTCTTGCAATATGGTAAACTGATCATGCCCTCAAGTTGTCATAGAGAATAAAACTACGAACCAATACATTCCATGTAGCAATACTTGGGAGGATCACCTTCGATTATCATCCTCTCGAGAAGAACCAATGCATCCTCCCTACAATTAATTAAGACCTACATATGAGATTACATCAGGCCGCCCGCCCGCCACTTTACTTCTACCAAATGAAACTTGATCAAACATCAGGCATTGTCCTCTCAGCTTTCCCTAATTTTCAATACGCTAATATTCTATATTCCTCGTCATCCCTGAAGATGTAAGTGGAGCTCGTAGATGTCAATAGTCTTCCGTGACTAACTAGACGAAGAAGTCACTGATGTTGGATGCATTAGTCGTTACTACATAATACATGCAGAGTGGTGGGTTACCATGTGGATACAAGATATGCTGAGATGGAGAAGGATAAACTGAGGGTTTATGTCTTGACGTAGTCGTTGAAGTAGTTGTTGAGGCAATGTGTGTCAGAGAGTGAACCAGGAGGCATGCAGAGTGGTAGAGACCATGTGGACGCAAGATGCTAAGCTGGCGTGGAATAAACTTGAGGAGCAAGTTTATACCGTGGAGAAAGGGCAAGAGATAAACTTGGGGAGCAAGTTTATGTTAGTTAGGATATTATTCCATACGGCTGTTACGTATATTCTGTGTATATCCTCATACGATAGATCTCCTAAGATCTCATCCTCTTGTATAAATATACTATCGTGATCAATGGAAAGGTTATCAAACCTAATACACTTTCATGGTATCAGAGCCTCAGAGATTCTAGCTTCCTGCAATCTCTTCTTGCGATATTTCTCCTTATCCCCTTCTACTCTCTCTCTTCTCTCCTCTACGTTTCTCTTCCTTCTATTTGATATCGCAATGGCTATCCAGCTAAACTCTAGTTCATCCGACAAACCCTTTGGCATTAGCCAAATCCGAGCCTACATCCCCATCGTGCTCGATCTTGACAAGATGAACTATGACGTATGGAGAGAAATCTTCGAGACACATTGTCTCACGTTCGGTGTCCTTGATCATCTCGACGGCACATCGGTCGCAACTCCAGAAACGGAGAAGACCTGGAAAGAACATGACGGTTTCGTCAAAATGTGGATCTACGGAACCATAACCAACTCTTTGGTCGAAACAATCTTAACTCCTAAGAGTACTGCTCGCGATCTCTGGATAGCGTTAGAGAACATGTTCCGCGATAACAAAGAGAACCGAGCGATCCAACTGGAGAACGAGCTCCGCACCATCACAATCGGAGATCTCTCCGTCCAAGAATACTGCCGCAAGCTGAAGTCCCTTTCAGATCTTCTTGCTAATGTTGAGTCACCAGTCACTGATCGCCAGCTAGTGATGCACTGCCTCAACGGTCTCAATGACAAATTCGATGGCATTCACAATGTCATTAGACACCGCTCTCCTTTCCCCACCTTCCACACAACGCGATCGATGCCTCTTGCTGAAGAAGAACGACTAAACAAGCACAACCGCCCTGCAGTCACTCACACCGACAACACCTCATCACCAACAGCTTTGTTTGCAGGTAACACTGACAACAACAATGTCTCTGATTCATCTAACCGTCAGTACAACAACAACAACAGAGGCAACAACAGAAACCGCAACAATAACAGAGGTGGTCGTGGCAACCGTGGCAACAATGGTGGACGTGGTCGCAACAACAACTCAAGCAGCTATATGCAACCATTCTATGGCTATCCATCATGGAACTACAATCAGCCTATGCCACAGTGGCCAATGCCGATGCCTCAGTGGAGTCATACCAGGTGGCTCAGTGGTTCAGTTTGCTCCATCCTACCCCACCACTGCGAACACGTCAAACAACAATAACAAGCAGAGTGGGATCCTTGGCCCGTACACTCCACACCAACACCCGGAGGCTCATGTGGCTCACGGCATTTCCACATTACCAAGCAACCAGACCATCATACCGCATGCTCTTGTTCAGGCATTCAACACTATGAGTCTTCAGGAACCTACGGACTCTGCTTGGTACATGGACAGTGGCGCCACAAATCACATCACGGCTCAGCCAGGTACCCTAAATTCTGTTTTTAACATGAGCATAACTCCCTCTGTTCTAGTAGGTGATGGGTCTCGTGCTCCTGTTACTCAAATGGGTAATGCCGTTCTGTCATCTTCACCTAAAAAGCTTTTTCTCAAAAATGTGCTTGTTTGTCCTTCCATTATTAAAAATCTTATCTCTGTTCGTCAATTTGTATCAGAAAATTCTTGTTCTATAGAGTTTGACCCGTTTGGTTTTACTGTCAAGGATCTTCGAACCAGGATCAATCTGCTCCGATGTGACAGTCCAGGGCCGCTCTACTCAGTGACACCGTCTTCTAGCTCAAGTCTCCCTTCTGTTTTTCTCGCAGATAGCTCTCTATGGCATCGGCGTTTGGGTCATCCGGGAAGCTCAATAAATCGCTCTCTTCATTCTCTTGGTTTTTCTAATAAAAATGCTGACTTGACAACTTTGTGTCATGCATGCAAAATGGGTAAACACGCTCGTCTTCCATTTTTTACTTCGTCTACGGTTGTCACTGAACCTTTTGAAATAATACATTCTGATATTTTGACTTCCCCTGTCTCAAGTATCTCGGGTTTCAAATATTATCTTTTATTCATGGATCATTTCTCTCATTACATTTGGGTATATCCTCTTCATCGTAAAAGTGAGTGTTTTGGCAAGTTTCTTCACTTTTCAACTTATGTCAGGAACCAATTTCATAAATCAATCAAGGCATTCCAGTGTGACAATGGCGGCGAGTACACAAGTCGGGTCTTCCTCGATCACTTAGCCGCCAATGGCATACAACTGCGTTTCTCTTGCCCTCATACATCCCAACAGAATGGGAGAGCAGAGCGAATGCTTCGAACTATTAACAACCTCATCCGCACGCTCCTCATTCAGTCAAACATGCCGTATCACTTTTGGGTTGAGGCTCTGCACACTGCAGCTCACACCCTGAATCTCTTACCTTCTTCTTCGATTAACAACTTGGTTCCTTTTACTCGTCTTTTCAATAAACATGTCTCTTACGCTCACTTACGAGTCTTTGGTTGTCTTTGTTACCCAAACACCATATCTACTTCCTCTCATAAACTTGCTCCCAGGTCCATGGCGTGTGTATTCTTGGGGTACCCAACTAATCATCGCGGGTATAGGTGTCTCAATCTTGCTACAAGAAAAGTGATCATCTCACGCCATGTTATCTTTGTGGAGGAGGTCTTCCCGTTCTCGGTCTTCCCTACTTCACCGAGCGCCTCTTCTCCTCCTCCACTACCACCATCTCTTTCACCACCTCCTATTCAACGTCTCATATCTCAAACACAGCCGTTGGTAGGTAACCATTCACCGCCAACTCCAGCTTTGACTCAAAATGATCATCCTATGGTCACTCGAAGCAAAAACGGCATTACCAAAACACGGGTTCCTTTGTGCCTTCACACATATATTATTTCTCCTCTTCCTCTGTCTCATGTGTAGGCAGCAAAAGACCCTCACTGGAATGAATCTATGGGTGAGGAATACAATGCTCATGTTAAACGTGGAACGTGGGTACTAGTCCCACGACCTTTGCACACTAACATAATTCGTTCTATGTGGTTGTATCGTCATAAGTTTAATGCAGATGGCACTCTTAAGAGGCACAAATCCCGCTTGGTGGCAAACGGTAAATCTCAACGGCCAGGCATCGACTGCGACGAGACATTCAGCCCAGTCATCAAACCGGCCTCCATCCGATCAGTCCTGCACGTTGCTCTGGCTCGCGGTTGGCAACTTCGCCAGCTTGATGTCAAGAATGCGTTTCTCCACGGTGACCTTGAGGAGACAGTATATATGCATCAGCCCCCTGGTTTCGTCGACAAATCCAAACCAGACCATGTATGCCTACTCAAACGTTCCATCTATGGCCTCAAACAAGCACCGAGGACTTGGTACACACGTTTCGCCAACATTGTCAAGAAGATCGGATTCAAACAAAGTCGCTCTGATCCTTCTCTATTCGTACTCATCAGTGGCTCTACAATGGCATACATACTTCTTTATGTCGATGACATTATTCTGACGGCTTCCACACCGGCGTTAGTTCAGAAGATCGTTGATGCACTCTCAGCCAGCCTTGACATCTCAGACCTTGGACGCCTGCATCACTTCCTCGGCATTGGAGTCACGTACAACGACACTGGCCTCTTCCTCAGTCAACACAACTACGTTGCAGATATTCTCCATCGCGCCTCAATGACAAACTGCAAGCCCTCCACTACACCGGTAGATACCAAGTCCAAACTTGCAGTCGATGAGGGCCCTCGAGTGGCTGATCCAACTCTCTATCGAAGTCTCGCGGGCGCCCTTTAATATCTAACGTTCACGCGGCCAGACATTTCATATGCAGTCCAGCAAGTCTGTTTGCTTATGCACGACCCGCGCGACCCACACTTCACAGCCTTAAAACGGATACTTCGATACATTAAAGGCACTATTGATCATGGCCTACAACTTAACAAGTCTTCTATCACTGATCTAGTCGCTTATTCAGATGCAGATTGGGCCGGCTGCCCCTCCACACGACGCTCTACTTCTGGGTATTGTGTATTCCTCGGCGACAGCCTCATATCTTGGTCATCTAAACGGCAGCATACGGTATCTCGCTCCAGCGCAGAGGCTGAGTATCGCGGAGTTGCAAATGCTGTTGCAGAGACTACATGGATACGTAACCTGCTCCATGACCTCGGCATTCACCTCCCGAAGGCTACCGTGGTCTACTGCGACAACATCTCGGCTGTCTATCTCTCTTCTAATCCCGTTCAACATCAACGAACGAAGCACATCGAAATCGATCTCCATTTCGTTCGAGAACGAGTCTCACTTGGTCTGGTCTGCGTCCTGCACGTTCCTACTCATCTTCAGTACGCTGACATATTTACTAAAGGCTTACCAACTCCATTGTTCACATCGTTTCGCTCCAGCCTAAGCGTCTGTCCACCACCGCTCAGACTGAGGGGGAGTGTTAGTTAGGATATTATTCCATACGGCTGTTACGTATATTCTGTGTATATCCTCATACGATAGATCTCCTAAGATCTCATCCTCTTGTATAAATATACTATCGTGATCAATGGAAAGGTTATCAAACCTAATACACTTTCAGTTTATGCCTTGGGGATAAGTGTATTTCAAGAAAATGAAAGTGTACTTATTGATATGGAAGTTGTCAATATCCATGTTTTTTTGAGGCTATGGTTTCAGGAACGTGAAGATCAATATAAAAGAGCTATGAAATCGTCTGTATTCCATAAGACACTGTTATTATTAAAGAGGAAAAGTCGTACTGAAGCAGTTGCTGAAGTACAAATTTGGGTAGATTAGGAATCTTTCAGTAGCAGCTGTTAGGGTGTTGACATGCTGTGTAAAGCTGATAAGCAAGTCTTGTAATAAATTATCTAGGCGATTTCTAATAAAGCATAGTTGGTTGTTTGTATCTATTTTGTCTCTTGATTTATCTTCTGCATTACTCAATTGTGGTGTCATCTTTGCACTAACAATCCCATCTCGAGTTGGAGTTCTACAATCCATCACCAGTTTTCCTCCTAGCTGCAGAGCTATCCTGGAGAGACCTGCATTGCATGATCCACGTAAAAGCGTGTAGTAAGAAGTTGAGCTTTACTCCATCTCTGGAGTAAAGACCATAAGCTTCATTTATTCGGTTTGTATTTGAGAGCCTATTCAATAGCTAATTCTTTTAAATATTTATTCGGGGTTAAAAATGGAACTAACAGAACTTAAGCGGGTTTTGTCAATAAACTGCTAATTTGTGCACGAGCGTACACGTGTCAGGAAGTGAACAGCTCCACACTCGCAGAACCACATGTATGTGTATGCCTGATAAAAAGTGAAACAGGAAACCTCTCAATCTTTTCCAGAAATGACGGAGCTGCCACCAGGTAACGACAACGGCGGCGTTCCTCTGTCGCTTCCTTCAACCTCTGCCGAGGCTACCGCCGCTGGATCGAAACGATTTAGGAGACCAAGTGTTCGATTAGGCGAAATCGGCGGCGACCAGTTGTACAATCACCACGGTTGGCAGGGGAGGAAACCCAAGTGGAACAAGAAAGATATGAGCAAACCATCGGCGAGGACTCGAGCTTTAACGAATTTGAGTTCTGGGTACGAGAATACAGGAGCCCTAGATGATGAAAGAGAAGGAAATGTGGATCCTTTCGGAGTTGGCGGGTCAAGAAACGGGTCGGGTCATCGCCGGGAGCGGCGCAGCGGGTACGATCCAATTGGGTATCGAGAATTGGGGAAATGGATGAATTAGACGGTTTAGGGTTTAGGGATTTCAGTAGAGAAGACTCAAGAGAGTCCATTAAGAGACGGTGATATTGGCTTTTACGGCAATAGTAGTGAGTTGTCAGGGTCAAGATTTGGTTGCAAGAGTTAGGGTTTAGGGAGATATTGGCCAATGTTTTCACATTCATGAGGTTGATGATGAGATTTT
Source organism: Brassica napus (assembly GCF_020379485.1). Lineage (NCBI taxonomy): Eukaryota > Viridiplantae > Streptophyta > Magnoliopsida > Brassicales > Brassicaceae > Brassica > Brassica napus. Next base: position 42,910,117 of record NC_063446.1, read on the forward strand.
GCATTTGTTGACCTTGGATGATTTGAAAGATATATGGGGATTAACGCTGTTGGCTCTAGGAGGAAGATGTTTTCTGCGATCCAGAAGCTTGGTAGAGACTTCTCATGATAGATTAGATAGAGAGAGAAGATGGTTTTGTGTTGTTTTTTTTGTTGGTGACATAGTCAGCCATGGCAATGTCTAAAAACCATTAATGAAACCCTTTTCATCCTTTTTGCTATTCGTTGATTGGTTCTTATTTTTGATGTTTCTTGTTTCAATGTAGCATTAGCTACAGTGGTAGTAGAAGTTGAAGTGGGAAAACAAAGAAGTTGAAGCAAGAAGAAGGTTTTTAATCTGTGATCTCTCTCTTTACTTCACTTGAGCTATTTCTGTGGATGGTCTTGATGATAATAAGGAACTTGCAATAGGAGTTTGAAGGAGATGAAACTGAATGTTTTCACTTTTCAGTCTAGCTTTTGATTGGCATCGTTAAGTGTTTAGTTCTCTCAGTTTGTAGAAGAAACAGGAGACATGGATATGCTAAGGTCAGTTTTTTTTTTTTTTTTTTTTTTTTTTGTGGAATAGAAGTTGAATGTTGATATAGAGAATTGAAGTAAAGACCTCTTAGGATTCAGTTGGATTAATTTCGTGGAGGCTGCAATTTTGCTAACATTATTATGAAATCAGATCGAACCGGACCTGTTCTTTGTGCATGAATATTATCAGATAGAGCAACATATTGCGATTCTAAAATTTCTAAACCAGTTTGATGGTATCTTTCTCCTCTTCTTGCTTCTTTGGAGCTGCAGGAAAATATTTGACTCCTGTAAGGTCACCTACTTTGCTTATAACCTGTCATTCATCATATACAAAGAATGTTTATTAGAGTTTGGATCTATAATATATCAACCTCTAGGGCTTGCTACTGCTAGGGAAAGAAAGGGAGAGAATGCACAAGCAAGATATTACCTCTAAGGCTTTAATAAGATCTTGTTTTGAATGAGATGCGGATATGCAAATACGAGCCCTTCCTAGCATTAGAGGTGTAGCTGGGAAACCGACCACGGCGATTGCAACCTGTTTCATATTTCTTTTAGAGTTTGCTCTCTTATGTGGAAGCAAATGAGATTCATTTTGATAGAGAAACTTACATTTTCTCGCAAGCATTCCCTAGAGAAGGCTGGGATTTTAGCTGGATGGTAAAGCATTATTGGCATGACTGGAGAATCAACGTCTCCCAGTACCTTAAATCCCATATTCCGTAGCTCAGACCTAAAATAATTGCTGTTCTCTCGTATTCTTGCTAGCTTTTGTGCCCCTTAAACAAGTTTTTCTTATCGGGTTTGAGTCGAAAATGAAGCTAGTCAAACATGAAAGTAAAAATGATAAATGTAAGAACAGAGTAGAGACTTTAAGAGATACCTCTGTTGGAACCGTCCTCTCCAAGGATAACTCTTATGGCCGATATGATTTGTGTGCGGAAGGAGTTGAAATTGATGTTGCGTAAAGATGAGCCGGGCAGTGGTGCTTCAAATATTGGATAGCTCCTACAAAAACAAAGAAAATGAAACTTCAAAATACTATTTTTATAACTTTGTCTTATTTTAATCATCATGTGTACAAGTTTTTCTTTGACAAGATTTGATATAAAGAGGTAATGTTCATAAGTTTGCTTAAAGACCTTCGAGCCGGCAATATATCCACCACAAGAGGCAAACGATTTACTGAAGGTTCCCATCATTATGTCCACGTCAGCCGTATTAACTCCAAGAAGTTCGCAAACACCTCTTCCTGTATTCCCAATGGCTCCAATGCTATGAGCTTTATCCAAATAAACATATGCCTATATATATATATCAAAATAAAACTTTTTTATTTTTATACATATATAAGACAACCAAATTGGTTTTTAGAAGACTTTGATATTGCGTGTGAATAATAATTTAGTTTTCAGTTGTCTCAACCTTGTACCTCTTGCATATCGACACAATCTCGGGAAGCTTGCAAATCTCCCTTTCCATGCTGTAAATACCTTCAACGATAACAATAATTTTCTTCCAGGGTTTGTGTGTTTTGGTTTGTCTTTCCGCTATTTCTTCTCTCAGTATTCTTTCCAAGTGAGAAGGTGCTGCAAAAAAAAGCAATATACGTAGGGTGAAGATAGTTTACCATTTTAACTGAACTCTCCATCCAGATCATTCAATTTTGTTCAGCCAACTGGTTTTCAAAATTTGCCTGAAATTACAGGTCTCATCAATATGAACCATTTGAATATTTTACGTTTTTAACACTAAACGGACCCTGGTTCTCATCTCTATCTAAATAGTTTATTTAGATGGACAAACGAACATGTCCTAAAAATAAATTTATAATTTAAGATCTAGACACAAATAAACATCACTAAAACAAAAACAGAAAACCAAGAAAAATGTTTACAATAAGTAAAAATAACAAAAATATTATTAGTATCTTGTATCTAAAACGAAAGATACCATCTGTGCTACATTATAAAAGAAGGCCATTCAATTGAATGATAAAAGCTGAAATTTTAGGCACTACAAAAGCTTACTGTTGTGTTGGAAAATGCGGATATTGGCTCCAGAACCTCGAGCACCATTAATAATTGAACTATGGTTCAAAGAATCACTTATTATCAATCCTCCCTGTTTCAAGTGAAATGAATCACTAATAAGCTACTTAAAGATTAATGGTTTTTGCTAACAATATACAGCATACAGAACTATGAACTGGATCATATTTCAACATATTAGCATATATATATAACCTAAGGTCCGAAGTCATGACTCATTGACTCTGGATGTGTATACATGCGCATACCTTTCCAATCAAAACAGGAATGATAAACGAGTTTGTGGCGTATCCCATGCCAAAGACAATAGCAGAATGCTTTCCCACATATTTAGCTACACATTCCTCAAGCTCTACATGCACACTAGTAGTTCCTTTACGCCATATATAATCAAACCACACGTAGGTCAGAGGAAATATAGAGGAATAATTTGACAAACAAAAGAAAAAAGAAGAAGAAGAGAAACACTTAAAATTATAGGCGGTAATGTTTACCTGCATCAACACGAGAACTACATGTACTAGCTGAAAATTTCTTTAAAGACTCAATAACACGAGGCGTGCAATATTCATCGAATGAACCAAATCCAAGATAATTGTAAGACCCCAAATTGAGGCACCTTCTTCTCTTTGTTGTTCGACTGCATTGCAACCAAAGGTTTACTCAGCTATGCTTAGAATCCCATCTCTAAAGTTATATTAAAATTTTAGAAATTTGACTTTATATCATGTTAATATTATTTTGTGTATATGTAGAATTTAAATGTGGGTTTATAAATAATTTTACTAAATATTATCAAAATATATTGAAATGTTAAGAAAAAATAGAGATGAACTCCATTGTGAATATAAAACAAATAATACAATACTTTTTGTACTTATATAAAAATTTTATATATAAATTATTAATTTATGATTTTAGTGGAACTATATATTTACATAGAATTTTCTAAAAAATATTATCTTATCATCTTATTATCATATCATCTTATCAATTTGTGTCATATTTTGAATCGGTCCAATTCGAGATCAAAAGTTTTATTAATTTAGCCTGTTTATCGATTTATAGAAATTCTATTGTATCTCAATGTAAGCGTGTGATGTAACTTTTCAAAAGAAAGCACACTGTTGTAAAAAAGAAAAGATGAGGAAGAAAGTACACTTACTCTATCACTTTTTCCCCATCGTTCCAGTCTCTCTCGACCATATCAAACCATGCATCTGGTGCACTCGCTATTGGACGGGCAAAACAGTCCTTCATGGTTAGAAAAAAACAGTCCTTCATGCTGACGAAGAAATAAAAAGTAGGTATTACAATATAACGGAAAACATTATCAATATAATAGCACTGTACTGCACAAAGTCTTAACATTATCACTCTTTTTATCTTCAAACTTTACAAAAAGAAGTTCTGAACGGTTCATTCTCTCTTTCTCCTCGAACCCAAATCGTATTCTGAGTTTACCTCCGGCGTCCGGCAGCGCGTGCCGTCGCCGGAGGGTTTCTTTCTTTCACTCTCGGTTTCGTATTTGCTTCGTCGTGCCTTCCCTCCTCTATCATCTTGTTGTTGGCCCTGGTCTTACGTCTCTCCAGATGCTCGAGAGGTTGTCAACAGCGGTGGAATTTTGGTTGGTGCTGGAGTCACGACACGGTGGAACAGAACTATTGTGCGCGGTGGAGTCAGCTTTTCAAGGCTGCGGGTCACAGTCATTTGTCATTTCGGTTCTTGGAGGCGGCAAGTGGCGTCACGATCCGTGGCTTGGTTGTGGTGGTGTCTTACTTGTGCTTAGAGGTGTCAACTGGGCGGGCTAACCATGGGCTAGCCCAGTCCAATTCATTTTGGGCGGGCTATGGACGTGCCCAATTAATAAATGGTTCAACTGGATAAAAGACCAATTGGTACATGGTCCAATTGGGCGAAAACCAAATGAACAATGGGTGTCCATGAGCTTCCTAAAACATACTTTCATGAGTTTAACAAAAGAAAGCATAGCTTTACAATTTAACCCAAAAAATAGTTTTATCGTTAAAACCTCAATTTCTCAATTTTGGCGGGAAAACACAATTTCTCGGTTTTGGCGGGAAAACGCAATTTCTCGATTTTGGCGGGAAAACGCAATTTCTGGCAGAAAAACGCAATTTCTCGATTTTGGCGGGAAAACACAATTTCTCGGTTTTAACGGAAAAACGCAATTTCTCGGTTTTAACGGGAAAACGCAATTTTTTGGTTTTGGCGGAAAACATAACTTCTCGAATTTTGGCGGGAAAACGCAATTTTTCGGTTTTGGCGGGAAAACACAATTTCTCGGTTTTGGCGGGAAAACGCAATTTCTCGGTTTTAACGGAAAAACACAATTTCTCGATTTTAACGGGAAAACGCAATTTCTCGGTTTTAACGGGAAAACACAATTTCTCAGTTTTAACGGAAAAACGTAACTTCTCGGATTTTGGCGGGAAAACACAATTTCTTGGATTTTGGTGGGAAACACAATTTCTCGATTTTGACAGGAAAATGCAATTTCTCGGTTTTGGCGGAAAAACATAATTTCTCGGTTTTAACGGGAAAACACAATTTCTCGGTTTTGGCGAGAAAACGTAACTTCTCGGATTTTGGCGGAAAAATGCAATTTCTCGGATTTTGGCGGAAAAACGCAATTTCTCGGATTTTGGCGGGAAACGCTATTTTTCGGTTTTGGTGGGAAAACACAATTTCTCGGATTTTGGCGGGAAAACACAATTTTTCGGATTTTGGCGGGAAAACACAATTTCTCGGATTTTGGCGGGAAAACGCAATTTCTCGGTTTTGGCGGGAAACACAATTTTTCGGTTTTGGCGGAAAAACGTATTTTCTCGGTTTTAACGGGAAAACACAATTTCTTGGATTTTGGCGGTAAAACCTAACTTCTCGGATTTTGGCGGGAAAACGCAATTTCTCGGTTTTGGCGGAAAAATGAAATTTCTCGGTTGTGACAGGAAAAGATAGTTTTATAGTTTTGACAAGAAAAAAAATACTTTTATAATTTTGGAAAGTAAACATAATTTCAAAATTTTAGAAATAAAATCTAAACTAATAATTGAAAAATAATTATAAATATTATTGGGTGTCCATGGACATGCCCATTTGGACATGGTCTCTATTGGTCTTGAACATTTGTTTGGACCATTGTTCAATATGGACCACCCATTACTGCCCAAAACTGAAATGGTTCAACTGGTCAAGCCCAATTGGGCCATGGACGGACCATTTGATAGCTCTACTTGTGCTTAGCTCACATCCCAGTGCCTGGTTCGGGTAATTTGATTCCGTTTCGGTAGTGTTTCTTAGCTGACATCTTGTGCAGGTCATTAGAGCCATCTCGATCAAAGTGTGTAGACGAAGTTAGGTCCGTCTCTTTCTTGGTGTTGATGGTGGGTGTCTCTTCCCGGTAAGAGTAAGTTTTTCATCCCTCCATCTATGTTGTTCGGTTCGCGCTTCATCGTCAGTGACAGTTACAAGTTTCGAAGAGATTATCGGAAGCTAGCTACTCTGGAGACAACATGGGAATTCCCGGCATCCGAGGCAATGAGGAGAACCCCACCTTCCTATGGTTTAGTTGACGGTCGAAAGCGACCATCGATTCCTAAAGATTCAAAATATTGACTAGCGGAATGTACATGATTTAATGGGCGGGCGAAGCTACTTATGTATTAGATGACTCGAGAAATTTTATTCAAATCGGGCTTATAACTGGATCTGTTTACGCTGATGACAAAAAATATAATACTATTCTAGCTTTTAGTTGATTCTCGTAATATATGAAAAATGATTTTTATAAATTTATGAATTATCAAAAAAAATACTAATAAAATGAGAAATGTAAACCAAAATATTCTCAGCTTTGTTATTCAATGCGAAAAAATGAACAAAACTACAAAGTTTATTCATTTTTCATTTAGTTGGAAGATCAGTATGGGTTTGGATTGGTCTATCTATACCAACTACCAAATGAAAAGAAAAACAATTAACACATGGACCTTGTAGAAAATTGGTTTTATTAGTTTATAGTTAAGAGAAGAAAATATTACACGGAAAGACAGTTTCCATCTTTTTTTTTTGTGACACGTTTCATTAAATATAAGAAGAAGAAGCTGGCTTCAGGCCCAAGTCAGCCCGTTAACGGGTCCCATTTTTCTATTAACACAATAAGTCACATTCTGCTAGTAGGACAGTTTCTTCTAACATGTTCCTTTATTTCTAACTAAATAAGTCCATTCGTAACTAGACTAATGAATGACCAAACTAATTTTCATTTTATCGATTTTTTTGTTTGTCATTCAATATCTTCTATCCTTCTCTTTCTTAATTCATAATTCCTTCTGAGTTCTAACTCATACACAACACCCACCACCACACACAACCACCCCACCACCACTACCAATGATGACTCCAGCATCAAAACCACCTGATCCAAACCACCATCGGACCCAAAACCCAGCTTCACCACCGATCAAAACACCACCGTCACCTGGTCCGTATCCACCATATCCCGGACCACCTCCGCCATATCCACCATCTGCTGTGTGACCCGCGTAACATTGAAAAGGGGGCGAGTCGATCCAATTCGGTTGATGCAATTAAACCTTAAAATTTTCAAATCTAATTTAAATCTGTAAAGTTTCATTTGAAATGACTAAACAGTGATGAAAACGAGTGAAAAAACTGGAAAAGGTGAAGGCCACCATTTTTAAGTTTGATAAATCGCAGGTAGGTTACAAGGAAGGAGAAGATGGCATAATTACAATTCTGTCCCTCACTGAAAAAAGACAGAAAAAAAAACAGCTTTTAAGTGAGTTCGAACTCGGGTCTGTTGATTTAAAACACATTCACTTACCAACTGAGCCGACAAGTCTTGCAGACAATTATTCATACATTAAATATATTTTTATATAACTAACTATTCACGCAAAAGCTCAAAAAACTAGACCCTAATTGATTCCCAATTAGACGTAATCGCCCGACTAACGGCTAGCATAATTTCGAACACTGATAATATGTACATTTATCAGTTTCTTATAAAGAAAATTGAAGTTCAAAACTAATATCCGATTAATCTATAATTTTTTTTGCTAACCCGCTCTGTATAATATAATATAAATCAAAACGAAAATATTCAAACCACCAATTTATTGGTTGTTCTAATATTCAAACCACCAACATATCTTAAAACCAATTCAGTGTACACCAACATGTTAAAACCAATTCAGTGTACAAATCTATTGGTGTATAGGTGAGTTTTGTAAAATAGTGTACATGTGGACAGTGAAATATATGCGAAGAAGTAACCATGTACACGACATGAGGTGTACAAAATCACATTGTACAGAAAACAACTATCTTTCTACATTGAAGCATGATCCTATATTGAAACAAATTGATCGAACGAGATTTACGAAAAATATTTCACAGGCGCACATGCTTATGCATTGAAAGCTAGGTTTGGAAGGTTTTCTTTCTTTTTAAAACACATCTAAAGGTGTTTGCATGTTTAACATATATACTTTCAAAAGAAATTTACATGTACACATATGTTTTTAACTATCGACAAGGGCTAACTTGTATAATATCCATATTATATTTTATCATATATTTACATGTACACATATGTTTGAGACTTATGTTAGATGTCCAATATGTTGTAAAGTTGTGTGCATTCGCTAGTGTACATTAAAGGTTGGTGGCGTACATTTGTACAACAAATATGGTCGTGTACATGTGTACAACACTAGAAAACTTATGTGTACATGTAGATGTTTTAGCAAGTGAGGTGCATGAATACACAAAGATCAATAGCTGATTTAAAAATCATTGTCGTTAACAACTCTGTTGGAACTTTAATGGAACATGTTTACTTTGTTACAATGATATATTTGAAGTGAATAATTGAAAGTTTAACACTAAATTAAGAAGCCATTTATGTAATTTGCAAAGTTAAAAGTCCAATAGAAAACTTCCAGAAGTTCAAGGACTCGTTCGTATAATCATGCAAGGTCTGGTATGTACAATTAAAAAGTGAAGATTCAATTTGAAAAGGATATATTTGCATATCAGAAACTTTTGGGGGCAGAAATGAATATACTCAAAAGTCGAGAGACCAGATGTGAAATAAAGCCAAAAGTGGCCATTGTTTCTCCTCGAGCTTCCGCGACGAAGGAGATCCACGTCGGAGAAGCTCGAACCGGTCATGGCTATTCTTACAGCTCCAAGAAGGCGAACTGATGGTGATGAATCGCGGTGGTATGAACAGATCGTGGCTTGATTTCATGGGGAAGATAAAGGCTCAAAGGTCGCGGCTTCAGGTGATGACAGAGAATTGCAAAGAATGACGGAAAAGAAGTTTCACGGCCGGTCAACTTCTTAATTTTCATCCTTTTTGCCATTAAAACCACTGTTTTCCAGATTTTTTTTTGGAGTTTCTCTACCATTAAAATTGTTTCTCTGTTACAGAAAGAGAGAATAAAACTAAGATTAAAAATTGTAGGACCTATTTAGTTTCAAGAATAAATATAGTTAGCTTATAGTTGCAAAAAACTGCTTTAGTAGCAACAACTACCTTATAGTGTGATAAAAACTCATAAACTGTCTTATACCGTAAATAACTCTTAAGAGAATGACCTGAACCCGATGATATCCTCGTCTCATGTAGAAATCCTCGTGTCCCAAGCAGATTGGCGCATATCCCTATACACAAAGTGAGAATCAAGATACATACGATATAAGAAAATAAATGGAAAAAAGATTATTCAAAGTTAACTTACGAAATGACAAACCTGGAGATTGTCGTTGGTGAATGGCAAAACGAGGATCCGACGGAAAAAATCACGGAGATGACCAAAGCCGATGATCAAGCAGCAGCTCAAATATGTTGAGATAGTGGCAAAGTACGTCCACTACAAGAAAAACAAATTTTGATAGCAGTAATAGCGTTTTTTGCCTTTCTGCTACGGTTGATATATCTCTTTAACTTTAGATAGCGTTTGTATGTTTGGAAACGCTATGATAGAGTGATATATTTGAAAACGTTATGATACCATATTTTTAATAGCACATAATTAAAAACGCTATGTTTGCCTTTTTAAACCCCTAAACCCTAAAAAAATTTTAAACCATAAATTTTAAACAAAAACTTTAAACTCTAATATTCTAACATCAAATCTTAAATTTAACCTAAAATATTAGATATAAACTCAAAAGTTATTTCTTTTACAAAAATTAATTGCAAATCTCAATACCCTAAACCTTTAACCATATATATACTCAACCTCTATTCTAAACTCATAACTTTAAAACTAAGTTCTAAACAAAAACTTCTCAAAAGTAAATCTAATTCTTAAAATAAATTCAAATTTATTTTCAACTTTAACTTATAATCTTAAATCAATTCTCTAAACCTTTAACCCTCGAACCCTATATATATATATATATCATACTCCCGATTAATCATATACCCTAAACTCTAACTAAAATATTAAAACTCTAATATTTTCTATTATTTAACTTCAAAATTTAAACTGCTTATAAAAAGTGAAATATAATAATTTTATTAATCATAGTTTTTTGCCAAGGTTATTAATCTTAGTTTTATTTGACTTAAATTGCTTATAAAAAGTGAAATCTAATCATTTTGTAATCTCATATCATTAATTTTATAAACTCTATATATGAATTTTAAATTTAAATTTTTAAAATTTAAGCACAGATCTTAAATCCACAAAATAAAAGTAACTATTAAATATACTAAATATTAAATATACAGAGTACAACAAAGAAAAAGAAACAAAGAGGATTAAATCTAGACCAATAGGAAGATCCAATGCAGAATGGTGAGGATAACTAAACTATTAATCTCCACCGTTGATGGATCTCAATCTAACGGATATTATTCTTTTCTTTCATTATCTCTTTATTCTTTTTGTTTCTCACGAGTCACGACCTTTGCAATTCTTCTCAGATCTCAAACTAAATTATCAATTTTCTCACAATCCTCTGTAATCTCATCACTTCATCTCTCATAACCTCTGGTCCTCTGCAATCTTCTTCTTTCTGGTGAAGCTCGTCACCTTCTCCTTTTGAAACCGTCACTCGTCACCACCACCACCGCTCGTCACCATCATCGCCGTCCAACACCATAGACCTCTATCTCTCTCTGATTTGTTTTGATTTCGATCCTAATCTCAATCTCTCCGCATATCACCTATCTTCTCTCTCAAACTCACCACTTCTCAATCAGTCGATGAAGATAGGTACATTCTGATAATTTTGTTCTTTAATTGTTGATTCTTTGATTAACTTGTTTTAGTTTGTACGAAGGTTTCAGAGAATTAAAGGCTGGAGAAAACAGTCTAAGCTTGGAGAATCAGAGCAAGGTTGTGGTGAACACATGATAAGAGGTGTCAGAGAAGACATTGCAATGGCGTCGAAGATGGAAAAGAAGATATGGAGGAAATTGAAGAGCCAAAGTGAGGGAAGAAGAAGATGAGAATCTGAAGCTAAGAAGTGATAGAAGAAATATGTCGGAGAAGAAGAAGAGTCCAAGCTCGCCGTCGTCCTTACCTATCTCGAGTATCGGCCTCAACTCTCCCTTTCGGTGGCGGCTAAGATTGAGGAAGAACTTGGTTAGGTTTAGATAGGTTTATCTATAGTAAATTGGTTTAACTAGGGCTAGTTAATAATTGTAATTTGTAATTGTAATCTATGTAAACCAAATTTTATTTTTTTTATAAATACAAACAGATTTAATTATAAATTAATTTCTACTTTATATTTTTATTTTTAAATAATTGAATAAAATAAATATTTTTAAAATTAAATTATTTTAATGTAAATAATAACAAAAAAAAAACGCTATTAAAAAATATTTAATTGCATACAAAAAAGCGCTATCGTATATAACAATAAGATAACAGTGCAAAAAAAAAACGCTATCTAAAGTGGTTGATCTATTATGACGGGCGATGATACAACGCTTCAAAAACCGCTATCATATCGATAGATAGCGTTTTTCGTCCGCTAAGAAAAGCGTTTTTTTCTTGTAGTGATCCTCTGCGAGTTTCTAGACAGAAGAATACAATGATAGGTTTTCGAAAACTTCTGCCTATTCCACTATTTATGTTTGATGTAGAGGTCTTTCTATTAAAGAAGTCAAGTAAATGTTGTAGGTTCTTGGAGATGAAGGTGTAATGAGAGTAGGATTTAGAGAGAGGGAGAGAGAGAAGAAACTTAGGAGGTAATTCTTTGAGGTCCCTCTTTCTTTTAAACAATGTAGCTCTGTGGATGTTCATGAAAGAGGCGTGCTTACAGTGTTACAGTGTGTTGAAAAATGTATTTTCCTTAGGCCCAAAATTTAAAACAATTTCTAGTTGCTTAACTTATTTCTAAGAAAAAACTTTCCATGAGAATCGATTAACTCATTTTTTAAATCCATGCATTTTTTCTCTTATGAGATAGTATAGTATATTTACGTAATAAACTTATTTTTGTAAGTGCTAAACTTGTGTATTTGGCGAAGGTGATATATCGTATTAGAAAATTATTTTCACTATAGTTGTATATATATAAGTTTATTTTTAAAACTTGTCTTAGGTCCCTAAAACACTTTGCACAGCACTGGTTCTTGATGAACAGAAACTCTCTACCGAATAGGTATACAACATTTTTTTTTATTTTTATTTTGTTAGCTGGGAAGAGATTGGGTCTTTAACACCAATCTCTCCTTTGGTCTGGAGGTAACCTTTGCTGGTACCATTTATGGCGTAAAACACTCTTTCTACCAGGTTTCCAACTAGTATAAAAAAGGGAAAATTGTCAATTAAATCACCAACTTTCAAATTTGGTTGAGAAAAAGTAAGAATTTTCTAGTGGGTCATTTAAAGAATCAATTTATCTTGACTATTCGTTTTAAGATTCAACTTATTTTGACTAAGCTATTTTTAAAACGTCGTTAAAATGGTTAACATATTGAGTTTAACAGAGTTAATCTCCGTTTCTAATCTCTGTCAAATCCATACGAAGTCGTTTTGAAATACTATTAAAAACATTTTTCAAAGGATTCGAACCCATGTCCAAAACCTCAATCATATCAAAGGTAAACCACTAGACTACTTACAATTTCATTAACTAGTGGTAGATACTAATAGTTATTATTAAACCCTCAAATTGTTTCTTCTCCAACATAAATCCCTAAATCGTTTTTGGATCTAATAAACCCTAATTCATTTCTTCTCAAAACCTAATTCTGTAATCTGTAACTGTATTCTATCACTTATCCAATTTACGATTCAAAACCATTGATGTAAAAACTTAAAAATTCAAGTGGCTGGAGCTCTCTCAATACAGTTATTACACACTTCTCTGCAGAAACTTAAAAACTCACTTCATCAAATTGCTTATCCTAGGACGCGGACAAGAAAGGGCTGTCTATAATAGGAGAAGAAAAGCATGTCAGATCAAGTTGGTTCTTCTACTATTAGTATATACCACTAGTTAATAAAATGGTGCAAGTAGTCTAGTGGTTTACCTTTTATATGATTGAGGCATTCGATTCGAGTTCGAATCCCTTGAAAAATGTTTTTAAAAAAAATCAAAACGATTAACCATTTTAACGGCGTTTTAAGAAATGGTTTGTTAAAACGACTAGTCAAGATAAATTGAAACTTTAAATGGCCCATTAGAAAATTCATGTTTTTTTAAACCAAATTTGAAAGTTGGTGATTTAAAGTCCCGTATAAAAACAACACCGGCACTTATGCTTAAACTAACTCGTCACTTACGTCCGGTGGTAGGTGTACAACACTTAGAACTGATTTGCAATAGAAGTTCCAATACTCAAAAAAATAATGATGTGTTCAGTACAAAAATTTAGGAATGATTGTTTCTATTCTAATTTAGTATCATTATCTATTACAAACGTCATCAGTTACGTTTTGAGATATGGTTTTCTATTAAGAGAATTCAACCACTAGTCTACATTATATTGTGGGGCCATTAGGAACTTGGATTAACTGATACTATTTCCTCAAAGTTTGTATTGAAATTTAAAACATGAAGATAATTTTTATAGTTTGTAGATTTTGCCTCTGAACTAAAACCTCGTCATAGGGTTTAGTCTAGAATTGGACACCCTAGTTTTCGTGGAACAAAAGCAGACGCATAAATAATGATATTTTGACTTCGGAACAAAAATAGAGTCAAAGATCAAGAAAAGTTCTTTTAGCGATTCCCTATTCTCTGCTTTTTGAAGATCCTAAACAATTAAGTCTGAATAAATCACAAGATTCGTGACAAGTAGCGTCACTCTCAAGACATTATGAAGTGAGGACCAAGATGTAGCTACCACTTGTCCCACAACAACTTCCCATCATTATCATTCCTGTCCCGATCTAGAATAATTGAATACTGTATGCTCCATTTTGGTTTTTGATCATTTAACAGTTTATTTTGCGTTTGAACATTTCTGAAGAATTGTAAATCAAACAATATACACTTGGTATGATATTTTTTTTTTTCCAGAGGTTAAAATTAGGAATGAGCACAACAAAACAGTCCGAATTTAAAAAATTGCTTTGGTCCTAAAGAATTAAACACCATATACTAGCTTCGTGAAGCAAAAACAGAAGCATAAAAAGTCATCAAATAGCATCTGTAATTTTGGAGCACCATTCTTAAAGGAAGCTATACAATTAACTCGGACGAAACCAAAGAAACAAATGAAAAAAAGAAGAAGAACGATCACAAAGTTTCAAGACAAGTAGAGGGGCCACATCAAAAGACAGAACCGCAAGAAAAAACAGTAAACTAATGCTAATTAGTACTGATCAAACCCTCTTTTGGTAAGGAAACTGCTTAGCATTACGGTCTTAATCCAATTTGATTCTATCTTTCTCTTCTTCTTGCTTCTTTGGTGCTGCCGGAAAATATTTGATTCCGGTAAGGTCACCTGCTTTGCTTATAACCTGTCATAACACAGAGAGTATCTATAAGCACAGTCCCTTTATTATGTTCTTTTTGTAGACTTTTGGGGTTAGACACAAATATTTCTTTACTATGCTGAGAATTTGTTAAGGCTTCATCAATTGTATAGTAAATGATAATTGTATAGTAAATGATATAAGGAGAGCACGCGAGTGAACTCAAAGAAAGATATTTTCTTTTACCTTTAGAGCTTTGATAAGATCTTCTCTTGAGTGAGATGCGGATATGCAAATGCGAGCCCTGGCTAGCAATAGAGGTGTAGCTGGGAAACCAACAACCACAACTGCGACCTGTTCACAGTTTTAAACGTACATTGAAGAGGTGAGAGTCTCTTTTGCGTAAAAAAAGCAAATGAGATACTGGAAAAAAGACAAGAGTCTGTATTTACGTTTTCTCGCAAGCATTCCCTTGAGAAGGCTGGGATTTTTGCTGGATTGTAAAGCATTATTGGCATGACTGGGGAATCATTGTCTCCAAGGACCTCAAATCCCATCTTCTGCAACTCAGCCCTGAAAAAGTTGCTGTTCTCCCTTATCCTTGCTAACTTTTGCGCACCTGCCCCAGATTTTTTAGAAGAATTTTGAGACTACATAACTTGAGATTATGAAGCTCAGAAAACAATAGAGAGGTACCTCTGTTTGAACCGTCCTCTCCAAGGATAACTTTTATGGCTGATATGATTTGTTGCGCTGAAGGAGTTGAGATTGATGTTGCGTAAAGGTGAGCCGGGCAATGGTACTTCAAATATTGGATGAGGTCCTACAGAAATTGAAAGCACAAAATATGATATAAGCCCTTGGTTGATTTTGAGATAAACTGCACTACTTGCCTAGACAAAAATAAATGGTCTGTTGTGTAGGATTAGGGCCTTAGTAGAAACAGCTCTTTCCTCATTTTTAACAAGGTTCATCGCTTTATTATAAGAGATCTTTACATAATTGCAAAAGAACGGTATATAATTTGCTAACCTTGGATCCGGCAATATAGCCACCACAAGATCCGAAAGATTTGGTAAAAGTCCCCATCATTATGTCCACATCAGCTGTGTCAACTCCGAGAAGTTCGCAAACACCCCTGCCTGTTTTTCCAATTGCTCCAATACTGTGAGCTTCATCCAAGTAAACATAAGCCTGCAACAAGGATATACAAGAAGTTAAGAGTTGCACATCCGACGACCAAATTAGTATAGAATAATTTCATTAAAGAAAGTGGATCTCACCTTATACTTCTTGCAAACTGAGACAATCTCGGGAAGTTGACAAATCTCCCCTTCCATGCTGTAAATACCCTCAACAACAACAATAATTTTCTTCCAGGGTCTGTGTGTCCTAGGTTGTCCCTCAGCGATTTGTTCTTTCAATACTCTTTCCAAATGAGCAGGTGCTGAAACAAGGGAGCATGAAGGAAGGAAGGCCACCAAGTTACATGGATAACAAAAACCTGGAAAGTGAAGCATAAGAAATGCTTACTGTTGTGTTGGAAAACGCGGATAGTGGCTCCTGAACCTCGAGCACCGTTTACAATGGAAGTATGGTTCAAAGAATCGCTTATTATCAACCCTCCCTGTATAGGACAAAGATGCTACTAAAACATAGGTCTTTGGGAGTAGCATCCATCGGCGTTCATGACAACGTACCTTTCCAATCAAGACAGGAATGATAGCCGAGTTTGTTGCGAAGCCCATGCCAGTGACAATAGCAGCAGGTTTGCCCACATAGTTGGCAACACATTCTTCAAGTTCTGCATGCACAGATGTAGTCCCTGATGGCAGAGGATGTCAGAAAATAAAAAAAAAAAAAAAAGAGAAGAGAGATTGTTCTTTCTTGACCTAATACATTTAAGAGAAACTGGAACCTGCATCAACGCGAGAGCTGCATGTACTTGCTGAAAACTTCTTCAAGGACTCAATAACACGGGGCGTGCAATACTCATCGAAAGAACCAAATCCAAGATAATTGTAAGACCCCAAATTGAGGCACCTTGTGCTCTTTGTTGTTCGCCTGCAACCACCAAAGGGTTAAACCTTTACATATGGTTAGAATAGAAGGAGAGGGACACACTCACTTGAGGGTCTTGTTGTTGTCATTAGAGTACCTCTCGATAACATCAACCCAAGAATCAGGAGCACTTGATATGGGACGATTAAAACAATCCTTTATTCACACGTTATAAAACAAAACATTAGGAATCAAGCAGTAATAACACATAATCATAAACAAAATATCTCTCCACCAATGCCAAGATTCAATTCCGAGATATTTTCTTAACAAATCGAACCAAAAAATGTTTTTTTTTTTTTTTTTGGTATATTAATTTGTGGGGGTCACCAATGGAAGTTAATGAAAGAAAGAGAGGAACCTGAATACGGTGATACAATCGTCTGATGTAGAAATCCTCGTGAGCCAAGCAGATGGGGGCGTATCCCTGGAGATTGTTGGTGGAGCACCAATCGAAGATAAGGCGGGAGTAATCGCGAAGCTGCCCAAAGGCGAAGAGCAAGCCGTAGCTGAAGTATGTGGATACGGCCGTGAGGTATGGGATCGTAATCATATTCACACCCCTCCAAATGATTCCTTCTCCTTCTCTCTTGTGAGTTTTGGATACAGATTCGGAAACGATGAGATCTGGAAAAATCTGCGCCTTTCTCACGGGAGAGAGAGAGATTTGAATTGGATCTCTTCCCCTTTCTTCTTCAAAAAACAACAAAAGGATCCTTCAAATCTTACCAAAAAAAAAAAAAAAAACTATTCCTTGTCACTTTACTTGGACCAGAAAAGTCTGAACCACAACTTACCAAAACCTCAATTATAATCCAATCCTAATCTTTTTTATCGATACATGTAGGGATCGGGTAAAATATCCGGACACGAAAACCCAAACCGAATCTAACCTAAAATAATCATACTAAGTTCGAATCAAAATTGGTAAGATACTCAAATGTCCTAAGAGCTTGATCAGATTTTTACCCAAACTGAAAAATTTTACACACACGCAAATTTTTAACATGGTGCAAATAAATCTGATTAGGAAGACGGCTTAGATGATGCAGTTAGACGTAGATCTTCGTAAAACAGGTAGTATTATCGTCTATGTAATATTTCTCATAAATGTAATGTCATAATAAATCAGCTTTATAAAAAAAAAAATATGAATTACAAATATGTATTTAAATATTCAAAATATTTAAAAATATTTGAAATTATCTAAAGTACAGCTAAAAGTTCTACTTGTTTAACGACATGAAAGAAATAATATTGTATTTCATAAACTAAAGAACATTTAGTATACAAGTACATACTAGGTGATTGTCCGTGATTACGCGGATATAAGTATTTTTGAAAATTTAATATATAATATAATAGTTTTAACATATTTTTGTCATTCTAAGATATATTTATATTTTACAGATTAAATGTAAAATTTATTTATTATATATCTTTCAAAATAAATATATTTGATATATTTGTTTATTTTCATTATTTTATTACTTTTTATACATACAATACTTTATAGTATATTATTTGGCTTTTTATCAACAACTAAATTAAAAATAGTTAGTATATGCTTCAATTTAATTACTTACAATATAATAAAATTTATATGTTGTGTAGTGTTTAAATTTTTTGGTTGTCTAACGCCAATTTATTATATTACATGATATTATTACATCCAATAATATTTGATAAAATGATATGCATATTATAATAATTTCTAAAATCACTATAAATTTGATCGACTAATATGAATTAGAGTAATTGACCATCTGGATTATTTGACGGTCAAAATGCAATATTTTGACTTATTATTCTGGCTAGTGGAGAGATGATAGACATTATGATCAATTCTCATTGAAATAGCTCATATGATTATTCTTACAACCTAATTGACATGGTTTGTAATTCAAGTTTACACTAGACCTGATCCGCGCAGCGCGGATATGAATTTTCGGTTTTTGGTTATTTATTTAACTAAATGATGTATTTATAATATTTGATGTATTATATTCACCAACTAAATATTTGTTTTTGCATCTTAAACCATCTATTTATGACGAATGTTCGATATCATATAAAAAATTGAACAAATAAACGTAATTAGAGAATTGTAGACAATATACAAAAACAATGGTTATTAATGTAAAATATGAAGAAATATTATATTATGACTTAGTATGACATAAGAGATTATAAATTAGTTGTACATGTTTAAAAAAAATACAATGATTTTTAAACTTTTATGAAAAATTTAACATATAAAAAAGGGCGATGAATTAGTCATCAAATTGTAAATAATTTCATAATTATATTAATAATAAATTATTTATAGTATTTTTTTTCCGTCAAGATAATTATTAGATATCCATAACATTAATATGTTAAAAGACCATATTATGAAAGCCCATGTTGTAACCATTTTTTCCGGGAAGTGTAACAAAAATAAATTACCTTTAACTCTACGTTTTGTTTAAGTTCTGTGTCGGTAAAAGATTAAAAAAAATCTCTCTATCTTTTTCAATGTTCAATTTGAAGCTTATTATTCTAAATCATACTCAAATATAGGCAATTGGTTGGAATCTCTATATCTTTATATTCTTACAAATTTTAAATTTATTGTTTTCTCTTCTACAAGCAAATCAATTACCGAAGTAATAGATCAATTGGTTGGAATCAAATCTATTCTTATAATTAGTGTAATTATGGTTACCGTTTCTATATTTAATAGGTACATTAAAGATACGATATTGAAGATATTTTGTTTTGATTAATAGAAGATATTGGATTTTGAGTTTGTATTTATTGGTTTGTTTTTTATAAAGCTTAGAAAATCAATAGGATGATTGGTTGGTTGATACATCCTATAAAGAAAACGAAAACTATAGGTGGTTTGAATATTGTACATCGATCGATGCATGATGTAAGTAGACTATATAAAACTTGAGCATGATCATTTCAAACTAAAGTATATGTAGGTTATATGCATTTTTTATATTGTAGTTAATATATTTTAAATATTACATATGTCAAGTGATTCACGTTTTCGTAAAAAATAAAATTCAAGTTCATTATTGGGCGTACTCGTCCGTAATAAGCTACATTAAATATATGATTTATTTTTAGGTTCATTTAATGATGTTAAGTTTAAATTTGATTAAAGAAAACTCATTAATTTAACTGGAAAAGACAAGCATTAAAATAGGTAGGTTCATTTAGTGACATTATGTTTAAATTTGATTAAGGAAAACTCATTAATTTAATTGGAAAAGACAAGTATTAAAATAGATAATTTAATTTAATTCTCAGTGGCATGCAAATGTAAATAAATTAGAAAACTTATGGGTATTTTTTAATGAGTACTTCTCTTTTAATAATATAGATGTGTATACTTAAAATATAACATTTTGCAAAAAATATAAACATACTAATTAAATATATGGCTGATTAACATTCTCTTTCACCAAGAATGAGACTTTGATTTATTATTTACATTTCAGGAATCCTATAACTTACGAAGTTTTTCATTTTCGTCTGTGATGTGTAGAATCTATAGAAATTATCCATTAAATTGTTATATATATATATATTTCCCATTATAAAAATTTGGTTCATTTACTTTTCTAACATTTAAACGATACAAAGTAATATTACATATATTTACACGATAGATGATTTTGATATTTATTTTATATTTCCCTTATAAAGCATAAATTTAATGTTTTCTTTTTTATCGTTTCATATAAATGGAAAATATATTTACATAAAAACCATACATTTAAATATAAAACGAGTATACATTAAATACTATCAAATGCAAATTGAAATTATATTATATTCCTTTATAAAATATAAATTTAACGGTTTTCCTCTGATTTGTATTTGTTTAAACAATTTGAATGGTTATAAATTTAGTAATAATTTATGTACCAAACCAAATATGTTCAAATATGTTTAATTACATAAATGTATGTTTTAACTCTCTAATGATAAACTTCATTTTAAATGGAAAGTTTCTTGAATTTGTTTTTAATTTGTAACATAAATGATATATAAAGTTTCAATTATAAAAATTTTCGTATTCGTTAACAACTATAGTATTCTAAATTCTTTTAAATAATGTAAGATAAAATTTTATCTGATTAATTTTTATAATCAGAAATATTTTAAACACATTCAATTTTTCATTTTTTGTTCGAAATGATATAAGATTACTCTAAATTTCAAGATGTAAAATGTTTGGACGATTCTTTTCAAATCAGATGTTTCACGTTAAGTTTTAGTATCGGGTAGGTCTGGCAGCATATTTACCACAAATTGAGGATATACTTTTATTCATAAAATACTTTGCATTGTTTGGTTACTGATGTAAGTTTCATCATGGTTTATTTTTTGGAATCAAATTAAATAAATAAATAAATAAAAATATCGACCATGTCTCTGGGATGTTTAACGGTTAAGAAAAATCTGCATGCAAAAGGGACAAAATTTTATATGCAGTGTACAAGATGCGGTGCGGATGAGGAGACAATCAATCATGTCTTTTTGAGTGCCCTTCAGCAATTCATGTATGGGCTCTCTTAAGAATTCCGACCAACCCATGGAGATATTCGATGCAATCAGTTTATGCAAACATGAATTACTTATTTCGGTTATTATCTCCACATATAGAGGCTCATCATTTTGCTTGGATATTATGATATATTTGGAATTCACGCAATGATAAAATCTTTAATGATTTAGAAAAAGATCCTCGGAATACTTTAATAGATGGCAGAAACAAAATCGATTCTTTGGAAAGATGCACAAACGGAATCAGTGCAGGGAGTGACATCAACACCACTCAATATGGAAGAAATACAAAGTTTACCACGTAGATCAGGCCGATAGTATTACACAAACATGTCAAGGAAGGATAAGGATATTTTTCAGGGTTGGGTTGGTATAGTACATTACCAGGGGTTGAGGGGACTAATGGGAGCAAAAATACAAGACTTTCCATGTCACCTCTATACACAGAACTTGAAGCTTTCATCTGGGCGATGGAAGGCATGAAAACTTTCGACATTTACATGTAAATTTTGCGACATATTGTTCTCAATGGGTGAAGATGGTTTATGAACAGAAGAATGACCTACTTTGGCAACTTATTTGGAATAAATTCAGTGATTGAAGGAAAGTTCAGTTTTTCGCAGCAACATACGTACCCAAGACTCAAAATACAAGGAGAAAAAATCTCTCATGTGGTGCTCGGAATTTTCAGTCCTACTTTGTTTAGTAGAGTCTTCAGTTTGGTTAGCAGAGTCCTAATCGAATCTATTCAAGTCAATGACAAAAAAATATCAACCAATCAAATTATGAAAATTAATTCAAAAACTCATCTATGAATGACACGTGTATAATAGTCATTTAAGTGACTCCTTGTTAAATATACAGTAACAAAAACTAGTACACATTAAATACTCTTACATGCAAATTTTGAAATTATATTATATTCCTTTATAACATATAAATTTAATGATTTTTCTCTGTTTTCTATATATTTGTTTAAACAATTGAATGATTAATAAATTTAGCAATACTTTATATACCAAACCAAATATGTTCAGTTTACAATAAATGTATATTATAACTCTCTAATGATAAAATTTATTCTAAATAGAAATTTAAATGAACTTGCTTTTATTTTGTAACATAAATGATTTAAGAATTTTAAATAATACCAATTTTTTGTATTTATTAACAACTATATTAATCAAAATCATTTAAAATAACATAAGATAAATTTATATCATACTCCATCCGTTTCATATTGTAAGTAGTTTTAGGAAAATATTTTTGTTCCAAAATGTAAATATTTTTCGTATTTCTAGGTAACTTTTACATTTATTGAATACAGTGTGACCAATCAAATTAAATAGACTTATTTTTTATTGGTTAAATTATATCTAACCTATTTATTATAAAATACTTTTTAAAAACATAATAATTTTCTTAATCTTCGTACTTTTAGCCAAAACTACTTATATTATGAAACGGAGGGAGTATTAATCTTTATAATCATAAATCCCTTAAACATATTCATTTTTCACTTTTGTTGAAAATTATATAAGATTACTCTAAACTGAAAGTATAAATTTTTTTTTTTTTGACAGCAAGACATTCACAGACTCATATTGACTCTGTAAACCAAATCGGCAACTCCACATCCATATGAACGACGAAAGAAGGTTGTTTCCTAGCACTACATGCAAAGCTATCCGCCCTTAGGTTCTCCGTTCGGGGTACATGGATGATGTCTGAGTTGAGGAAGTTTCTTCGTAAAAGCTTGATATCTTCCAGATAGCTTTCAAATGCTGGCCATTCTTCTGGTTCCGAAACCATCTTCACCAATTGAGAACAATCCGTTGCAAACTGAAGATATAAAATATTCAGATGATTCTTATTAAATCAGATGTTTCACGTTAAATTTTATTATTGGGTGTGTTTGACAACATATTTGCAATAAATTGAGGGATATATTTTTCTTCATAACATATTTTGCATTGTTCGGTAACTGATATAAGTTTCTTTATGGTTTATTTTATTTTTAGACAAATTAAATAAATAAAAAAAAAAAATCGACCAATATATAAAAAAATCAATTGGAAATTTCACCTATGAATGACATAAAAGTAATTTTTATTTAAGCCAACTCATCAGGAAATTATATAAAAATTTGATACATAATTGTAGTTTTTAAAAATTAATATGTATCCTAAATTTTTCATCATCTTAACATTTAGACCAAATCAATTAACAAAACATATAATAAACCATAAACATATTTTAATCATTATTTTATTTGCAATCCTATCAACATTAATCTTTTATAAATATATGATAATTTAGTAAAAATACATAATATAATCTAAAAACATAGATTTTAAGTTTGGTTACTGATGTAAGTTTACCACAAATTGAGGATATACTTTTATTCATAAAATACTTTGCATTGTTTGGTTACTGATGTAAGTTTCATCATGGTTTATTTTTTGGAATCAAATTAAATAAATAAATAAATAAAAATATCGACCATGTCTCTGGGATGTTTAACGGTTAAGAAAAATCTGCATGCAAAAGGGACAAAATTTTATATGCAGTGTACAAGATGCGGTGCGGATGAGGAGACAATCAATCATGTCTTTTTGAGTGCCCTTCAGCAATTCATGTATGGGCTCTCTTAAGAATTCCGACCAACCCATGGAGATATTCGATGCAATCAGTTTATGCAAACATGAATTACTTATTTCGGTTATTATCTCCACATATAGAGGCTCATCATTTTGCTTGGATATTATGATATATTTGGAATTCACGCAATGATAAAATCTTTAATGATTTAGAAAAAGATCCTCGGAATACTTTAATAGATGGCAGAAACAAAATCGATTCTTTGGAAAGATGCACAAACGGAATCAGTGCAGGGAGTGACATCAACACCACTCAATATGGAAGAAATACAAAGTTTACCACGTAGATCAGGCCGATAGTATTACACAAACATGTCAAGGAAGGATAAGGATATTTTTCAGGGTTGGGTTGGTATAGTACATTACCAGGGGTTGAGGGGACTAATGGGAGCCAAAATACAAGACCTTCCATGTCACCTCTATATACAGAACTTGAAGCTTTCATCTGGGCGATGGAAGGCATGAAAACTTTCGACATTTACATGTAAATTTTGCGACATATTGTTCTCAATGGGTGAAGATGGTTTATGAACAGAAGAATGACCTACTTTGGCAACTTATTTGGAATAAATTCAGTGATTGAAGGAAAGTTCAGTTTTTCGCAGCAACATACGTACCCAAGACTCAAAATACAAGGAGAAAAAATCTCTCATGTGGTGCTCGGAATTTTCAGTCCTACTTTGTTTAGTAGAGTCTTCAGTTTGGTTAGCAGAGTCCTAATCGAATCTATTCAAGTCAATGACCAAAAAATATCAACCAATCAAATTATGAAAATTAATTCAAAAACTCATCTATGAATGACACGTGTATAATAGTCATTTAAGTGACTCCTTGTTAAATACAGTAACAAAAACTAGTACACATTAAATACTCTTACATGCAAATTTTGAAATTATATTATATTCCTTTATAACATATAAATTTAATAATTTTTCTCTGTTTTCTATATATTTGTTTAAACAATTGAATGATTAATAAATTTAGTAATACTTTATATACCAAACCAAATATGTTCAGTTTACAATAAATGTATATTATAACTCTCTAATGATAAAATTTATTCTAAATAGAAATTTAAATGAACTTGCTTTTATTTTGTAACATAAATGATTTAAGAATTTTAAATAATACCAATTTTTTGTATTTATTAACAACTATATTAATCAAAATCATTTAAAATAACATAAGATAAATTTATATCATACTCCATCCGTTTCATATTGTAAGTAGTTTTAGGAAAATATTTTTGTTCCAAAATGTAAATATTTTTCGTATTTCTAGGTAACTTTTACATTTATTGAATACAGTGTGACCAATCAAATTAAATAGACTTATTTTTTATTGGTTAAATTATATCTAACCTATTTATTATAAAATACTTTTTAAAAACATAATAATTTTCTTAATCTTCGTACTTTTAGCCAAAACTACTTATATTATGAAACGGAGGGAGTATTAATCTTTATAATCATAAATCCCTTAAACATATTCATTTTTCACTTTTGTTGAAAATTATATAAGATTACTCTAAACTGAAAATATAAAATTTTTTTTTTTGACAGCAAGACATTCACAGACTCATATTGACTCTGTAAACCAAATCGGCAACTCCACATCCATATGAACGACGAAAGAAGGTTGTTTCCTAGCACTATGTGCAAAGCTATCCGCCCTTAGGTTCTCCGTTCGGGGTACATGGATGATGTCTGAGTTGAGGAAGTTTCTTCGTAAAAGCTTGATATCTTCCAGATAGCTTTCAAATGCTGGCCATTCTTCTGGTTCCGAAACCATCTTCACCAATTGAGAACAATCCGTTGCAAACTGAAGATATAAAATATTCAGATGATTCTTATTAAATCAGATGTTTCACGTTAAATTTTATTATTGGGTGTGTTTGACAACATATTTTCAATAAATTGAGGGATATATTTTTCTTCATAACATATTTTGCATTGTTCGGTAACTGATATAAGTTTCTTTATGGTTTATTTTATTTTTAGACAAATTAAATAAATAATAAAAAAACATCGACCAATATATAAAAAAATCAATTGGAAAGTTCACCTATGAATGACATAAAAGTAATTTTTATTTAAGCCAACTCATCAGGAAATTATATAAAAATTTGATACATAATTGTAGTTTTTAAAAATTAATATGTATCCTAAATTTTTCATCATCTTAACATTTAGACCAAATCAATTAACAAAACATATAATAAACCATAAACATATTTTAATCATTATTTTATTTGCAATCCTATCAACATTAATCTTTTATAAATATATGATAATTTAGTAAAAATACATAATATAATCTAAAAACATAGATTTTAAAAAATTAATTGAGAATATTCATAAGAATAAAAATGCGACAAAAATCCATTTAAGCTATAGTTTTCACTTTTCATCAGACTTATGCCAGCAAAAATAATTATCAAGAAATGTTTTTTTTCTTTTTTGATCACCAAGCTAATGAGAAAAAACCACAACCAAAAATTAATAAATAATTGAAACTAAACTTAATGGCAAAGCAATGGGAGGGAATGCGAAGAAAAGACTGGTTCAGAGCTTCGTGTCTCCACGGAAGAAGGCAATGGCAAAGCAAGCCAGTAAGGCGGGAGACAAGGGTCCAGTTCCCACAAAGAAGGCTTTGGTCAAGCCGATACCAGACCAGGATTAATTTCCCCTGGTGTTTTCATTTAATTTAAGTTATGAATAAGTGTTTTCTTGGTTTAAGTTGCCTCTGATAAAGTCAGGGAGTTGGAATAAAGGAGTTGGATCCCGTATTGATTTTCTTGGTCTTTGTTTGAGTATAATGGTTTATTTGGAAGTATGGGTTATTGCTTTGGTTATGAGGTCACTAGGGTATCGGAGTGTCTTGGCATTAGTCTCTAGGTGTTCGTATAGTTATTTACATGGTCTGTGGAGATGGTTAATGAAATGGATGAAGGACTGGAATGTTTACTGGTATAGTAGTTTCAATTTTTAGAGGAACAGAGTTACGATGTTGAGTCCATTTACAGTTTCGTTGGATGATATAGCAGGATTTGGCATTCAGGTTGATGCGTGTGATTTGGATGGTTCTATAATGGGAATGACGGCCTCAAAGTCATACAATTTGTATGCAAATTTGGGTGAGGAAAAATGTTGGAAGAGTGGTCTTATTGACCGTTTAGGTTATCATGGTTGGGACCGTTGCTGGCTGTGTCTCGGACATTCCGAACAGTCATGTAGTAAGCATCGGATTGAAGTAAATAAGAGCTTCAGTATTGAGATCAGTTTATCTCTCAGGTTCAGTTGTATAATTCAGGTCGATGTCAAAAACCTTATGCTTATCGGCGATAACTTGATAATCTTGTGGAGAGTATTTTACTATTATGTATATAAATTCTCCTTTTGTAATTGTTTAAGTGAGACTTTAAGTTCTCCCTTCTTGATGGCCTGGGGGACTGGAGGTGTTGGATTTTTAGAATTAGCTTTTTATGGGTCGCAATTGTTGATAAAGAAGGTGGGTGATGAAACTAGCTGTATGTCTTATTATTTATCTAACTGGTTTGGACGGGATGTTTGTAATGAATATACAAGTGCTTTACTATTTTGTATATTCCAAC
The DNA here is from genome assembly GCF_020379485.1 of Brassica napus. Lineage (NCBI taxonomy): Eukaryota > Viridiplantae > Streptophyta > Magnoliopsida > Brassicales > Brassicaceae > Brassica > Brassica napus. The sequence continues at coordinate 42,937,531 of NC_063446.1, forward strand.
ACAAAACTCATTTAGTGATTACACAAAGGATAGAAGGGGGATACATGTGGAATTTGGCTATAAAAGATTATCTAATAGCACAGATGGGGAGAATTCTAAAGGATTATATTCTGAGAATGGGGTCTGAAGCGATATGTTGTAATGGCTACAATTATCGTAATGAGTTTCGCGAGAAATTTTTCAAAAGAATATAAGGGAATTGGATATGAAAATTTTAAGTTGGAATTGCCAAGGAATGGAAAGTAAGTATACGATTAGTTATATGAGAGAGATATGACACAAACATAGGCCTTCGTTTCTATTTTTATCGGAAACAAAACAAAATTTTAATTTTGTTCAGAATTTTCAATTTCATTTTGGTTATAAATGTTTGCATACAGTGGATCCTATTGGGAGGAGTGGAGGTTTGGCTCTCTAGTATAGCCATGATTCACCGGTTTCTATAATTTATTCGAGTAATCGAATTATAGATATTGAAACAAGCTATAAAGGAAAAAAGATTTTCATTTCTTTTGTATATGGGGATCCGGTTCAGGGTCTTCGTGATTATGGTTGGGAACGCCTTACACGAATTGGTATAACTAGACTGGAACCATGGTTTGTTGTTGGGGATCTCAATGAAATAACCGGTAACCATGAGAAGGAAGGGGGTGCGCTAAGACATGCGTCTACTTTTGTACAGTTTAATAATATGATTGAAAACTGTGGTCTCCTAGATTCCCGTCTTTGGGTAACACTATGTCATGGAGTGAGAGGAGACAAGGACAAACGGTTCGGTGTACGTTAGATCGGGCTTTAGGGAATGTAGAATGGCATAATCTATTCCTGTCCTCTTTTGTGGAATATTTGGGAATGATAGGTTCGGATCACAGGCCCATTGTTACAAGTCTAGATGAGAAACTAATCAAAACAAGGAAACAATTTCGTTTTGACAAGCGATGGATTGGTATGGAAGGGCTTATAGACTCCATTTCGAAAGGTTGGTCTACAGAAAATCAACAGTATAGTTTGGGTACTGTAGATAACATTATCAACTGTAGGCATGAAATATCGGTTTGGAGGAAAAATAATCCTCCATATGGTAAGGAAAAGATTAATTCTCTTCAGAAGGCTTTGGAGGAAATTCAGGGTGATAATACTAAAACTTATGAGGAGGTGCTAGAGGTATCCAGGAAACTAAAAGAGGCTTATAGGGATGAAGAACTTTTTTGGAAACAAAAGAGTAGAACGACTTGGCATGCAAAAGGGGATCATAATACAAAATTTTATCATGCTCTTACTAAACAAAGATGGATACAGAACAAAATCGTGGGGCTACATAATAGTGATGGTGATAGGGTTACATCGGAAGCAGGGATAGAAGGGGTAGCGATAGACTATTTTAAAGATTTGTTTTCAACGACATCACCGTCGGGTTATGAAGAATTTTTAAAAGAGGTACCAACATTGGTTACAGACGATCAAAATAGGATTCTAACCTCTTGGGCATCAGAAGAGGAAGTGAAATCAGCTTTATTTATGATGCATCCGGAGAAAGCTCCGGGACCGGATGGAAAAACGGCTTTGTTCTTCCAACAATAATGGTCGATTATTAAAAAAGATATTACGGATATGGTTAATGATTTTTTCAGGACAAGATCATTGGATGAAAGAATAAATATGACCAATATTTTTCTCATTCCGAAGACAGTGCGGCCAAATCAAATGACGAAACTTCGACCCATCAGTTTATGTAATGTGGGATATAAAATTATTTCAAAGGTGCTTTGCCAATGGCTGAAAAGGCTACTTCTGTGGCATGGCGGATAAGCTGGCACGAGGTGCTAGGAATCAGCCTTCTGATATGGTTTATGTTGACTCAATTCCCCCAAGGTGGCTCCACGGAAGAAGGCAAACAAAATGACTGGTCATATTTATATCCCACATTGGCAAAAGCACCTTTGAAATAATTTTATATCCCACATTACCTAAACTGATGGGTCGAAGTTCTGTCATTCGATTTGGCCGCACTGTCTTCGGAATGAGACAAATATTGGTCATATTTATTCTTTCATCCAATGATCCTGTCCTTAAAAAATCATTAACCATATCCGTAATATCTTTTTTAATAATCGTCCATGATTGCTGGAAGAACAAAGCCGTCATTCCATCCGGTCCCGGAGCTTTCTCCGGATGCATCATAAATAAAGCTGATTTCACTTCCTTTTCTGATGCCCAAGAGGTTAGAATCCTATTTTGATCGTCTGTAACCAATGTTGGTACCTATTTTAAAAATTCTTCATAACCCGACGGTGATGTCGTTGAAAACAAATCTTTAAAATAGTCTATCGCTACCCCTTCTATCCCTGCTTCTGATGTAACCCAATCACCATCACTATTATGTAGCCCCACGATTTTTTTCTGTATCCGTCTATGTTTAGTAAGAGCATGATAAAATTTTGTATTACGATCCCCTTTTGCATGCCAAGTCGTTCTACTCTTTTGTTTCCAAAAAAGTTCTTCATCCCTATAAGCCTCTTTTAGTTTCCTGGATACCTCTAGCACCTCCTCATACGTTTTAGTATTATCACCCTGAATTTCCTCCAAAGCCTTCTGAAGAGAATTAATCTTTTCCTTACCATATGGAGGATTATTTTTCCTCCAAACCGATAGTTCATGCCTACAGTTGATAATCTTATCTACAATATCCGAACTATACCGTGGATTTTCCGTAGACCAACCTTGCGAATGGAGTCCATAAGCCCTTCCATACCATTCCATCGCTTGTCAAAACGAAATTGTTTCCTTGTTTTGATTAGTTTCTCATCTAGTCTTGTAACAATGGGCCTGTGATCCAAACCTATCATTCCCAAATATTCCACAAAAGAGGACGGGAATAGATTATGCCATTCTACATTCCCTAAAGCCCAATCTAACCTACACCGAACCATTTGTCCTTGTCTCCTCCCACTCCATGACATAGTGTTACCCAAAGACGGGAATTCTAGGAAACCACAATTTTCAATCATATTATTAAACTGTACAAAAGTAGACGCATGACTTAGCGCATCCCCTTCCTTCTCATGGTTACCGGTTATTTCATTGAGATCTCCAATAACAAACCATGGTTCCAGTCTAGTTATACCAATTCGTGTAAGGCATTCCCAAACATAATCACGAAGACCCTGAACCGGATCCCCATATACAAAAGAAATGAAAATCTTCTTTCCTTTATAGCTTGTTTCAATATCTATAATTCGATTACTCGAATAAATTATAGAAACCGGTGAATCATGGCTATACTAGAGAGCCAAACCTCCACTCCTCCCAATAGGATCCACTGTATGCGAACATTTATAACCAAAATTAAATTGAAAATTCTGAACAAAATTAAAATTTTGTTTTGTTTCCGATAAAAATAGAAACGAAGGCCTATATTTGTGTCATATCTCTCTTATATAACTAATCGTATACTTACTTTACATTCCTTGGCAATTCCAACTTAAAATTTTCATATCCAATTCCCTTATATTCTTTTGAAAAATTTCTCGCGAAACTCATTACGATAATTGTAGCCATTACAACATATCGCTTCAGACCCCATTCTCAGAATATAATCCTTTAGAATTTTCCCCATCCGTGCTATTAGATAAATCTTTTATAGCCAAATTCTACATGTATCCTCCTTCTATCCTTTGTGTAATCACTAAATGAGTTTTGTGTTGGAATATACAAAATAGTAAAGCACTTGTAGATTCATTACAAACATCCCGTCCAAACCAGTTAGATAAAGAATAAGACATACAGCTAGTTTCATCAGCCACCTTCTTTATCAACAATTGCGACCCATAAAAAGCTAATTCCAAAAATCCAACACCACCAGTCCCCCAGGCCATCAAGAAGGGAGAACTTAAAGTCTCACCGAAACAATTACAAAAGGAGAATTTATATACATAACAATAAAATACTCTCCACAAGATTATCAAGTTATCGCCAATAAGCATAAGGTTTTTGACATCGACCTGAATTATACAACTGAACCTGAGAGATAAACTCATCTCAATACTGAAGCTCTTATTTACTTCAATCCGATGCTTACTACATGAATGTTCGGAATGTCCGAGACACAGCCAGCAACGGTCCCAACCATGATAACCTAAACGGTCAATAAGACCACTCTTCCAACATCTTTCCTTACCAAAATTTGCATACAAATTGTATGACTTTGAGGCCGTCATTCCCATTCTAGAACCATCCAAATCACACGCATCAACCTGAATACCAAATCCTGCTATATCATCCAACGAAATTGTAAATGGACTCAACATCGTAACCCTGTTCGTCCAAAAATTGAATCTACTATACCAGTAAACATTTCAGTCCTTCATCCATTTCATTAACCATCTCCACAGACCATGTAAATAACTATACGAACACCTAGAGAATAATTCCAAGACACTATGATACCCTAGTGACCTCATAACCAAAGCAATAACCCATACTTCCAAATAAACCATTACACTAAAAAAAAGACCAAGAAAATCAATATGGGATCCAACTCCTTTATTCCAACTCCCTGACTTTATCAGAGGCAACTTAAACCAAGAAAACAATATATGAAAAAACAAAGACTTTATATCAAAAGCCCAACACTTATTCATAACTTAAATTAAATGAAAACACCAGGGGAAATTAATCCTGGTCTGGTCTCGGCTTGACCAAAGCCTTCTTTGTGGGAACTGGACCCTTGTCTCCTGCCTCTCTCTCTCTCTCTCTCTCTCTCCTCTCTCTCTCTCTCTCTCTCTCTCTCTCTCTCTCTCTCTCTCTCTCTCTCTCTCTCTCTCTCTCTCTCTCTCTCTCTCTCTCTCTCTCTCTCTCTCTCTCTCTCTCTCTCCCTCTCCCTCTCCCTCTCCCTCTCCTCTCTCTCCTCTCCCTCTCCCTCTCCCTCTCTGCACCTGGATGGCTGGATTGCTGACATCTCTTTCCTTCTCTTTTGTCTTTATTTGTGACTCACGCTTTCCGTTAATGATCTCTAATCATCATTATTTCACTTTGTTGGGTTCCTTCTACATAAAGGAAATTTTAATGGGTTTGGTTTGTAATAGCCAAACTTGAAGTTGGGCTATTAATATTAGTTCATGAAATTAATATTGGGCATTAGAAATCAGTAAAACACTATATAAAATTTCTTAACTTAATTTATGTAGTTAGACTTGACATAAGAAATTTTTTTTCAAAAAGACTCATTAAACAAAAGAGAGAGGAAAAAAAGAAAGAAAACTTCGTCAGATTTGTCAAGGCATGTTTAGAGGGTCAAACGGATCCTGATCGGGTTGATATTTTGTGGCAAACTTTTTCAATCAGTGAGTTAAAATGTCACCGAAGAGATTTGGATTTCAACGGTTGAATCTTCTGTAGTCTGGGTTTTAGTGAAGATGGTCGTCATAGTATTTAGCAGTGATTCCTTGAGTGTTCGGGGTAAATCAGACAGTGAGTTTTCTCTGATTGAATGAAACTGGGAAAAGGTGTCGTTGACTTGTTCATCTTGGATTCACTATAAAAAATCCACATTTATAGCACATTGTTATAGCACATTTTACTGAACTGTTATCGTAGATGAGTTTGAATTTTCCATACTATATAATAGCATTAAATAAAAGCTATTATATAGTAAAACCTAAAATATCACTTAATTAATACTATTTTGAAAATTAAGTGAACAGAAAGATAAAACCACTGATTCTGCCAATAATTAATGGAAAATTATACTTAAGCGTCAAAAACATTATTTAAGCAGTTTCAGTAATGCTATCAAATACATATTATAACATTTTCTAATGCTAAGATGAGATATTTGAACCCCTAAACCCTAAACATAGTTTTGAAGCCTTAACTTTAAAGACAGCCCTAAAAACTCTAATATTTCATATTATAACTTTAAATCTTAAAACTAAACTCAAACGATAATTTTCTAAACACAAATCTTTAATCTTTAATCAAACTCTATATCCTAAATTATAACTTCAAACATAAATTATACATTCAATACTCTAAATATAAACTTCAAACTTTATATCATAAAATACTAAACTTTGTTTTAAAACACTAAACTTTATTTATATAACTTATATCATAAAACACTAAGTTTATTTCCCTATATCTAAGTTTCTAACCCTATATCTAAGTTTCTAACCCTAATTATTTTCTTACTCTTACTTACAAAAGTAACAAAATATTAAAAGCTTCAAACCCTTATTAAATTTAGAGCAATTACATTCGGTATCTACGTTTGAAACATTATTTAGTTGATTGGTAACTGCATTGTACAAAATCATAATCCCCATCTTTACCTCTATCGCTAGTATAATTCCGACATTTGCAGAACCTATAGTTGGATATATGACATCATATATCCTTTTAAAATTATTTATTCTTCCTGCTCCTTCTCTCTCTTCTCTAAATAAAAAATTCTTTCCTATATAATTTAGTCTGCTCATTTCCTTCATGTTAATCTGCATCAAATTCAAGCTGGTGCATTATTTTAAATTCATTCAAAAAGAAGAAGGAATGAATCAGATATTTAGTTTTCATGCTCATGCTTAACTAGTTTTGATTACTCTATAAAAGTCTCACATTTATATAGTAACAGCAATGATTTATATAGTACTATGATTAGTTTGTTTCGTTATGTTTCTTAAAAAAAAATCAAAGCTTTAACCAATAAAAGATTACCAAGTCATATTGTGTTTAGAAATGAAAAGGTAAAAAATAGTAATATTTACCAAAAAAGAATACAGTTTTAACGTTGTTAATACCGTCAGTAAAATTATAAACCCTAAACCGTAAACACTAAACGCCGTCAGCAAATTTCTAAACCCTTAAGACTTATCCAAAGATTTAAGGTTTACCCAATGATTTAGAGTTTACCCAAAAATTTAGGGTTTAGTATGTGGTTTAAAGTTTACCCAAGGATTTAGGATTTACCCAAAGATTTAGAGTTTACCCAAAGATTTAGACTTTAGTATTTGGTTTAGGGTTTAGGGATTAGAGTTTGGGGTTTGGGTTTAGGGTTTAAAGCCTAGTGGTTTAGGGTTTTAGGATTTAGAGTTTTGATGATGACGTTTAGGGTTTAGGGTTTTGTTACCGATGTTAACAACTTAAAAAAATTCTTTTTCGGCAATTAATATTATTTTTTTGATTATTTATTTATTTTTTACTAAATGAAATATAACATGACAAATTTTTATTGACTGTCATTTTAACGGTGAACACAAGAAAAATTCATATATTAGGGCATGGCTGGTTTTTCGTTAGCATCCAAAACCGCAGTTTTTGTGGTTGGTAGCGATTGTTGGCGTTTTCAGCAATCATAGAAAACACTATAAATCGTTTCAAAAAAAAATTTAAATATAAAAATAAAAATATTCAATTGTAAATTTAAATTGAAATTAAAAAAATTATATCCGAAAACCCGAACCAGAAACTGAAATAATATCTATAATACTAAAAATGACAATTCTCTCAAATGACCATTTTTAAGTGTTTGTCACAAGAATATCATTCAATAAGGAAAATGAACAAAATAGTTCATTTTTATTTCATAATTTTTAATATTTATTTTTTATTTTTTAAAATTTGAAACTTTATCCTCAAAACTTAACCCATCCTTTATATACTAAAACAAAAGTCACTCACCTAATAAAAATCTGACACATGGAATTGTGCTTTAAAAAAATTAAATTCAACTAATTTCTTTATTAACTTCAAAAACACAAATATAAAAAATTAAATTTCTACAAAAAATGTAAAACAAAAAATATATCCGCCCT